>NW_020838026.1:5221297-5423207 GCF_003676395.1 Aethalodelphis obliquidens | reverse complement strand
GTGTTTTTTTTGTTTTTTTTTTTTTTTGCGGTACGCGGGCCTCTCACCGTTGTGGCCCCTCCCGACACAGGTTCCGGACACGCAGGCTCAGCGGCCGTGGCTCACGGGCCCAGCCGCTCCGCGGCATGTGGGATCTTCCCAGACCGGGGCATGAACCCGTGTCCCCTGCATCGGCAGGCGGACTCTCAACCACTGCGTCACCAGGGAAGCCCCAGATGTCTGGTTTTCGTTTTGTGTTTTTTCTGTGGCCCTCAAATGTCAAGTTCAGGCCCAGATAAGGTGCTAGTAAGGTGACTCTACTTAGTGAAATATGACAGGGCTCATACAAAGAGAGAGAAGAGCCACATAACCACACTCCTGTCCAGGTGCCAACCTCCGTAGGAATGAGAATGGAACATAGATGAAGGCACCCAAGCAGAGGAAGGCTCTCTCCATGGGACTAAGGTGAGCCTGTGGATCGTCTAATGACCCTGGAATCTGCTGGTGGCCCCTGACCGTCGCATGGCACAGCATGATTACGTTTCACTGTAAGAATCAGACATAAAGACAGAGGGTTGGTTTGGGTTTCTCCTCGGGTATTTGATAGCTTGTTGGGAGCAGAGACTGCTGGGAAAACAAGTTTATGCCTGCACAGAAAAACAGTTCCCAGCTGAGATAAAATGTTTAACTCGGCTTCAGCAGCTTATCAGATTGAAACATCCCCTGTACCTTTGGCCTGCCACCCCACCCAGAAAAGCTATGTTTTTTCGGCGCTGGGTTGCCTTAGTTTAATCACAGAACAAAAGCTGTAGCCTCAATACAAACATCACGTTCAGTTGTTCAAGGACCTGAAGAAGGACGATCCTCCTGCCTCTCTCCCTTGAAAATGTTGTGAGATGTTCTCAAACCCACTCCATTATTTCCCAATTCTCCTAAATTTGCTTGTATTGTTCCTTCGCAGGAAGGTAGGCCAGAAGCTACCCCACGAGTCCCCATCACTACACAAAGAACACAGGACAGGAAGTTCGAGTGAAAAGACCTAGGTTTAAGGAAACAAGTGATGTTGAGGAAACCACCTAACCTGTCCTCGTTTTACAGACAAGGACACCGAGAGAACATGCCCTTCCCATGTCCCAGGGTTGTTTTGAGAGTCCTATGAGAAAAACGCAGTTTCAAGCACTTTGGAAACAAGGAGGTGCTGTACAGATGAGTTATAACTGATCAGAGGCAGGTTTAGACACTCCAGGACAGCTGCTGCCCCAGGGTGAAGACTGGAGGGAAACGGTGAATTAGCAGCATATATTGGGGCGACACAGTCTGGTGTACCCCGCCCCCCACTGCTGTGTTTATAAGCCAATGCTTGCATCAGATCTGTTCTGAGCCTGCTGTCTCTTTTCCCTCTATACACAGGTGCTCACGTCAACACGTGTGAGTGGTTTGTGTGCAGTTACACCGAGATCACGGTGTGGCTTCGGGGAAGGCTAGATTCACCTAGTTCTCGACTCTGCTTATATTTCTTTTTCAGCACAAGCTGAAGGGAAGGGGAAAAAAGAAAAAGATAACACTTCTGTGCCCAGAGGAGTCTAATTTGGGTCTCTCCTGGGCATTGCAGAGTGGAAAATATCCTTAAACAAAGGAAGGGATTATATGGAATAAAAGTGCTAAGCCCGAGTTCTGCTCCCTGCCCCCCCCTCCCCCCGTCACCGCGTCTGCGCCAGGGCTTGGAGCTGGTGACCACAGGGAAAGGGTGGGCCTGGGTCAGAGAGGGCAACAGGCTTCTAGGCTTACAGTCAGCTGGAGGGCACTGCTGACTGCTGGTAACTGCAATTTATTTTAAGAAGAAATTCAGAAAAATAAGCGCAAAAACACCCAAGTTTGCCGCCTGCTGCTGTTTCTATACTCAGCCAGGACTGTGGTACATGAGTCACTTGGTCCAGAAAGGTTGGAAGAGGCTGGTAGGGGAGGCCATGTCATTACAAGGTTGCAACACGGCGTCCTGACATAACCCCAGTTTCTGCTCCAGATGGAAAAGGTGTACCTCGCGACTGCAATTCCAATCTAGTTAGTGGGCAGAGAAGCCTGCTTATTAAGAAGCTCTGAGAAACGAAGCTTGGATGTGGCCGTGGATCAAGACAGGGTGTCTTAAGATTATCAGGAAAAAAAAAAGAGAGAGAGAGAGAGAGAAAGAAAGAAAGAAAAACTCTCTTGTTGCTGGCTGTGGGCACTGCTTGTTCAAACAGTACATGAGTCTAAGATAAAGTCTGGGATCAGAACTCTGCATACCAATAAGCTTCAGGAGTAGAGACTAGCTAAAGATTAAAACTGGAACCTCCAGTACACGGAAGAAAAAGAAACTAACATTTATGGAACACCAGCTATTTACCAGGCACTGTCTACGCCGTGCTGTGATTGGATGCCCAGGTGATGGCATCGACGTTGCACCACTGGGCACGCTCCTGGACCTACTCTCAAAGCCACGCCCCCCCGGCTCCCACCTCACCCTGCCCCCATGCATTTACCTTTCTGCAGGATCTCCAGATGCTCCCACAAGATGTCCCCAACGAAGTCTGGAGCCAGCTCGAGAAAGCAGTCTTTCCCCAGCGCGCAGAGGGCTGCCCCATTCATACAGAACTTCTGGAAGTCCACACCCTTTAGGCTGAACTCATTGACGGCCCACATCACCCAGTCCCGAACATGGGTCTCTGTCCACTGCCGGGGGTCTGCGGGGAGAGATCAAATGACGTTCCAGCAGATCGAGCTCTTAACTCTTCCCCGAGCCTCAGAGACAACACGAAAGCATCTGACCTTCACTGAGGATGTTCTCGGATTCACAGAATTAGGAATGCCTGATGGGGCATCTTCCATAACCCTCCCCCCACCCCCACCCCCGCATCCAACAGCCCCATCTTCTCTATCTTGCCAGCTAGAAGATCACTGTCATCAGCTAGAAAGGAGCAGAGAATTCTCCACCCTTAGAATCTTCAGACCGAGATTCCAGGGATCTCCTCTTTCACTGCCTTATTTCCATCAGACTTTTTTAAAGCCTGGGACAAAGGAACAAATGACTTCTTTAACAGCAATAATAACAAAGTCAAGTGTGCTCTGGACGTTGCACTCACCTCTCCCTGCTCTTAACTCTTATAATTTACTTGAGACCATTATGCTTAATTATGTTTATCTTAATCATGGCTAGCCCAGTTGTCCCTGGGTATCCAAGGAGGATTGGTTTCAGAACGCCCTCGGATACCAAAATCTGTGGATGCCCATCTCCCTTATATAAGAGGGCAGGTTAGGGTACAGTCAGCCCTCTGTATCCGCGGGTTCCTGCATCTGCAGTTTCAACCAACCGAATCCGACCTGTGGTTGGCTGAATCTGCCAACGAGGAGCCCTCGGAGGGCTGACTGTACTCGTCACAGCAATTAGTAACAGGAAGCCATTCGAATGATACTTGGTAATAACGACATCATTAGGTACCTGTATTATACCAGATACCCTTCAAAATACATACACATCACAGGCCCTGCGTTGAGTAGAAGTGTAGGACAGACGACATATAATCTTCACGCATGACCCCTGTTTTAACATGACTACACCAGCTAATGACACTTAAAGAGCTCAGATGATGGCAGGCTGTGATGCCTACAGCATGCCTGCTCTCAAGGTCACCCCCTTCAATCTAGACGATGACTTTATGAGATGTTGGAAAACCCAGGGGTCAGAATTCACTGTATTCTGCCTTGTGATTGGGCATTGCTGTCAGCTGAGGTTTGTGGGAAAGTAGAATACGTGGAAAGGTAGACAGACACACTCATAGAATCTACCGAAGGCTTTCGTCTGGCAGGGTGGAAGCCTCTCGTGCAGCAGTAGCACTGGCCTGGTCTAAAGACAGCTTTTGTTTCTCTGACTCAATAGAAAAGTGTTCTTTCTGCTCTCAACTGTTCAGGAAATGCTGCTTGGTCAAGGCTTAAGTCTTCCCCCATCAGTTTTCCTTTCTGACAACGCAGGTCACTTCCCCTTACATTCCTGAATAAACCCTTTTGGATGAGAACACCCAAAGGTAAACACATTTCACCAAAGGACACGGAAAAGAAAAGAGTAAATTCCCAGAAATGCAGGTCATCGAGTTCATCCAATGGCGGCCCAGAATGACTCCAAGGCCATGCCTTCCAAACTTGTCTGTACCGTGGAGGCACTTGAGAAGCTTCAGAATTACCAATGCGACCAGCAATTGTGACTTAATTGGTCTGGGACCCGACCTGGACTGTGGAATTTTTTGGCGATCCCCCGTCTAATGTGCAAACAAGTTTGGGCACCACTGCCCTAAAACCAAGATGGCAGGGGCAAGCCTGGGAGACGAAGGAGCATCAGTATGCGTCTATGCTTGTTCCAACAGAGGTCTGCGACGATCTGTGGCTGCTGACTGAAGCACGCTGAGTAATAATGTCTATCTCACTCAACAGGTGAGAAAACTACCCATACCTCAAAGTCTGATCCCATCCTCTCTCCTTCCAACTACAAAACCTACCTTTTGGAATTCCCAGCCGTTGCTGCTCTTTAGAGAAACCACTGAAAGTAGCTTTCAAGGCTTGAGACATCATTTCTTTGCTGCTTGGAGTTAAGAGTGGAACATCTGCACATTCCATATCTGTAAGGAAAAAATAGCACATGAATACTAACAAAAACGAAGTAGGTGATGGATGGTAGCTAGACGGGTGGTGGTGATCGCTGTGCGATAGACAGAAATATCAAATCATTATGTTGTATACCTGAAACTAACATAAGGTTACATGTCAGTTATACCTCAATTTTAAAGATAAAACTAACTAGCTAATTAACCACCCATAAAATATCATGGAGCATGAATGGTCTGAAGAAGACAAGCTGAGAAATAACTGTAGTAGCATCCTCACCAGGGCAGGTAAAATTTGGGGGGCTTTCCACAATGTGGTAGGGCCCATAAAAAAAACCCAAAAAAACAAAAAACCTGACTCTTGCCTCATACGCCCTGCCTCTCTGACAAAGTACGTTTATTCTTTCTGTATAGCTCTGCTAATTCCCCCACAGCCCCTACCCATCCTTCACACTCACTGAGAATATTAATGTTTCTACGCACTTGCTGTTACCTATGAAAAGGAAGTAACAACATCCGTTCAATAAATAATTATTTAGCATTTGTTACATGCAAGGGATTAGCAAAAGAACAGTGAACAAGACAGTAATGATCCCTAGCCTGATGGAGCTGGATATCAGATTCTGGCAGGGAAATCAGTCATTAAAAAAACTATTTACACAATTAAACGTTCAGATACAATGTCAGTAAGGGCTTCATAGGAGGAGTAGAAGATGCAGTGTTAACACGTAACAGGGAGTCCTGCAGGTCTGGAGGAATCAGAGGCGGCCTCCTTTAGAAGTGAGATGTTTGACCTGAGACCTGAAGGATACACAGGAGTTTTTTAAAAACTACTCCAGACCAGTGGTTCTCAAAGTGTGGTCCCCAGACCAGCCATATCAGCATCACCTGGGAGAACTCAGCCCCACCCAGGCCTCCTGAATCAGAACCTCTGAGCGGGCGGAGCCCGGAAATCCGTCTGTAACACAGAATCCAGGTAATCCCGATGAGCACTAAAATTAGAGGGCTGCGATCCGAGATGAGAGAATAGCACAAATGAAGGTCCTGAGATGGGGGAAGAGGGGAACCTTGGCCTGTTTTAGTATCAGAAAGATCAATGCAACTGGAGCAGAGCGATCAAGGGGACAGCAGCTTTAGAGGAGGCTGAAAACGTAAGTAAGGAGTGTGTTAAGGAATTTATAATTGCATCCTGAGCAAAACAGGCATTGAGAGTTTTATGCAGAGGAATGACATGACTACATTTTGTTTGAAGAATATCATCTTACGGTAAGTCTATTTTTATTTTATTTATTTATTTATTTTTGGCTGCGTTGGGTCTTCGTTGCTGCGCGTGGGCTTTCTCCAGTTGCGGCGAGCGGGGGCTACTCTTGGTTGCGGTGCACGGGCTTCTCATTGCGCTGGCTTCTCTTGTTGTGGAGCACGGGCTCTAGGCACATGGGCTCAGTAGTTGTGGCTCATGGGCTCTAGAGCGCAGGCTCAGTAGTTGTGGCGCACGGCATGTGGGATCTTCCCGGACCAGGGATTGAACCCATGTCCCGTGCACTGGCAGGCGGATTCTTAACCACTGCGCCACCTGGGAAGCCCCAGGTAATTCTATTTTTACATTTTCAAGGAACTGCCATCCTATCTTCTCACAGTGGCTGCATGATTTTACAGCCCCCCCACAGTGCACGAGGGTCCCACCTCCTTGCCAACACTTATCTTCTGCATTTTTTACAGTAGCCATGCTAATAGATGTGAAGTGGTATCACATTGTAGTTTTGACCTGCATTTCCCTAATTATTAGGGATGTTGAGCATCTTTCCATGGGCTTATTGGTCATTTGTGTATCTTCTTTGGAGAAATGTCTATTCAAGCATTTCGATCATTTCTAATACAGTGATTTGTCTTTTTGTGTTGAGTTTTAGGAGTTCTCTATGTACCCAGAAGAGCTGATAGCAGGGTCTTGAAGAGATATTTGTATGCTCATGTTAATAGCAGCGTTATTCACAGTAGCTAAAATGTGGAGGCAACCAAGTGTCCATCAACAGATGAGTTGGATAAGCAAAAGGTAGTATAAACACACACAGTCCGATATCATTCCGCCTTACAAAGGAAGGGAATTCTGACATATACTGCAACGTGGATGAGCCTTCACATCATGGTAAAGGAAATAAGCCAGTCTTGAAAAGACAAACTATATAAGGGACTTAGAATTGTCAAATTCATAGAGACAGCAAGTAGAATGGTAGCCTCCAGGGCCTGGAGGGAGGAAGGAATAGGGGGTTGTGTCCTGGGGACAGAGTTTCAGTTTTACAGGATGAAAAGAGTTCTGGAGGTGGATGGTGGCAAAGGTTGTGCAACATTATGGGTGTATTTAATCCCACTAAACTGTAACTTAAAAATAGTTATGTTGGTAAATTTTAGGTTATGTTCACTTTACCACAATTTTTAAAAATGGGTTAAAAAAAAAAAAAGATCGCCTTAGCTGCCGGTAAAGAATGGCTTAGGAGGTTAACTCCAAATGGATGCAAGAAGACTTGTTAAAAAGCTCTTGTATCAGTTGTGGTGAGGGATGATGGTGGCTTTAGCTAGGAAGATGGCTCTGCAGAAAATGTAAGTGGTCAGATGTGACATGCATATAGGAGGTAACACCTATAAAACTTGATTTATGTAGGTGGTGAAGAAGAATGAGGAATCAACATCTGCAGATCCACAAATGCGTCCTCCTTTGCTATTGCCACATGCATCTTTATCTCTGCTGTGTCCCTCTTGTACTTGCAGACCATGTTCAAAGCCAAGATACATAGATATGGTTCAAGTTAAAAATCCTCCAAATTCACCTCAGGCACAATTTCCAACAAAAAGCAAACAAGCAAAGAAATGACTTGAGAATTCCTACTAGCTGTCCTGTGACCTTTAGACAGCAATGCACTTTACTGCAGTAATTTCCAGAAGCCCGCTTGCTCACCCTGAATCTTCAGTGTATCATATGAAACTGACAGAAAATGGCGGGGCCACTAGAGAAGTTCCTCCACCAGCCATCTTTAACCCTGGCTAGTTAAAAAGTTCCCTGGATGTAAGTAACGTGTTACTGGCTGGATAAAATGGAAACATAGAAGGGAAAAAAAATGATAATTGGTGACCTCTGAAAAAAGAAACAAATATATTGCCTCTGAACATCAAAATGAATGGAAATTACGTGGCAAGAAAGAAGGGCAGGCAGCTCTTTCCCTCAGTTTGCTTTGAGCGGTGCTATCAGGAAACTGCCCAGAGTCTGCCCTGTGCCCTCGAAGAACAGAAGGGTTCACTGCTGTGGCTCTCCCAGGCCCTGCACTGAGGGGGATCTGAAGTTATAGGGAGTGGAGAGTTTGGGTTGCCCTGGGACATGCCCAAAAAAACCTAGTGGAAAAATCAACACACTTCCAGGAAGGTTGACAAAATGCTGGAAAATCCCAGATTGTTAGGGGGGAAAAGTAGGGGGATGGGATAAAATGTTGATTACATAACATCCAGCCCTTTGAACAATGGAATAATCATCACATGAGTCACTAAGAAAGACATCAGTGCTCCCCCTTCGTCCCCACTCTCCTTGCCCAAGAACAGCTAAGGGACAGGTCCAGGAGATCTTCCCTTAGAGTGGAAGTCAGTTTGACTTTAGAGAAAAGGGCTCTCTATTTAACCAAGAGTATCGCTTCTGAAAGAAGGAACAAATGCAGCAACCCCAGCTCCCAACACAGGAGTCAATCAACAAACGCTGGATGAATTCAAAGTCTTCCAAATTTGAATCAACTTTCCTTCCCTTCGCTCCCATCCAACACCAATTCATGAACTTGAACTGTGTGGGTTTTGTTGTGTGTGTTTGTTCCCTCCACTGGATCTATGACTCGATGAAAAGGACTCTACTGATGGCAGAAGTGGGCCAGGAAAATGCATGTGGAAAATGTGGGCCAGGCCAAATGGACCAGCAGTGGTTCTGCTGCAAACTGGAACTGAAGGATGAGGCTAGGAGGCCCCAGACATCTTCTGAACAGGAAAGCCTGGACAGTTGGATGCCAGGGTGATGTGAAGGCTGAGGATGACAGCAGAGAGCCCGGAGTCTGCTTCCTATCACAGCAGTGCCCCAGCAGTCCGGCCAGGACAGGGCCTCTGGGCTGACAACTCCCCATGCAGGTTTCCACTTCCTGTCAGGGAGCCGGCACTTCCAGGTTCTGGCTTGTTCTCTCCAAGGGAAGCAGCTGGAATTAACCTGTGCCTGTCCACCTCAGCGCCATTCTCAAAAGCCTGGTCCACACGGTCCTGCATGGCACCCAAAGGCTGTGCCCCTGACTGGGGACTCAGAGCGCTGGGTCTCTGGAAGAGGTGCTCCCAGGCCCGCTGGGGAAAGCCAACACCACACACTTGGGACACCTGGACTTGATGAGCTCAGGAGAAGGCGTACCAGTGCCTTTGGACCCAAAGGATTCAGACAGGAAAGTCAGAGTTTTATCTATCTTCATGAAGTGTGGAACGGAAGGTTTAAAAAAAAAATCAAAACTCTTCTATAAGTGAATGAACAATCAGTCAGGATCGTCTTTTTTAGTAGCACAGGCACTGCATGTAGATGATGATGAATAACCACTTTCCAAAGTGGTATTAACATAAAACATTAAACTCTCATCATGAAGAATATGAATGCAAAGATGCCCTCTGTGTTGCTCATTCATTTTTGTGGCAGTTCTGTCAATTACACTGACCAATAAAAATAATGAAATCATTACACAGGTGGAGAAGCTGACATGGTTTGGCCCAAGCAGGCATCTCTGTTATTCTGACCACACCTTATCTCATTACCTATTAAAATACTTTTCTATTAGGTACCAAAAATATTTCTAATTTTGGCAACAGCATCTATAAATTAATCAATGCTCCACAGAAGTTAACTAATTGTATTTTATGGACAAGAACTAAAATTGCCTTTGTGCTAATAATTGTACTTGCAATATCTTGAATTGCAATAACACATTTGTTTCAAAATACTGGGCACCTGACCTGGAAATATACTCTGCTGATATGGTGGAGGCTCTAAGTACATTTATGAAACATAAACATATTACAAGTATATTCGATTTCTGACCCAGGGGTTATTCCTCAGGACCCTAAATCTGAGTTAATATTTATAGGAACCACCCAGATTTCTGAGAGGAGAGTTGTACAGAAGCTAGTGAGCAAATAACGGTCCCAAACTCTGCCCAGTCAAGACTGCACAGTATCAGAGTAGAAATTAGCAGATAGTTTTTCTTGACTCAGTAGGAACACAATGAATTGTGGCCTTTTCAATGCAGGGAAACATCTGCTTCTTTTTCACTGTGATCTAATCCTGAACAAAAGCTTATACAGCCCAAGGATGTTTTAAGTCAAATGTGGAACAAGGGTTTCAATTCACTCATAATGGAACTCAAAGTTAAGGACTGCTCGGCGCCCAAGAACCCATCAACGACATGTCACGTGACTTTTCATACCACTCTATTAAGTCGTTTGAAACGGAACGGCTCGTATCAGCAATGTTACCTAGAGTCTAAGCCTGAAGTGGCGTTGGTTCCAGGAGAAGTTCAAGACCTATGGCCTTGCTGAACTGAGATGTTCCTCCTCTCACCATCCTCAAATAAATGGCAGGAAGACTGGAGCATCTGGGACCCGAGGGTGAGGCGATGGACTAGAGGTCCAAGGTGCACATTCCAGTCTTGTGCAGCCATTGGATTGGCCAAAGCCTGGTGGGTTACCATGACGACACCGGCCACGGGTGGTGGGTATTGCCCCAGTCAATAGCAGCAGGAAAGAAACACCAGGAATGAATGATACGCCTTACATCTGAAAACCACTACGGTCCACCGAGACCCTTCCCATATACTGTTCCCCAATATCCTCACAACATAAAGCTTCCGGGGGGCCTGGGAAAGTATTACAGGACCCCCACTCCACAGATCAGAAAACCAAGACTGCAAGAGATCAAGAGCCTGCCTTAAACTCCACCTTTCAACTCTCACACGTCCAAGGTCCTTCCATTCAATGCCACTGCGGCTGCAAACAGGAATGGATCAGAAATCCAAGAACACTAACATTTCTACAGCTGAGACACAGAAAACGGGACTTTTATTTCTCAGTTTGAAAATGAGATACACTTGAGTCAGTAAATTAAAAACTTAAACAAAACCATTTCTGGATCGAAGAAATCCAGGATTTCATATAGCTCGCCCCATAAAGACATAATTAAAAGCCATTGACAGAACCGACTGTAATCTTTTCCTTTCTTGGAACCAAGGGTCTTGAGGCTTCCTTCCTTCCATACAAAGTAACACACGGTAAATGACAAGCTGGCCTCCTTCCCTGTCTGTGTTCACCCCTGAGTCACCCTGATGCGCAATTGTGCACATAATATCAGGTTAATTAGTTACATAAAGTCTGGCTGAAATAGGTTTCTTAAAGTGAAAGGACCAAGGAGAAACCTTCTCATTCATACAGAGAAGACGAAAAGGACACTTGTCCCAAATGGAAAGAGAAGATTCTGAAGACAGGGGGAAAAGACACAGCGGGACAACGCACTGGGCTTGCTGCCTTAGCTTGCTGGTCAAAACCCACGGGTTCTCAGTTCTGCCACTTATGTAATCACGCTGGGTACGCCACTCCGTCAGTGCATTGTTAAAAAGAGGTCTGTTGATAGGTAGTGTCTATATCCCTCATGGGGTTTTAAATTTTTCATTACGCCCATTTTTAAACACACACCAAGGTAGAGAGACTAGTATAATAAATCCCTCTTCAAAATCCATCAACACTACCAGTTTTTATTTCGTCTCCTCCCCACCAACACAGAAGAACTGTAAGGCTAATCCCAGGCAACATGCCATTTCACCCACAAATATTTTATTGTCACGAGGATATTCTTGAGATAAAGGAGGATCATACTATGAAAGCTTACAAGAAACAGATAAGCTCGTGGAAAAAGAAAATAAGGGCTTCAGATTACTTTCCACGGTGCTTAAATCTACGTCTACGTTTCATTCATTGGTCCACTCGGACCACAGAACTTCTTTTAAAGCAACATTATCACGATCTGGAGAGTGATGAAGTTGGATCAGAGAGGGATGATTTCAAAGCAGGGCAGCCAGCCGTTCCTTTGACCACCACGTCCTACAAGCAAAAGACTGCAGAGGTAGTTCCTCCTGACTGCTAAGGTCCTCGGGCACTTACAACTGTAACTACGAGTGGGCAGAAAGAGCTGAGGATTTTGGCCAGCACCCAAAGGGCAGATGTCAAACTGCCTAGAATAAGAGAGTACCCCTTCAGATCAACAGAAATGGCAAAATGGCTGTGGTCAGTGACTGATTCTGAACAATCAACATTGTCCTTAGAAAGTCGTTACTGGTCCCTAAGAGAATTTACCCAGTGAAGACACTAATATCTCAGAAGGCTGTGAAAAGGAATCTCATTCAACCTTTCTCTCATTCATGCAAGGATGCATTGGAACTAGGAAGGAAGGGTCCTCTTTGTCCTACACTCCTGACTCCAAATCCCGTTACAGGCGCTAGAAACTTGGCAAGGCAGGGCTTCCTGTTGAGGAAGTCAGTATAATCCACAAAGCTTCTGGCTGAGGCTAATGCAAAGAAGGGAAACGTGTCCCTCCTCGGCCCCTCGACCCCATTTTCGCAAACCTAATGAAGTGACAAAGTGATGAGAGACAAGCAGGACCCTTGGCTCCAGCAAGAGCTCAGCAAGAATAGCTCAGCGCCGTGGTTGGACCACCCAACCCAACCAAGCAGTCCGTCGCTGCCCCAAATGATGGGACACCCTGACCCCAAAACAGAGTTTTCGTATCAGTCAGGGAAACACGACTGGGCTTTGGTCCTTCTCTTGATACCAATGCCCTTGAAGTCACCAGCGAATTAAAAAAAAAAAAAAAAAAATCTCTGAGGGATGGAGGACGAAGTTGCACAGAAAATCCCCAATTCACCCTCCAACGACCCGACCGACCAAAACTTCGAGCCAGTCTCCAGTTACTGCCTCGGGGAAACGAAGCGCGCTGCTGGGGTACAGCGTACCGACTCAGAGGTAGATGCCTCTTCTCACAGGGAACTTGTCCCAGGACAAAAGAGATGGTCCTCAGAGAGGCAAAGCAGGCTGCAGACTGCCCAGGGAAGCCTGCCTCGGGCCAGCAGCTGGGCCTGGGAACCAAGGCTGCAGAGACAGCCGAGGACCCTGAACATCTGTAGGAAGTGACTTCAGTCCTCTCCCTTCTCCCCTCACCCACCCCTGTCCCATCCCCCGAAAGGAGTTTTAACACATTATTACCACTGAAGTCCTGAGGATTTGGTGACTCACCAGGCTCACACATGGTTCCAATGAGCCCTTGACCATTACATGGTAGGGGACCGGGAAAAACAAATGAGAGCGGTTGTAATTCGGCAGCCAGGAGCTTAGACCTGCCAGACAAAAGGGACTGTGGGCGTGTTCCCCAATTCGTTCAGGCACCTGACATGCACAAGCTATTTTTAATCACTGGATTTATTTCTTTCCTCCCCAACCCCTCCTCCAACCTCCACCTCAGCAAATGTTTCCAAGTCAGAGCAAAACCCAAATCAATCCCAGGTGTTCAGGGAAACCCAGAGAGGCTCTTCCGTTCCAGGAGCTGCGCCAGAAAGCAGAACTGCCCCCTGGGTCCTGCAGCTACGTTTTCTTGCTCTTTTCCTTACTTAGAACAGTTCAGATCTCCCACCCCAAACATTGGGCACATGGCCTGAAAGAGGAAATATCTGAATGAATGGGCCCTGCTGGAATGGCTCCTAATTCTGTGTTTTCTCCAGCAGCCCTGGCAAGTGAGGGTGTGTGGGAGAGTCCTCGGGGACCACTGAGAGCTCAGGAGCATCCTTCACTCGCTAGGATTCTCTACCTACCCGGCAGTGAGGATTCAATTAAATATGTGTGAAAATACCAAAGCGTAGTAGGTGTTCAATAAATTATTGGTGACTTGAACTGAAAAGTGTCTTGTAAAATAGAAAGACTAAAAAAAATATACGATTTGATTTCCCAAAGCTTAGAGAGACAGCAAGGAGAAGGAACCTGGCGATTTCCCCAGGGACGTACGACCAAGCAACTGAGAAAATGAATGTAAAAATCAGATTCTGAGATATAAATGGAAATTGACATCCCCTGAATCTGGCTGTCTGTTTTAGCAGACAGACTGACTCCTCACCTATTCTGTATCCTCCAGTCCGCTATGGGGGAAATCTTCTTTGTAGCAGTAATCATCTAGAATATGTGTTTTGCCATGACAACACCTCGCAGCTCCAGGATCCAGGGGACCTAAGATGCCTTTTGGTGTTAAAAACTTCCTAAGAGTGCCAGCTTAGAGTCTATATGGCACAAAACAAAACTGTAATTTTGTGCTCAAAACTCTTTTCTTCATGTTTGGTATTTACCAGAAGCCAAGCTGCATTTTACTCAAACCATACATACACCCTTAAATGAATGACATGCTCACAGTTTAAAAGAATGTTTTAGCTATTCAGATTAGGATTCCTGCATAGAAGGCCCGCCTCAATAGGGTACTTCAAAGAATAAAGTTCTTTAATGGTCATTCAAAGCCATTTACAGAACATATCACATGTTTCAAATCATTTTCTACATAGACAAGTTACACTTGACTCCACACCAGGCATTTTACAAGTCCTGGATGTCCCAGAACAGTGTCACTTCTTTTGTCACGGAAAACACAGAGGCAAGGTCTCTATATTACTCTGGAAGAAAACATACATTGGGTCCTTTCAGCTTCAAGGTTCGCAGAGAGCCATGGTGCATCTCACTGGTTCCCCCCCATCCTTCGATTTCTGAGCCAGGGCAAACTCCTGCCCCGTCCTGCCTTCAATTAAGATACTCATGACAGGGCTTCCCTGGTGGTGCAGTGGTTGAGAGTCCGCCTGCCGATGCAGGGGACACGGGTTCGTGCCCCGGTCCGGGAGGATCCCACATGCCGCGGAGCGGCTGGGCCCGTGAGCCATGGCCGCTGAGCCTGTGCTCCGTGGCGGGAGGGGCCACAGCGGTGAGAGGCCCGTGTACCGGAAAAAAATAAATAAATAAAATACTCATGACAGGGTCAGAAGGCTTTTGGCAACAACATGGCAAAGGACAGCCCCACTCAAGAAGACTATGGAAAATATTTGACATCCTACATCTTGCTATTATCCCAGCTTCCGCGATTTCAGTTTACATCTTACTCTTTGCTGCTTCACCCTCTGAGGCCCCGGAGATGCTGCTTCAGCAGGCTGACCAATGCATTTCCATGTCACTTGATTTCCACCTATGATTTTCAGTGCTGCTTTCTGCAGTTTACATTTTAGAAAATGTTTTCTCCCCTATTCTACTATGAGCCTGAGGACAACCAAGGGTTTAGTATTCTCTCTGTCACATAGGTGAGGGTATGAAGGCTCACAAAGGGTACTTCAGTGATTGAACCAAGATGATCAGGCCAGTTGACTGATCTTACCAGCACTCAAACCCAGAGCACCGGGCACGAAAGCCGGGTATTTTCCACCCGTACCTGTTAACAGAGTTAAAAGCAGGGGAGGCAGAAATGGACACAAAAACATTTCCTTTCATGTTTCTCCGTCATTTTCATTACAGAGAAAGTAATGACAAAGGAAGCGCGTCCACCCCTGGGACTCTCCTGGCAGACGGCAGCTGCAACACCAGAGTTTGTGGCTCCCACCCAGGACCCTGAGTCAGAGGCCCCCCCCCGCGGGGCCCCCTCCGCACTTGGCCTGGGGGCAAGACGGGCACGGAGGGGGCGTCTGAGCATTTCTAGGAAGACCGGGCTGGTCCAGGTGAAGGATGAGTTTTCTCGGTGGGCAAAGGAACAATCTGGGCAAACAGATGGAGTGGAGCCCCTTTATTTAGGCTGGAAGAGGTGGAGTTTTTCTGCACTTTTGAACTGTTTTCTCAAGGCCTGCCTCTCCCTCCCACGCAGGAAACAAACACAGAGACAGGCCTCTTCCAGTGAGGGCTCTAGTTGCTGAGGGCTGCCTGGGAGAGCAGAAGAGGGACTTAGGAGCAACGCAGGAGGAGTGGGGGCGAGCGGACAGGGAGCAGCTGGGAGAGGAGATGAGAGGCAGAGCGGGCAGTGAAGATGGGGGAGGGCGGATGGACAGCAGAGAAGGGAACACAGGGAAGGAAAGGGAAGAGCAGAGGAAGCCAATACTGGAAAAATTTAAACCAGAATAAAGGGACACATGGCAGAGTGGAAGTGGGCTGGGAAGGGCCAGCAACTTACTCCCAATTAATGATGTTCAGAAAGCAGCATTTTTCCATAAATTTTGAAAGGAAATTCTCTCTCGTCTTTCTTATTTATTTATACATTATATAAATATATTTTCAAACCAAAAAAATGGGCTGTTTTTTCCAATGGGAAAAAGCCTTGTTTGAGATGAAAGCTGGTCTTCAAAAACCCCTTGGAGGAAGCTGAAACCCCACATGTCTCGGTGCTACAGAAAGAAAAACAAAGTGGACATTCTTCCTGTGTTCTAAGGCTTTTTTATGCAGATGTGTTTTTCTTTTAATAAATAAATCTGGACAGAGAGGGCAAAAGCATACTCATAGACATTCACACAGTGCAACTGTCTGTTTTCAACCCAGGGAAACCGCAGTGAAAAATAAGAATATCTATGTCCATTTTCCCAGTACAGAGACAAATGATCTCAAAATGCCAACCGTTTTCCAAATGCCAACCACAGGCACTGAAGCAATACGCTCTATGTGCATGATTCCCCCACCCCCCCGCCCCGCCAAGCTTCCCAGACCCACAAAGGTTTATCTGCAGAAGTAATGACAATCAGAGGTAGGGCAGGATCTGGGACAGGATGGCTACACTCCCCAGGAAGGCCTGGAGGGGTCCTTCAGTATAACTCCTCACTTAAGACATTCAGCCACTCTCTACTTTTTGAGCCACTCAGTTTCACTTAAGGACTGCAATAATTATTTTAAAACAACTGCATACACTGAGTTAATGTCTGCCTTCTTATGAGTTCCAACCATTGGCTCCAGTGCTGTTGGCTGAAATCAAACAGTACAATTTTAATCTTTCTTCATCTATCAGCTTTTCAATATTTTTACTCATCCCTTTATCATCACTTCCATCCAGGTATTAAAATTCCTTGGTTCCTGCAACCATTCACAATGGTCTGGTTTGGCCATGCCTCCACCCAGGGTCACCCCTGTATGTCCGTGTCCCTAAAGAGCATCATGAACATTCACAGGTGAACCAGACTTCTCAGGAGACAAATGAGAACACGGAGATGACCAGCCTACTCCCACATTTCTATTGGTGCAGACCAACCCCGATCTTTCTAACAGCCATACTGCAAAAGCCACTCACTCGAAGTGCTCCGCCAGACCTTCTCCATAGGCGCCGCGATTGAGCCAGCTCTGCACTTACTGACTGAGTCTCATTACCCTCATGCAGAGGCTGCACTTATCCATACTGAACTTCACCTTGTTTGGATCCATGTTTCCACACGTAGAGATCTTTTTTGTATCATGAATCTGTCCTCACCCTATTAGCTTTGCACCGTTTGAAATTTTGAAGTATACGTTCTGCATCCCTCTCTAACCTGAGCCCCTGATAAAAACGTTGAAACGTCAACGACCAAGTACTGTGACCCATAACATAACACCAGAGACGAGGCATCATTCCAATACTGACACGTTAATCAAGACCCTTTGGGTTTAGCTGCTCAACCAGTTACAAATCCTCCTGCCTTTACAGTCATTGGATCCACAGGTCCACATCTTGGCCACAAATCATGCAAAGACTTGGACAAAATCTTCAGTGGAGTCTGTTGATCTACCAGTTGGGGAGCTCCAGACAAGTGCAAAGGCAGCTGAGGGAAATGGGGAAGCCGGGACTCTGATCCCTGCACAATGAAAGAGGGAAAGAAGGAGGAGAGGGGAGGGGGGACGGGGGGGGGAGGGGGGGGAGGGGGGGGGGGAAGGGGGAGGGGAAGGGGAGAGAGAGAGCACAGAGCTTAAAGCTCTAGAGCCACAGCCACTTTGCTTCCAGAAACAATGGGCACTTAGAGAACAATGGCTGCAGACAAAGTCTTGGTCTATTTTTATCTGCCACTGTGAGTCCCAGACAGGAGGAACTGGATTTCTGCCCTGTACGCACAGCTCCAACTGGATCTGGGCTGGGAGGAAGATGAGGTCACCCAGAACACTGCCTGCTTAGAAATAGGCTCCTTTTTCACTCACAGAGTAGTTTCTTCTTAGCCTAAAGGATCTCTTTAGCCAAGTGAAGAAGTGTGCGTGCCTACTGCTAAAATACAGCCACCATGGAGAAGGGGTAGGTCCAGACTGTAAGTGCTGCTCGGCCCAGCCCAGAGCAATGAAGGCAGGGGTGCACGGAAAGCCTGACCACTAGACGGAGGTCAACTCTCTTGTTCCCGAGACAACAGCCCCGTCGGTCCCGTCGGGTCTGTTAATGACACATGGTTGGAGTCCCTCTCGGAGTGTTTCTTCATGGGAACGTTCCCTCCTCATTTCTTTGGTGCATAAAGAGGCTGAGGGCTGATCTTCACATGTATGTGTGCCCCACATCTCAATAAAGGCCTCTGACTCCCCTTTAGTTCATCCTCTTTGGACAGTCTCTCTATTTTCTGGAAATGCCATCTTCTGCTCTGACATAACTTTGGAGTGACAATTTTAATCCTTCCCAGCTGTGTTACTTATAGTCTTAATCCTCCTAGAGGCTTACTAACAAGGACCAGCAATGGTTGCATAAGCCTGTGATAGACACCAAACCGAAAATGAGCAGAGCCTGGGCCTGGGCTGGGGAAGGAGGCACAGGGACCCTGGAGCAGGCCCTGCAAGCAGCCCTCCTGCCGCAGGGCTTCACTGTGAGTTTCCACCGAGGGCCCCGGCACTGACCGGCAACTGACAGAGTCAGTAACTGCACGCCCTGGATCCAGTCCAAGCTTACAGACTTCTGAATCCTAACTGCGAAGCTGGAATCTCCTAAAGGCAAGACATCCAGGGATTCATACAGACACCCCCCTAAGGAAAACTTTAAGCTCCCCACGCATGCCTACGAGTTCCTGCCATCAACCTCCTTGCTCCTGGAAAACCAACACTAAGTAGGTAGAAAGGAACCTGAAAAAGATCCCTTTCGTCCCTTCCATTGAAATAGCTTAGGGTGTTTCACTGAGAACATCCCAGGTAATGTCACCACAGCGGGAGGGAGCTGGAGACAAGCACTTAAATGTCGTATAATTTAAAAGCTTAAGCACAGAGCGGGCAAGTGCTGCACACAGCTGGGACCGATGTAACCAGCGAGTGACTAAAAGTGACGCACTGTGTTCCTTCCCACACTCTCTTCGCTGGCTTCAGGAGTGCAGGGATCCAGATGTTCAGGGGTCAGACCATCTGTAGGGTGGCCTGGTGAACCTGAGATACGAGGATATCTGAGATGCCACCTACAAGGCCACGACAAGCAAACACCCCTATACACTGTTGTCCTAAGCAGATGGTGGAGACTGAAACCCAGTTGAAACATATGACCACCTAAAAGGCACCAAACTGTGAAGATCTGAGTGGGTACCTGGGCCATCCAACGTGGTCCAGGACCTCATTCAAACACTGCTTCCTTGACTTCTCCCCCACCCCCTGCTCCCAACAGGCTAAGTAAGCATCCCCTTCTTCTCCAAGGGCCCTGCTGACTCATCCCAGTGTCATTCAAGAGAACCACGTGGGAGCCACATGGCAGGAATATAGGGAGAAGGCAGAGGAACACACGTTCCCGCCCCGAAGAGACTGACATCAGAGAAGATGCAAAACTTCCCACCCATAGTATATTTGGCAAGTGCACGAGACAGCGCTTCTCTGCACCTATCACAGTCTTCAAAGACGCCTGCTAAGTGCACCAAAATGCACACCAGCTACATGCACCAAAAACCGATGCCAGTGCCCTAACGTGGAGCATCTGGAATTTACAGCATCAGGCTTTACATGTTCAACAACTCGTGAAATAAAGGCCCCACTCACTCAGTAAATCCAAATGTACATCCCTAACGAGGAGTCAGAAATCCTGTTGCTTTAAGGGTTTTAGGGAATAATCTGAGTCCCAGCTCAAGTTTCCTGAGCTGCCAGGGAGGTACGTGGAACCCTGAGAGACAGCTTCAAGGGATTATGGGTCCTCTCCCTAAACCATGAGGTTCCCTGCTCAACCTAGCACCTGAGGCTGCTTCCAGGTATTCCTGATCTAGAACCTTGGCCCCTCTATCTCTTCAGCTTTGGCCTTCTCCACGGCCTTGGGTAGGAGCTAGCACCTCACGCACACACTGCTTGCGTGTTCACACTCTCCCCTGGCTCTGTGCCGCTGTCTTGCCCTCGCTGTGGTTACCTGATGCACACAGCTTATCCTAGGCCAAAAAGGGAAAAGAGGAATTCACAGAATTTGCTATAAAGCTTTAACAAGTCCTTGGAGGGATGTTCCCCTTCCTGGCAACTCGACGTAATTACAAGATGAATGAGAGGAAGCCGCCGTAGAGATGAGGGTGGGTGAGCGCCCGCCCTGGTCAGGTGGCCCACAGGACTCCCGGTCCCGGAACATGCAGGATCAGAAGGGACTTGAGACATCACCTAGTTCAACCCCTTTCTCTTACGGATGGAGAAAACGAAGCTCAGCGAAGTGACATCACGTGGTTACTAATTAGAGACCTCTTGGCTCCATGCCAGTATTTTTTGTCCTCTGCACCACTGCTGTTTCCTTATCGTGGTGGATTGGGAGAGAGACATCTCCCTCCTGTCTTTGCTTGCTATCAAGCCCTGGTCATCACTCGAGACAAACTCTACTGCTCCCCAGGTTCGTAAGAACAGAGGAACAAGCCATCCAAAGATCTAAAAAGCACGGGATATAACGGGCCCAGGATGGGATCCGCTGCTGCTCTAGGTTATAAATTTTCAATCACGATGGCCAGGCTCTACGGTAGAAGAGCTTCCTGCCAGCAGGCATCCCAGCTGAATGCCAGGGATCATAAAGCAAGAACCTCCAACACCCAACTTCAACTAAACGAAACCACTCTGCGTAACAGGTCTAAAATTTGAGGGTGCCACTCCTATCGATCCAGAAAGAGTGAAGGCGGCAGTTAATTTCAGCGATCCAGTGACCTTCATCTAAAAAGCACTGAAAGAAGAGGAGAGCACCATCGTGTCATCCACAAGGTCTGTGACGCAACCATTCCAGTCCTGCTGGAAGGGTAAAGAAGACATGGTGATAGCAATGAGGGGATACAACCAACCCCACTAACAAAGGCAGAACATAAAATCAGGGGCACTGGCCTGTAAGTTGAACCTGATGCATCTAATTAACAAGGCCATAAGTCTAACTCAAAAAGGCCAGGTCCTGGAGCAATACAAGCAGCTCCTGTTCTAACTGCAAATGCATTCAGAGTGCAGACAGCTAAGGGTTGTGCTGTGGTCTCTTGTAGCCTCCACAGGTTTTTTTTTTTTTCTCTCCTTTCAGAATGGGGCCCCAAACAACCAGCCCGGGGCATTCTGGCAGCCCTAAGGCGACCCCAGAGTCTCGCCCACATTGGCCCAGAGCAGACAGCATCGGAGGCCTCTCCCAGGGGCAAACCCAAGAGGCTGAGAAGCCACCAGGCAGACCCCATCTCCAGATCAATGGGTCTGATAGGCCAACGGGTGGAGAGCAGAGAAGAAATGATCAATGCAAAAGGGGAGGGAGCAGAAGCCACTGTCCATCCGCAGCCTCAGGTGGGAAAGGGAAAGACCCGGTGCGGATACACAGCCCTCATCCGCTGCTGCTAAGTGGCTCTGCCTCATCAAGAAGCCATTAGGAAACTTCAGCCACCACAGCCCGAAGCTCCGGGGCTGAACAGCCCTGCAGCTAGTGAAAGGGCTCATTATCTGTGCCCAGACAGACACTAGCTTCCTACACGGCAGAGCCAAAACAAGCGAGCCCCCAGCTTCCCGGGTCTGTGGGTCCGTGCTTGGGCCATCAGGGGAGAGCAGTGGGGGCTCTCACCAGGAGACACAGCTCCGCGCCCCCCTGTGCCCTGCTGGACAGCCTGACCAGCACGCCTTCACGCAAAAAGAGCTACTGCCTGCCATGGGCGGGGGGCTTCTTTCAGGGGTGGTAGAAATGTACCCAAGTCTGTTATTGGTGATGGTTGCACAACTCTGTGAATGTACGAAAACCCACTGAATTGTACTCTTTAACACGGTGAATTTTATGTTATGTGAATTATATCTCAGTTTAAAAAGCAATATATATATATATATTTTTTAAACGAGCTAATGAGCCACCTGCTATGAGCCAAGCAATGGGAACACCTCCCGGTGACTGGGAGACATGGACCCTTCCCAGAAGCACACAGACCACCTCTCCACCTCTCCAGTGATGGGCTGGCTTCCAGAAGCACTGGGGCAAGGGTGCCGACGTCTGGAGCGTAGGGGGGTGAGGAAGAAGAGGGGCCAAGGTGTCAAGGACAACTCCAGTGGCAGGTGGGTGGCATTAGCGAGAGGGAAGAGACATCGTTGTGACCTCGGCCACAGGGAAGCCTCATGAGATGCAGACAGGCCCACTCACTGGGAGGCCACGGAAACGCTGGGAGAGGTCGTTTGCAGAGGCGGATGCCTGGAGCCTACAACTTCTGGGACCACTTACAGGAGGACTGAGAGGGAGGCCACAGACCCCAAGAGACAGGCAGAGAGCATCAAGCTTGCCTCACCCCACGCCGTCCCCAGAAGAGGCTGCCCCAGGGCCCACGGAGAACACATTAGCATTTGCATATTTCGATGTTGAAGGCTTTCAGGAGAAGGAAATCTCCATCAGACCTGGCTCTTTCTGAAGGTTTCTCTCCCAGCCCTGGGGGAAAAAAAGGAAGGGCAGACAGAAAAGGGCTTCAGGCATACATACACGGGACCAGGCTCACTGGCCGTGAACCGAGAAAAGGTGCAGATGCAACACTGTGACCAAATGGGACCTTTTGGAAAGTTCTCTTCCAAGAGGGATCATGAGTTTGGGCCCCTGGAATGCCCCAGAGCAGCTCTGGTTGGTTCCCCAGCCCTGACTCAGATGCAGCAGCGCTGGCTCTCCCCTCGGGTGAGTAAATAAACTGACCCAAGGTCTGGAGGGGAGGGGGCAGGCGAGAGCAGGCTGGGAATCTGGAGAACCAAGTGCTGATTCTGGTGCAGGGAACAGACAGATGAGATGTCCAGTCCGTTCCAGAGACGGGTGGTGTGGCAGAATTCAAGAAAGAATTCCCTGAGCCTTAACACACCACTCCAGTTGGGATCCAGCCCTGCCCTGGCAGCCCGCTTGTTGCTGCTTTATAATATAGTGAATTAGTCACTGGATTAGCAAGCACATTTACACACACTGGAGCACAGCTGTTTAAAGACACAGGATCCCCTTTTCCAGGTGCCAGATTCTGGCTGTAAATCAACCACTGCAATTGGCCACAGGCAGATTCCAGAGAAGGCATGTTCAGTTGCGAAGCGCTTTAGCGGAAGTCGGCCAGTACTGCGAGGGTCTACTGGGCATTTGCTGGGGGACAGAAGGGACACGGGGTGTGGAGAAGGAAGCAAGGCCAGTGGCCTTTCTTCCGACCCGAGGCTCGTTATCTTTAAGAGGGCATCGCGTGGACTCACTGTGGACCTGGCCCTTCCCAGCAGCAAGCTAACGTGGAGGGCAGCCTGGAGGAGGCAGCTCTACTCCAGGCCAGCTGCAGTGACAGGTCGTAGAGGTTTCCTCCTGAACCTCACATGCTTAGGTCCCTCCCAGAAGAAAAGAAGAGGACAATTAAAATAATTCTATATCCTGATAACGACAGTTCCAAGAACCGGCCCTGTTGACCTGGCCAGGGCCTGAACATGATGCTTTTAAAGTCGGACCCATGACCTGAGGCCAAGCTCAAGTTTGCTAAGTGTGCGTGAGAGGAAAAAAACACTACCACTGGCCACAGGGACCGCTCCGGCCCACTTGGTTACAGGGGTGTCGAGTGGAAAATTTTCTGTAACCAGGTTCACAGAAACCACAGTCCTAACAACCACTGAAGTAGCAACGGCGCTGTCAGCAAAGAGCCTCTGTACAGAAATGGTGGCCTACGAGACACAAGGATAACACACCATTTACGAGACCCTGTGTCAGTGGAAAAGTATCTTACAGGCATTATCTCAAATCCTTGCAAGAGCCCTGAAAGCTCTTTATGATTACCTCCGTTGTAAGGGTTACACAAGGAAGGCTTGGAGAAGTTAAATACGTTGCCGAAGGGCAAATTAGCAAGCAGAAAATTCAAACGCAGGGCTGTCTCACCTCCAAACCCTGCTCCTTCCAGGACAGGGCGGTGGCTGCAGGGAGAGCCACCATCACAACCAATGTCATGAATGAGAGGCTGTGGGATTCACAGACAAAGAGGACTTTCTACGGAGCCGCCCAAAAATGGATCCCTCCCCTGTGACTATGAGGTCTCATCTACCGAAAGGGAAGAGAATGCGTCTGTATCTTAAGATGATGCTAAGAAACCTTTGGCATAAACAGACCATCTGAGGGATATAAGAACCAAACTCCAATGACTAAAAAAGTGGACCGCATGTAGGCTCCATTAGAACAGGAATTTGAAGAAGATCCTCAGATTCCTGGCTAGTTTGTGTGGGAGGAGCCTCCTGCGTATCTTGCACCAGCTTTTGGAAATTCAAATACTAATTCCTTGGAACTGGTTTGCCCATAAAAACACTGCGAGTGTTTTCTTACAAAGCAAGGCAGTTGGGGCCCCTGGAGGCTGGACTCATCCTCCTCGGTCACCCCTCGTTGTCTGCAGCCGATGCCTGTGAGTAGCTCACGCTAACCTGACCCTGTGAGTCCGGCAGCAAGTCGCCCGGGCCCGATCTCATCTAAAACGTGAAGTTGCTGTTTCGCTCATCCAGCACCCAAAACCCTTTGGAGACACTGCAGCCAGCCTGGACTTTCAAATTTCTCCCATCAGGCCATCCATCACAGGTGAGGGCAGAGAAAAGCCACAAGGCTCCCCTAAGAGAGGCCTTCAGAAATCCAGAAATAAAGAGATTTTTCTTTTTTTCTTTTTAAATCTCCAAATGAATCAGAGGCTAACTCCAGGTCCATCATGCAGACACTGATTCATTCCATGTGTGTGTTTATTTTTCTACCAACATTCCTCTTGCATCAAGTGGCCTCAAGGCCTAGACGTGTGCCTCTGAATAGCCGCTCCCTGGAGGGTTCTCAAGAATGGGTGGAGCCCTGACTTCATTCGTCGATTTCCCAATCTGGAAAATGGAGCCAAAAGCACCAACTCTCTCTATGCATTAGTAAATTTAGGTACCTATGTTTCATTTGTCCACTTTGAATTTGAAAATGCACATGGAAACGATGGGAACTATGTTTTTGGCTTCTGCTCTATTACACAGCCCAGTGATATATATTTATAGATATACTGGATGTTTTTCTTTCTTAGCCTGAGAATAATGAGGAACCCAAAAGAGCACACTGCGCAGAAGGGCGCACCAAAAATCAAAGCCTCTGATGAGAATGTTAGCAAATCTTCTCTCCAAACAGATTCTAAGTTGGTAGGACTTTGTAATTAGAAGGATCTAAGTTTAAATTTGTGACTTGAGAGTTCTTGGGGAAATTATTGCAGCCTTTCTGAGACTCAATTTCTTATCTTCATAATGGGGGTTAAGACACCAACCTTGGTACAAACTCTCATGTACGAAAAAAGCTACAAGGAGATATAATACAACACAGGGCATATAGCCAATATTTTATAATAACTATAAATGGACTATGACCTTGAAAAATTGTGAATCACTATGTTGCACACCTATAACTTATACAATATTGTACATCAACTATACTTCAATAAAAACAATTTTTTAAATAAAATTTAAAAACATTGGAAAAAATAAAACACCGACTTCATAGGGTTGTTTAAAGAATGTGATTATTTGTGGGAAGCACTCTGCAAAGTGCCTGGCACACAGTAGGTACTCTAGAACTATTAGTTTCATTTCTCTCATGCCTCCAAACTGAAGCGCAGATATGTACAGAGGCCAAAAACAAGCACCCAGCAGTTCTGGAGAATGTTTGATTTCCATTAGGAGGTAAGGAAGGTGTAAGATTGAACTCTTGATCTGATGTGAAATCAAGGATGCATTTCCTGTACACACACACCGTTCACCCTTAGAGAGTTCCTAGGTATTCAGCATCGTCACTCTGTATCATATCTCCCAGTAATTTAAGAACACTCCTTATATCACGGATGCCTCCAGAGTTTTCTGTAAACACGAGCTCATTAACGTTCCCACTCTCTCCAAGCAAAGGCAGCTCACTCACCAGGAACGCCCTTCTTCCAGAAGAATACGGAGCTGACGGAGGTGACAGGTGACGCAGAGACGTGGCTAGGGTCTGGCAGCTCTAAGTGAATCATGTATCCTGATTCTCATGCCGGGCCGCAGAAGGTAAAGGATGAGCACCTATCTGGGTGGACCTGTCTGGCTACCAACACGGAAGATGCTCCAACCAGGAAAAGGGAAGGCCAAGCACACTGCAGGCCTGACCACAACGACTCAGAAGTGGAGGCCTGAGCCCCATTTTGAAGAGGTGACACTTGGCAGCCACAGTAAGATTTGCTTTACAAGACTAAATGTTCCTGACAAGACAAAAGTTAGTGCCCACGTTCAAAAATGCCGAACTTAAACATATTCTCCATTCTGGCTGCAATCAGGTGTACCAAGCTCTACACCCAGCCCCACCTCCTCTTCCCCAATAATCCAGAAGCCCCCGGGGGCACTGCTGGCCATTCAGAATTAAACTCACTCCCAAGGAAACAGCCACATGCCAAGGGGCCACTTCTCCGTGTAACAACCTGTCATTTGGCTTTGAAACGCTCTTGCTTCCAGAATGACCAAAACAGGGGGAAGAAGGCTTATTTTTATCGCTAAGGAACAACACATTGTATTAGGGGGACAATCTAATATAACTTCACTAGACTCCAAGTGTATACACCCGGTGCCGTAGCAAATGCCCCAAATGGAAACTCACAGGGGAAAACATCGCTCACCGAAAATGTAATTCTTGTACACCTCTCTGGCACAATTCTTTCCCACAGCATGCAGCATGAGATGCAAAGTTTTCTGGGTTTTGTTTTACTTTTTATCCTGAGGTGCTCCTCTGCCTACCTGAAGTTCCTGCTCGTCATTAAAGTGGATCTCATTTGCTAAAAAGGGTAAACTGAGGCTCAGAAGACCAAAGCAATGAGCATATATTTCAATATAAGGAAACGGGGGTTGGACAGGAATTCTTTTCAAAACTCTTTAGATTAAAAAACAAAAAAAAATGCATTTCTCAAAGTCCAAAGTCAGCCTACCCCAGAGGAAAACTGCGTCTTTGTCTAGAAGCCTGTGGGGTAACTCACCTTTTTCTACTTCTTGAGAAAGAACTAACCTACCATCCTACTTAAAGTTTGGCCAGCGGTTTGGCATCATGGAAAGCTGTGCAAATTTTCCAGATCCCATATGATGGAGATTTGTGCAACCCACTTGAAGCTCAATCATCAGCCCACTGTCTACAGGGGACCGACTAACTGTACACAGAAAATATGCAGGGAACTCGATCTCTAGCAAAAGAGCAGAGGACGCCTCGTTAATACTTCTACCTCAGGCTAATGTTTAGTAGCCATAGTAGTAATGTGAACGCACTATGTATTCATCCAATCAAGGAAATATTTAAAATGTGTGTGGCCGAATGGAAATGTCAAGGGGTTTGGAGAATTCCAGCTTCCTGTTCTAACTCTGCCACTTACTTACCAAGTTACCTTGGGAAAGGAACTTGGCATCACAAGTGGGCATCAGTTTCCCTACCTGTAACATATTTGTGACTCAAGGGACGGTGAAGCTAAAAGGGGGAGTAAGTCCCATGTCAAACTGCGAAATGCTACCAGATCACACCCAAGTAATAAGTGAAGTGGTAAACAATAGGCACAAACAGACCTTAGTATTTCCCCAAAGTCAACAAATATCCAAATAGTTCTGAGAAGAGTGAGCTCTGGAGTGACCTGCAGCTGGGCTTGAATCTAAACTCCGCTCACCCGCTGTGTGGCCTTGGGCACATTGTTTAACCTCATGGTTTCTTCATCTGAGAGATGAGAAGAACACTTAGTTAGCTATCAGGGATAGGGGTAAAAGAATGAGGTTCTTGGCACGTTAATAAGCTGGCATCCAATAACTAACAGAAAAGAAAAAAACAAGAAAAAGGTAAAAACGAGCTGAGAGATGCCTACACAATTACGGATAGATCAACGCTGCCCTCTTATCAGTGGCAGTTTTTCTTGTTTTTCCCCCAAATTGGCACGCCGATCTTAGGTCCCTGCTCCTGAAAGAAAAGGGCAACTGTGCCAGACCTTTCTCAAAACGTAGCAATAACATCCAGAACCTGATTTTCAGATAACAACTGTGTGCAGGCGCCGTGCCTCCACTGCTGTAAATGCAGCCTTTGAAAGGCCGGCAGCCTGTGCTCACCACACCCCAGCACACACTCGCAGCAGCTTCCTGGACCCGGGGAGACCAAAGCAGGTGGGATCTCCTGGCAGCCAGCACCTCCGGGAGGGCCAGACCCCATTCCCGAGCACCCAGCAGCCAGGGGCCCAGCCCCTGCCTTGGTACACACAAGAGGCACGGGCCTCACCAGGGTGGCTTTGAGCAGAATGCGTTCCTGCTGCAGGAGGGGCCTTTTCTGCCCAGAGCAGCGCCCTGACGAGGAGTAGCCGAGATGAAACAGGTCTGGCTCAGACCACACGCTCGGCCCGGAGGATGCAGCTGGGGCTGCTGGCTGCTTCACCTACCAGACCCCCAGCCTACATCTCCTTCCTCCAGAGCAGACCCCCCGCGCTGGAGCTCCTTTCCGCTGCAACCGTAGCAAAGGCTGATGGAAAAAGGAAGCTGTTTCATGGAGAGGGACCAAGAGGAAGGTATGACGCCTGGTCCAGCGTCACCCCAGGGACAATGTGTTTCTCCAAACGTAGGCAAGGCCTGTGACAATTCCTAATGCCTCTCCCCATGAAAGGTAATCTTCACAAATGCATTCAAAATCCTCCCAATGATGGAACTGTGATGAACAGAATATGGGGACCAGGAGAAAAATACCCCCATTTTGCCTACCTCTTGAATGACATTCCATGCTCTCTCTAAGCCTTCATTATTTTAAATGCTATCTAGATTCATACACTATCAGCGCTAAGAGAAACCTTACAGGTCATCTTCTCCAGTGAGTTTATTTAACGATGAAGGGCTGGAGGTTCAGAAAAAAGAAATGACTTGCCCAAGGTCACACAGACAAAGAGTTGCAAAGCCATGGCTACAATCCAGGCCTCCTGGGTCTCCAGGCAATGATGGGTTCCCCAGAGTAGACACTCAGCTTAGCTTATACACAAAATGTACTCCTACTAGGCTGATAGACCTCCCCTTATTAGTCCTGAATCCTCACTGCATTCCACACATTTAATTAGTATTTCAATGATATGAGACAACCAATGCATAATGTATAGAATTAAAAAAAAAAAAACCTAGGCAGGGAATCTCAGATAGATAGGAAAAAGAAAAATAAATACTAGAAGTATAGAAGTCAACACATGGAAACTCTTCCACTGAAAATGCCCTGTAGTGGATTTTCTGAAGGGTATTTGAAAATCAAACTCAACCACACACTCTCATGAATGATAAGTAACGACAGTGATTATCCCAGCACAAAACTCTAATTGCACAAAAATATCATTAATTGAGAGTAGGTATAGTACCCGGCACATAGGAGGGGTTTCTAAATATATACTTCAAAAAACCACGTATCTACAAACACTCACCAGATTAGGAACCCCCTGGCCTAACCTAGATTCTTATTTTCCATTTGTACCTTGAAAATATGTACCTGATTGATTTGTCATCTTCTCTGAGGTTTAACGCTTATTCTGATAAACTGATATAGAGGTTTTAACAACTAACAGTATGACTGGGAGGTAAAGTAATGCTACCAAAAGAAAAAACAAATCACCTCTCTCATAAGCCTTTTCAGTAACACTGCTCTGTCCTTAAAATCTCCCTACTTTCAAAGGCAAAATTCATCCTGAGATGCAAAACGCTCTCACATAGGTCCTGGTCTCACACTTCCAACTCTCTACCCTTTCTACAATCAAGGTGTTTTTCTTCATATTTATGTAAGCCTTTCTTTCACTCCAAACTTGCAGCATTCTCCCCACGCTGTTCTCTCTATCTAAAATATTCCTCTGTTTTTAACCACATCTTCCAAATTTTTCTGAAATACCCATGGTCTCCCTGAAGCTGACCCAGGAAATTATTCTAACCTAGAACTGTTGGGAGAAAGCGCCCAACAGACACAGAAAATAGAATCATTGATCCCCATGTACTTCCACAAGTTCAGATGATGCTCCTCCTGCACTTTTACCCATGAAAGCACCTAGAGCACAAGGATTATTCCATCTGGGTTGCCCTGACCTGCCATACAGCCGTGCAGGATGTAAAGTATTCAGAAATGATTACAGAGACAAAGAGTGGAAACAGATTACCCACCTGGCCACTTGGACTAGAATTCTTACCCAAGTGCAATGTTTGGTCCATATGGGGGTTTTTCCAAAAGTCTATGAAATATCACTTAAATTCTTTGATCTTTTTTTCACTATCTCCTTTCATTCTTTCATTAGTCCTTTCATACTTTCTAACTCTTCTCCTGTCACCTCTCTTCTTTTCTTCTCTTCTTTTTTAGCCAAACGGGATGTTGCGGTTGAATCCACTATTCCATTCCCTTCCTCCCGCCCTAAAAAACTGAGGGCTTGCTGTTTTACTTTTCTTTTTGTTTTTACCCATTTTAACGGTACAAAAAAAAAATTTTTTTTTTGCCCCTTTTGATCCCAACGTAAAACTTGTCATCTTGGATAAACATTAAAACAAAACAAAGGAAAAATGTCATTGTCTTCACGTGTGTAATGATGGCATTTCCCCCGACTCAAAAGTTCATTTTCACACACACACACCCTACACGCAGAGAGTTTACAGTTCCTCTGCAGAACTTTGCAAAGCAAAAATCGACAGCTTAGCATAGCTCCTCAAAGCTACCGAGAGGTTTCAAATGCTTAAAGTGAACTCATTTGAGGTTGATTTTTAGTTGTTTCCCAGGTGCTGAGAAATATTTTATTATGTGTCAAAAAACACATTTACAAATATAACTCATGCTTGGGGGAAACCACACTGAACTTGAATTTCTTCAAACTCTTAATTTGGTCCTTTTAGCTTACTCTGGATGGCCTAAGGAGATACCATAAAGAATATTACTGTCCCAAATCAGTGTCTAAGTAGTGTGCACCCCATTTCCAGGGACAGTCCTAGTCTATCTCTCATTGTGGTGTCATTATTAACAGCACCCATTACACTCTCAAAAGTGTCCCAGTTTGGATGGGAAATCACAAGCACACACCATCAAGATCTGAAATCCAGTACCCTAAAACTTTCCAATGCTACACTGGGTCTTAAAGCACCATCTGGGTCAGTATCTTACAATTCTGAGACCGAACGAAATGCTACAGAAAAAGGACAATGGGGAAAAGGTGATGGGGCAGTAAGAAGCCACCTTCCCAGTGCCCAGTGACAGGCCTGGCCCCAAGCAGCAGAAACTGGAAAGCACCTGAGAAATATGAAGAAGTTGGCCAAATAATCAATAAATATTTATGGCTCAAACAGCACTATTTTGAGTGCTTCTGTCAGCATGGCTCCCCGCCAGCGATACTGGATCTGCTGTAACCTACGCTACAGACCAATTTCCTTCTGGGCGTGCATAGAGACTATAAACTACCCAAGTGAAAGAAAAAGGTAACGTAGATAGGCACAGAGCTTCAAGAAAAGTAGCCAAATAGCCTGTTTCTGCAAATGTGAAAAACACCTACTGAAGTTCTGGAGAAAGAGCTCTTCAACCCAACTGAAAAAAAAAAAAAGCAAACTGGAGCTGTAGATACCTGACAAGGAAAAATGATAGATTTGGGGATTGTCTTCACATTCCTAACTCAGAGTTAAGAAGAGCTTAACAGCTGGAAGCAAAGGGTGGACCTAGAATACTGTGAACAGGGAGGCAAATCCCATCGGAGACTCTGTCTGAGCAGGGGGGTGGGGTCCCCACTTCATTCGGGAGCACCCAGATAAAAACATGAGGACTGTGTCGTGAATATCCAAATTCCTCTCTGGGATGACCGTGGGACCCAAGGGTATTAACTGTTTGGAAAAAATGCTCCCCGTAAGGCAGTGACAGAGGAACCAAGACCTCACCCGTGGACAAGTCGCCAGGGAGTCTGTTGGTTTCCCACTGAGCTGTGGGCCAGCGGGGTGGGGGTGGGGGGTGGGTTGGTGTGGGCAGGTCTGCAGGTAGCACCCTGGAGCTCAACTTCCCTCCTTGTGCCAGAACAGCTACACACTATGTGCCCTGACCCATGGCATGGGCTTGAAAACCCTACATTTTAGGCAGGGAAAAAGATAAAACTTATTTGCTGTGCAGACAATAAAGGCAGGTACCTCTGGCCTCCTTGCAGGAAGGAAAATTAAATTACATCTGTACTAAGAAAACAAACTGCTGCTGATCTGTGTCTCTCGTCGCCCAGATTGTGAGTGAGATACATGCAGAGCTGTGTCCGCGACGAAAGAGGTAAATCAGGCCGAATGGGGAGGCTCTGGGAAGGATGTGACCTTGGAAGTGAACACAATCACATCCTCACCTGTGAGAGAACGAACTACATCTGGAAGACATTGGAAAAGCAAGAAGCCTGGTTCTCTGCTTGGTGATCTCAGGCAAGCTGGAACCCTCAAGCATCTTCTTAAAGCAACACACCTCGACTGCCAGCCCTGGAGGGAGCTCATGGGACAGGCCCTAACCCCAAGCTCAGAGGAGTCGTGCAGGGCTGCAGGGGTCCCCTGCACCCCTCAACCCCCAAAGCACCGACCACCAGTGCCTCCTCGTTGCCCCTCTTTTGATTCCCTGAGTTTCTGTGAATAAGATGGTGCTTTACATTAGGTATAAAATGCTCGCAACACTCATCAGTTTATAAATTTCTATCAGTGCGGCCTAGAGCAAATTATGCATCTCTCAGAATATCCTCTTCCTCATCTGAACAATGGATGTACTAATTTGTGCCCGTACCCCAGAGTTAGTGGTGTGAAGTGGGAAAGAACCTGGCACGTGATGCAGGTTCGGTACGTGTTTCAGAAATACCCCTACAGCTTGGGAACGGCAGGAATCTACCTTCACTGCAAGCTCAGGGAATGCCACCACAGCCATGGGTGATTCATTCCGCAAACCAGGGACGGCTGTAATTATACTGTCGCTGTCGCCATTGTAGAGTTATCTGTGCTCTTTGCAGTAGGGAGCCTCGCTTTCCTGAAAAAATCCTGACCTACACTAACCAGCTCTCGGTTTTGCAGAGATTTTGATGGAGCCCAGAGCAAGCTGGGCTCTGGGAGGTTGACCGCGGGCTGGTTTGTCTCCTAGGGGGAGGTGATCCCCCTACAGGGTGGTCTGGTCTCTTTAAGAAAGAAAAAAAGTTACACAGACAAAAAAACAGCAATACAAACCAACCAAAAATGCCAGGAATGCGAGCTCTGCCAAACAAATAAATAAATAAGATGGGAGATACTTTATAATAACTGGACATGATGCATTTCCCAACCCTGCATAACTGAAGAACTCTACATTTCCATCAACCCTGCAAATGTTCCCCGGCCCCTAGTCTTGGTGGCCTTCTGGCTCTGAGGCAGCACTGACAATCTCCATCACCCGCAGTAACTGACTGATCCCTGAGCCTGTAACTGACAGCCGGGCCCCAGAGATGCCCTGACACTCTGAGAGTTACCTGGCTCGCTGTTTGCTGGGGCACAGAATGGAGTGTGAGATCTCAGTGAGGCAGGTGAAAAGGTTCTCTTTAACTTTACTCTTCTTTCCCTCTCAAATAAGCGATTAGGGGAGGTGCATAGGCAGCTGCAGCCCCTATAAAACACTTCAAGGGCCCCTAAAAATTCTACAGCCGTCGTCATTTTTGTGTTGTTATTGTGGATCAGCAGTTTTAAGATTTGCACACAGTAATAGATTTAATTCTCACATCAACCCTATGACGTAGAAGGATTATCGCACTCATTTTACAGATGCAGGAGCTGGAGCACAGAGAGAGATGAAGTAATTCGTCCAAAGTCACACAGCTAGTAAGTGGCAGAACTGAGATCCAAACCCAGACAGGCTGGCTACAGAGTCCCTGCTCGGAAATGCTGGGCTCATCATCACTAATGGCGCGTGGTCCGTGGGGGTCTGGAAGCACAGTGAACAGGCGATCCTAAGAGCCCGGCAGCTCTGCCCTTCTTTCTGGTCCATACAGATGAAGATACAAAGACTGACCAAAGGCACTGGGAGAGGGACGGAGGTTCTTCCTATCTCTAAGGGCAGTACAGGTCCCCGAGGGATGGACATCCTTTCCTAGGGTAGGAGGGGGGCTGATCCTTTTTCATTCTTGTAAAAGTGCAAAGGAACATAATTAGAATTCCTGATCTTCCCTGGGCATTATGCTCACCTCACCAAGAAAGTGGAGTGGGAAAGGAGAGGAAAAATTAAGCGGCTGGGGAAGGTATTTGCTTTGGCACCCAGCCTCCACCCCTTCTCAGCAAACTCCACACCAGGAGGGAACTCCATGCACACTCTATGGCTTTGCTTGTTTTAACCTATTTAAGCTCTGAGAACCTGGCAATCATGTATTACAATCAAAATGATATATCCAACTTTACACCTACAAGGAAAATTCAATGCCAATGTTATTTCCAAGTATATGGTAATTTGGCACTTAAAGCTGTCAAAACTCCTGGTGAGGTCTCAATCCAGAATCAAAGTGAATAAAGGTTCTTGATAAGGTCCTAGCCACTGAGACTGGCAAATGACCCAGGCTCCTGCTGGGACACCCACCTCCCTCTTGCCTCTCTCCAGCCCTCATATATGAGGGGAGGGGGGGAGGGAGAAATCCTGGTTTAATTATTTAAACCAGGTAAGTTCCCAAAATAGTTGTCTCCACACATAAGAAACTAAACCACCCAAAGAATCATTCTGACAAATACTTGTCACAGCTGTAGACACAAAGCCACGCTATGAGAAGTTAAACTTTAAAAATGTCCTGTATGGTCTGATGGGCAAAGCAAATCCCCACTTTGCCAGTCAGTGTCTTTTCCCATCAACAAAAGCAAGCAGCCCTGGCCGATGCTTCCTGCATCCTTGCACCTGCAAGTTCAAGACTCAACTGAAGTTTCTCTGCTAAGCTTTACAGAGGTAACTTGCAGTATTACTCAAGGCAACTGTACGCTGAGATGGTAGAAACCGGGATGCATTTCACTTGAGCTGCTGGCTCACTAGACATTCTTAGGTAAATAACTTACCTTCTCTGTGCCTCCATTTCCCTTCCTGGGGCATGGGAATAATATTCACGTATATGCTACTAAACCTCCAGAAAAAAATGATCTCAGACTTAGTTGATAGCGCCAGAAATCAAATCTCGTTACAATGAATGGCAGAAGACTGCCTAATTTCTTTGATCAGTTGAAATTTTCTTGTATTGAAGGTTGCTGACAAAATATTTTTGCAAAAGAAGGGCACTGTAAATTTGCTTATTATAATGGGTATGACTGCAGCAGTAGGCCTCACTGTCCCCATTTTACAGACGGGAAAGCTAAGAATAGTTACTTGCTCAGGATTTATTTTTATCAATAATCAACAGAACAGTACCATATACTTAAAACCTCTAATGTTTACTAAATTACTCCCCCAAAATGCTTCCGCTGTTTACTGTGATCTAAAACATGTGTTGCTAGGGGCTCTTTTTCCTTCCCAGCATGCCAAATCCATTGTAGGCTCGTAGACTGGCATATTGACACCATTTCCCAGACGACCAAATCTGTCTCTTCCCCATAAACACACATATAAACAAGCCATACTTAAGGAAAGGACCTATTGGTTGAGATCTATCTTTGCTGGGAACTATCCTTTCACTTCCTCTATAAATGGTCTGAATCAATTGTGACTAACAGAATTTATTCTGGCTGCCTTGAACTCCCCAAAACCACCATCACAGCAGCATCATTTCTGAACTGTAGCTCTATGTACCCGAAATGTCTCCGAGGTGCCAGTTCATCTCAGCATCCTTGTGACAACAAACAGCCTTAGTCTTCCTGCACCTCCCAGGGAGCAACCCTGGGCTTGAGTGTTAGGGGGTCTAAGAGGAGAAGACACCAGCCACTACCATGTCTTTATTAAGATTTCTGCAGGATCTCCAAATGACAAAACGTCAGCTTGGCTTGTGTTGAAAGTTTAAGCAGATTCAGAAAGGGTTAAAATAAGCAACTAATTATGGCGGAGGCAAAGAAGTCTTAAACATGGGGAGCCGCTGAACTTACTGATAATCCAATACAACAGAGAAGCACATTACTGCGATTAATTTTTTTCCAAAAAGCACCACCTTCTCCCTACATGTTTCTATATACCTTTACCTCCAAAATAACGAATCTCTTAAGGATAGCTGGCAGTTCCCTATCCTATAAGAAAGCATCTTTTCTTCTCCAATTGCATTTATTCCAGAAATTCTGGAGCTCCAGCGTCCATTAAACTGCTTAGTACCAAAAACTGTGTCTAAGACAAAATGAAATTTCTGTCCTACCCCTTTCCTTTTCAAATCCTACAAATCCAAGAGTTGGATAACACACCAGTCAAAGACCCAAAGTCACGTTTGGTGTTGGGAGGTTCTCCCTCTTCTAACAGATCTTTGGTACCAAGGGACAAATTTACAGCAGATTAGAAAGGTGGATAAAGTGAGTAACCTGCATGAACAGAATCGGGATGTTTCCTGCAGTTAAGATGATCATTTCAGCTCAGCTCCCATCTCCCTATCCTCAACCCAGAAAAGAGAAGCTAGATAGCAAAGGGACATGTGACAGGGGAGCTCAGGAAGGCAAGACATTTGAAAATGTGCATGAAGGCCAGCCAGTTAGACACCGTTTGGGCTCTTACTACCCAAGGCCCTCCATCCGGCTCCAGTTCTGGGGCATGACTGCAGGGTCAGGGGATGATGTCCTCGGCGGCAGTGTCCACCCCCCTAACGTTAAGGAATAAGGCCAGAGGGTTCCCGCTCATTTGGAAAAATAAAAAAGCAGGAATGGGAGTGCTGGCCATTCTAAAAGCTTTTTCCCATTACTCACAAAAACACAGCTGTGAAAATAAATACCACCCCCCAAACAAGGGTCTCGGGCCACCAACGTCCTCTTCTTCCTCTCTACCTCTCTCCAGCTGCCACCAGCATCGCCTGCTCAGGCAGAAGCTCTGGCAGAAACGCACCACTGCCTGTAAGGGAAGAGCGAAGGGGGTAGAAGCGGAGGGGACCCCGGCCTCTGGCCGAGAGCTGGAGTGGGGGCTTCGGCAGTCACCACTCACCCGGGGATGGGAAAAGCTCCAGATCCACTTTTTCCGTCTTGATGATTGTGAGAGTCGGTTTGAGATCGACGGCCGCCTTCATGGTGCCAGGAGTGGGGGGACAGACGGGACTAGAGCAAGTTTGCTGTTATTCTTGTTGTTTCTCTTTTTAATGGGGATAAGTAACAAGGGACAGGGGACGGGGGTCGGACCTTCTTCCCTAAAATCTCAAATTCCCGCTGACTTTCCCCGGCGCCCAGAAGGTGAGCGGCCGGAACTCTCTCCCGGGTAGTTGGCACTTTGCGGGAAAGTGCGCGCGCCGGGTGCCCGCCTCGCCTGCGCCCCGCCGGCTACCTCCTAGTCCTGGCCCGGCTCCCTCCTCTCCGCGGGCAGCCGCCTGCGCTCGCCCTCGCCCTCGCTCTCCGGAGCCGACTCCCTCCCTCGCCCGCGCGCTCTCCCCTCCTCTTTGGGGCGTTACTCGAGGCGCCGAGCCCCGGCCGTGGGTCTGCGCGCCCGGCCCCCTCCCCCAGGGTCTCCGCGGGGGGGCCGGGAGGGACGAGGGGCGGGGCGGCGAGGGGCGGGCACGGCCGGGGGCGGGGCCCTGGACCCGCGGCCAATCGCCGGCGGCGGTCCAAACCGAAAGGAAGGCTGGGCGGAGCTCGGCGTCCGCCGCGCCCTCTGCCCCCCGGGCACTGCAGCCGGGCCGCAGAGAAACCGCACGCGGAGCCAGCGGGTGCCCAGGCCGCTCCGGCCCTTCGGGAAAGTCCGTCAGATTCTCCACGCATTCTTGAGGACTTGGTCACCCGCTCCCGCCCCGTCCCGGGAGCGGCATAGTTCTCCAAGTGCGTGTCTATCATTCATTCACAAAGAGTGACACACAGGACGTGAGGCAGCGACTTGGAGGGGCCTGCGTGCGAGCAAGCGCAGGGGGCTCCAAGCCAGTGTCCTCAAAGGGCTCTGGGAATATTGGACTCCAGCCGATTATGAGTCAGGGATCGGCACTGGATTGCTGCAGGAGCCTTCGAATTTTCAAGGGCCAACAAGTGTCATCGTTAAGAAATTAGTTAAAAATGACCTGCCCTTGATAAGGATGGAGCCCAAGGCAGCCTTCTGGAGACCCAAAACAAAGGCCCAACGTCGTCTTTATTACTGGGAGAGTCAGGAACAGGGCCCCCAAACTAGCATCCACTCCTGGGCTTCCTTAAGCTTCCCGTTTCCCTACAGCAGTGGTTGGGTGGCAGGGAGAACTATTATTCCGTTCCTCTAATTATGTCACCATTGGCCAAAAGTTTTGTCTTTCCTTTCACAGATCCTCCTCTACTAGATAAAACTGACAACCCTCCTAGCACCACCATCAAAAATGGGATGCACAAGCTCTGTGGTTTCGAATTTCTGGAGTACGTCATTCGCAGCCATGACAGAATCCCAGTACACAGACCCCTTTTCCATTTGGGAAGCCCAGACACTTCAGACACCATAACATGATCCTGCATAATTAATGGTTTGCCACTGGCACACTGGTTATCATAAATGGAGAGAGTTGGTCTGAATTAATAAATCAAGCATTAGACATAGAGGTGCAACCCTAGACACATACGTATAGCTGGAGCCAGGCACTGATAGCTATCTCTGATGAACTAAAAAAGATTAAACGTAAATCTTTCTGGGGCTTCCCTGGTGGCGCAGTGGTTAAGAATCGCCTGCCAATGCAGGGGACACGGGTTCGAGCCCTGGTCCGGGAAGATCCCACATGCTGCTGAGCAACCAAGCCCGTGCGGCACAACTACTGAGCCTGCGCTCTACAGCCCGCGAGCCACGACTACTGAGCCCGCGTGCCACACTACTGAAGCCCACACGCCTAGAGTCCGTGCTCCGCAACAAGAGAAGCCATCACAATGAGAAGCCCGTGCACCGCGATGAAGAGTAGCCCCTGCTCGCCGCAACCAGAGAAAAGCCCGCGCGCAGCAACGAAGACCCAATGCAGCCAAAAATAAAATAAATAAAATTTTTTTTAAAACATAAATCTTTCTGAACAACCTCAGAGAAAGCTATTTTTAATACTGTTTCCTGATTTCTAAGCAAATGTTCAGCTCCCACCACTTGGCTGTAACTGTAACCTCAAGCTCTGATAAGTTTTAACACACCTGCTTACCTTCATCTAATTCCAGTTCTGTCCCCTTGAAGTATTAGTAACTTACAGGTTTCCCACAGCCAAGGAGGGGAGGAGCCAAGAATAGGAGATAAATCTCAAATCTCAGGCTCCCGGTTCAAACTGCAGATTATGCTAGTCTTCCAGTGACCAGAGGGAAGTATTTGTATGTGATAATCCTAATTGTCGAAGGAATGTTGTCATCCAGCTGTGTTTCCAAAAGGTATCAGAAAACAGTGCTGGCCCCCAGATGACAAGAACAGACCCGTCTGATCCTGGGAAAAGCTGAGGGAAACAACGCATGAATGAATTGTGCATTTACACATTCAAATGAGCAGCAAAGGAAAGGATCTTGAACCAATCCTGCCTTACCCGCTGTGAATACATCAGCAAAAGAACTGTGCAAATCAGGAGTTGCTTTGCGGAGTTTTGTTTTATTGATGTTATGTTAAGGAGATGCTGGTATTTTTTTTTTAATCCAGGTGTGACTGCTCTATTTCAAACGCAGCTTCCTCAGAGCAAGTCCTGTCTCTCTCCCTCAGTCGGTTTCTCAGCTTTCTTTCCCAGGCTAGCCTAAACACGGCTGCTACCTCCCTCACCCCCAAACTAGACACTAAAAGAGCCCGCCATGATGAATCCGAAAAACACTGTCCACTTCAGCAATGGGGGAATTTATTCCTTCAGTTCTTCAAGGATGACAGCTCAACTTGTCAATCATCCTTTCTAACCCCGTCCTGAAGCACAGAAGTTTGACTGTGCAAATCAGGGAGTGGGGTTTGGAAGATAGCCAGAGGCCACCACAGACTTCCAAGAAAGTTACTCCTGCAGGAGGCCAATTTTGAGTATTGATGTTATCAGAAGTTATGCATCTAACCTCGGATCTGGTGGAAACAAGGAGCACTTAATATGGACAAGTGAAAGTATTTTTACATATTTGGGATGTTAATGAGCTGATCAGGCCTGCAAGGATCCCACTTGATTAATCTGATCAATTTTGATCAACTCAATTTTTATTCTTTCGAGGACACAAGTAGATTTTTCTAAATGTTTCTGTGAACTTTAGATGATATTTCTATCTTACCGTATCCTAAAACACAGTGCCTTGCCTGGTGCCTGACACACTGCAGATGCTCAATCAATATGTGTTGAAGAGTGAGCTGTCACCTTCCTGGTCACTAGGGGCTCTTACTTTGCCACCATGGCTTTCCAATGCAAAGGTTAAGTGAGTTTGATATGCTAGCGCTTGTGAAAATGAGCTAAACGATGTCAGCCACTCTGCCTCTAGGTCTGGCCTTGGCCGACCAGAAGCTCTGTTCCCCAGCACTCCTGTCCACTGGGTTTCATTTGCGCCTCAGTTTCCCCACTAACAAGACAAGATCAGAGGAGCTTTGCCTTCCATCCCCTTGGGCAAGTTGTTTCAAGACTATATCTAATTTTTAAGGCACTCAAGAAAACTCAACCAAGGGACAACTTTTTGTTTTTGCCGGTAATGCAGCAGTCTGCTCCTCCGGTACTTGGGAGAAACCAGAATTGTATTTTCAAATATTCCCAAAACTTGGGAATCACACCCAGCAAGGGCTGAAATTCCTTAAACTAGAAGCCTCATGTCAAAGGGGTTAAAATAAAGCCAGCAGGAGTTGAGGGACAGGGGTGTGACGTTAGACGTTAATGACATCAAGAAAACAGTCACATTTTTTATAAGAATTCCCTCAAAAACATAGAGTATGTAAAAAACATAAACTTTCCCTTTTATGCTCCTCCCTCAACTCCCGCTCCAACCTCAATAAAAAAGAAATATAAAAATACACCTAATTATAAACAATCCTGAAAGACAGACTCTCCTCCTCCAGAAGCGTGCTAGAAGAAGTTACTTTTCTATTTCCCACATCTTGACCGTCCGCAAACCGAAGAATCTCTGAGTTTTGAGCTAAACTATGCTTTATTAGAGGTAGGTGCAAAAACACTCAGACCACTAACGGCTGATCCAGAGCAAGTTTATGACTCACAGATGTTCATTTACTGGCTTAAATGTAAGATTGAAAAGAAAAGAAAAAAAAAAAAAGTCCTCGATTAACAACCTGCCCGTTTTGCATTTGTGGTTGTTTTTCTCTGAGAAAAAAAGCAGCAGTCCCCCGTCACACCCAGAAACAGGCTCCTAAAGCTTAGCTCTACAGCAAGTGGCTTCTGTGTGATAAGTTGAGTCACTGAAAAGCACCCTGGGGGGAGAAAGATGCCTGGGGCTTAGATATCTACCTAAGTTATGGAGCTGCCATAAAATGGAAAATTGGAGAAAATGAAAAGAGCTCTCTTAATTAAACTCTGATGCCAAAAGGCCTTAGGGTCAGTTCAGGAACCCAAGTGGGGGATCGGAGCTGCTGTCGCCGACTGCAGGCTGGCTCTGTGACCTCACCAAAGCCACTTAACCTTTTTGTGTCACAACCTCATCTCTGTTTCAGGGAATAAAATCACCCCTGGCTCTCCCGACCGTGTAATACAGACTCATTAACTATTGTTTAGAAGGTACAATAAACAATGAGCGATAAGTAAGGAGGGAAGCCAGGGAGGAGAGGGAGGGTGGGCGGGGAGAGGGGAGGACCGGGGCCCGTTTGCCCTGGGAAAGTTCTCCAGGATAAAACCAAGATGAACGTGAGTAACGTAGGCTCTGGCATAAGGCTCAGATTCCAATTCCAGCTCTACCCACTAGGCAGCTGAATTACTACGCAGAAGTCATTTAAACAATCCTGAACCTCAGTCCCTCCCTGCTTAAAGTAGGGTCCTTTGAAGGATTAAATGAGATAGTGCATGGAAAGCATTTAGCAGTGTCTAGGTCAGAAGACGAGCTCAAAGTTAAATCACTGTTACTGCTATTAAGAGCCAGTAGACCATAGGCTGTAGGAGGAACCACATAAAAATCTTCTGCATGGTCAGCCCCTTTCCAGAGTAACATGGACCCCCTATTCACCTGAACTGTCTTATGGAGAGGTAAGGAGAACGATCATATCTAGTTGAAAAAAATCTCTCCAAGCCCCTCCCCTCAGTTCCTGATCTGGGAACCTGCCCAGCTTCGGCCTCAGTTGAGAAACTCCAGCACTACCTGGTTAGGAGAGAAAACTGCAGACTTGTATTTAAGAGTCACCGAAAAGTCTTATTTCAAATTCAGAAGGAAGATCACGTTCGTGGTGACAAAACCTTAGGTCTTGGCTTTGTCACATGTTAGAGTGAGATGGAGACTCCTAGAGATAGTCAAGGTCAGCCCTCTTATTTCCAGAGGAAAACAATGACTGTGAGAGAGTAAGTCATTCTGCCCAAGGCCACACAGCCTGAAAAAGACAGTGTCAGTTCTAGAATGGGATCCCCTGATCCTCTCTCCGGGCATCTCCTTGGGTTTACAGACACCACACTGCAGGGGAAGTCACTGCAGTTCAGCTTGGTCTGTTCCCAGACACTCTTGAGAAAGGAAGCAGGATACAGTGCACACAGGAACAGATAGATGATCAGCCTCAATTTCTAGAAATCTAACAGTCTCCTCTGCACTGGACGTGTTGTCTTTGGGCAAGCACGCTGCAGGGTAACCACACTAGCATTCCCTGTGGGTGACAGCTTGGCATAGGCTGTGAGGAGAGAAAGGGTCTGGGCTGGCTCTATTGCTGTCTGCAGTTTCTTTAGACTGTAATTATGAACCATTCAGCTGCATCTGCAGCTCCAGCAATGTGGGATGGATGGGCCTCGTCCACAGACCAAGCGACATTTGAAAATCCACCAGTTCAGATGGCACGTATTCCTCTTGAAGCAGCTCAGGCTCTGCCCACACAGAAGGAGGTGAGGGGCTGCCGATCAAGACTGCAGGGTACGGGGGCTCCCTCCACACCATGGTCAGCTGGCTTCCTTGAAGCGAACGGAGCACATTTCCCAGGATTTTTTGCTCCCTCCTGGGCCTGGGTCGTGCAGAATGCAGGCTACCCTGGAGCCTCTGGGATCATGTAGTATGAATTCCAATGTAAGTTGTCCTAAATTGGCCTCTGGAGGAGGTAGAGGGACGATGGCATTAGCACAAATGGCAGGAGACCCAATATTCTTTAATAACAGGGTGGAAGCATAGAACCAGGCTCCTGGCAGGGAGCTCCGAACCCCAGGAGGACAGGATCCCGGCTCCTTCCCCACACGGCAGGTGGTTTCTTCTGGTGGAAGGCTAAGGCCTTCCTCTGATCTTACCCTGCTTTTCTCTTGGGTTACAAAGACAACATCAGATTTCAAGACAGATGTTCTTTGCAGTTGTGGTCTAAATCTTAAGATAATTTTATTGTGGAATCTTCCCCTTTCTTTTCCCCCTTTCATTTTGAAATGCCAAGTCCATTGCCCCAAAGGAGTGGCATTTACCACCCTAGAGATGAAGGAGCAGGGATGGGGTGGAGAGTTTCTCCATCCAGTTCTAGATGCTGGAAGTTAGGCAGAGGAAGCAGATTGTACTAGAAGAATAGCTCTAAGAGAAAAAGGAAAGATAGTACAGGAGGAAGCAGTAGAGGGGAACTTTGCTGAGAACAGTGGAAGGATGGGTGGTGAGGGGGGACACGACAAGGTAGAGTCACCAGGGATTCTATGTCCTTGTCATTCTGGGACTTAAATCTCCAAGATTCCAAAATGAAACTGAGGCCTGGGCATGGATCCAGTACCTTCACAGAGTCGATTTCTTTGACTTGCGTGGCCAACGGTCAAGGGATGACAGTCAAACAAGTCAATAGGAGGTCCTCAAGCTGGAAGAGTTGCAAAGGATTCAGAGCAGAATGGAAGTGAAAGGAGGTGACCACAGAAGATACAAGGGAAGGTCAAGCTGAAAATCTACACCAAACACAGAGGGTATTTCTCAGTATTTCCCCAACATGGATATTTTCTGTATGCAAAGAATTTTCCTCCCCACACCCACAAGGTGCCCCTTTCTGCCCAACAGCCCAAGCACACCCCAAGGGAGTATTTGAATAAGCACGTCCGCCTCCTACACTCCCTCAAGGCAGTGATTAGTTTCTGTCATCACCTCCAGTGCTCAGCTCAAAACAGTATGAACTCAATAAATTATGCTGTTTATTTACTTAATGAACAGATAACTTCCTAAAATTCCAAACACAGATCTTGAACTCAAATATCAGTCTTTTTTTTTTTTTTTTTGGTGTAATGTGAGACTCAAAGTTGCCCAAAGTTTAAGACTAAAGAGATAACCGGGTGACTCTTTTCCAACTGGAAAGGTCTTTATAAAGTTTTACTCTGCTGTTCTCATCACCTGCCTCTCATGCCCTTAAAGGAAAATGTTGTTAAGGTCACCGTATTCATTTTGTTTTTCATCTGAGTGTAAACAGGTATAGCTGTTTGTGGAAAATGGCATTTGGCTTTACCACCAAGCAAACCAGTCATTTTGTCATCAGTCTGAACTTTTACGCATCATATTGTTCATATTGTCAGAAGAAGGCTTCAGGAATTTCCGAACTTTAACTTGAATCTTTTATTTCACTGATTATCATAAAGGGAAGGTGTAGAATAGCTATATCCATTGTTCGTAAGATAAGAGAATACATGAAATGAACCCAATTTTCTCCATCTTTGTGAGAAAGAATAGCTAGACACTTTCTAGGGAGTCCAGTGCCTGTTACAAATCCCCTCCACCTTCTCCAATTTACTATAACTTGTCAGGTCCCCAGAAGCAATGCATTTTTTTTTTAATTGTTTGGTCATGCTATAGGCATCCTCTCCAGTGAGAAAGGGGATATGTTGAGAGATGATGGGAAAGGGGAGGGGAGGGAAAGTCAAATGAGCTGCTACTACCTAGCAGGTGGCAAAAGAGACTCAAGGAAGGCCTAAGCTCTCTGGCTGGCTGGACCATAGCAGATGACACCTCCCCGCACTTAATTTGTTATATCTGCTGATGCATAATGGAAATGTTGCAAGGGAAACGCAGGCTGATTTTAAACCATGGAAACCAAGGACGTAATGCGTTTGGTTAGGGTCCACCATTGCCACTAAGCTGTGAAGAGAATTAGAGACACACATCATTTTACGTCACTTTCTCTGAGCTAGTTACACATAATCGACCCAAGAAAAAATGAAATGTGAGAACACACTGAGAACATCTTACTAGCCAAGAAAATTAACATACTTTGAAGCTGTCATCTACAAATATCTCACTCAGACATCTACCCCTCCCTGGCCCTCAGCATCCTCCAGCGCACAACATCACTGCCTCATAATGAATTTATACGAATTCTCCGTTTGTTGATGCTCAATCTAGTAACGGAGGAAGTGGGATGCAGAGCACTTTTTAAAGTCCTTTGCTGTTTCTAATCTCTTTTTGTATGTGTACTGTCCCGAAAACAAATGTGCACAGAATCTAAGTTTCATAAATATGCAGGAACATAAATCCATAAAAACAACTCTAGGGTGTCCTGAGTAATTATTCATATTTAGAAGGTACTGAGCCCCAAATATGCCACTGATAGAAAAACAACAGTTGAAAAACAATCTCAAGAAGGGATATGTCAACTTCTCCGGGATTACAGCTCCCATTTAATTCTCTGTTCTCCAGGGCCAAAGAGATGAAGCCGTCTTTAATTTACAAGAAGACAGCTGGGCTCACTAGGCACATTGCATCACCCCTTATGAAGGTGTCGGAATGTAGCGGATGGCGGAAGAGACCCCAGCTCACATCTCATCTATCTGGATTGGCTCCTGTACAACGAAAACCTTTCTCCCTTCACACTGGTGAAGAGGAGAGAAGCAAATCCAGCATATGTGACGTGCAAGAAGGCGCCATGTAATCAGTTGGGGCCGGGGAAGTCCTTTCAAGCCTTGAGGGCTCGAGATGATGGGTAATGATAGGTAAGGTGGAGAAGGAAGAAAACAGAGAAGTTATTTCTTAATGGAAATGTATTTCATCAGATTGATCAGAAACATGTGTTTTCCCCAGACAGGGAGACCATCTTGAAAGACTTCATCACACAAAGGCCTTGGGTGGAAGGAAGCACCACCAGGGACCCGCTGGGGAGGGGAGGGGAGGGGAGGAGAGGAGGAAGGAGGAAGGTCCAGCTGCTTGGGGAGCTGGCAGCAGAGTGTGGGAGGGCTAACGGCAAGGGCCTCTCTTGCGGCAGGTTCCCAGGAGAGGTCCCTTTCCAGGAATTAAAAATTCTAAATAATGTTCAGAATTTTGAAAAATCAAAAAGATCATGGACTTTTCTTTCAGGGAACTCCACAACCTTGAAAGAGACCAGATGGCTGGCAACCACCATTCCAGATCCAGGAAAGGCCCAGCAGCCACATATACTCCCCATTTTTACTGAGCTAACGTTTTCTCTCCCGGAGAGTATTTTTTTAATTGAATGGAATGGAACTGAGGTGTGGAGATAAGGAGACAATTCCAAATAAATGTCCCTGCTTCCAAGGAGCCCATTTTTTTGCCAGATCAACTATCAGGCTTTGGTTTCCTAACTACAAGGAATGCCCTTAAACTCTAAAAGAACTGAGGAGGCAGTGGGGTAGAGCGGTTAAGAGCACAAGCTTTGGCTGCAGGTGGACAAGAGTTTGAGTCAGCTTGGCCCCTCTCCAGCTGTCGGTCCCTTGGCCTCAGAAAGCCTCAGTTTCTTCATCTGTAAAATGGAGCTGATCATGGTGCCCAGCTCACAGAGCTGATCTGAGGTTGGAATGAATTTGTGCCACGCCATTTGCACTATGTCTAACGCAGAATGAGCACGCGACACCGCTTCGCCGCTTTTAATAATTTTAAAAATCGGAATCGTGACTTTGGATATGGCGACCATAAACTTCTCATGGAAATTAATCCAAGCTGTGGTAGATAGTGTTCTCACCAAGAGATGAGGACACGGTGGTCCCATGAAAGTCATGACATAATCATAAAGAGAGTTTTAAGTCTGAGTATGTAAATTATACAGATCCGGACACAAGGCCCCTTGGATGAAAGGGAGTTGATACACATTCTATAGACATGAAATATGATTATGGAAGTTCTAGACATATGGTCACAGCTACATCACACACTAGTAGGGCAGAGAGGAAGATACACCCTCTAGGACTCCTTCCAATACTGGGTTCTCCCCACTCTGGGTTGTATGTTTGATACCCATTCAATGATTTCATACAAACTGAGCAAAATAAGATCCCAAGCAAACGGCCTCACCATTTGGCTTCCGAGCCGATCACTAACTTAGCAGAATCTTACACACACTGTCCAGTACTTACCTTGTATCTTGCTGCCTGAAGCGTTCCCCAAACTAGCACCTCACCGCCCCCCATCCACACACCATTGCAGTCACTTCACAGAAGTCTTTTCTTACGTTATCCCCTCTGTTTCTGACAGCTAGAAGTTTCCTAACAACTTAACTTGTGCTGTAAACCTGAACCTCTAACCATCTCTAATTGTGCTGTACTCATGCCTTTTTAGCTACGGGATTCTGGGCCCATGTAGCAGCCCCTCTCTGAGCTTGGATGTGCCTCCTGGCCTTCAGATGAAGTGTTTTACTTGCTGTGTCACTACCTGTGCCGACCAGTTGAACCCTAAGGGAAGATAGCCCACCTGCCCCTCAGCAACACAGATTTTGCTGTTCAGGGGCATCCGCTACATAATTCATACTCTGGCATCGCCAATGCCTGGCATCTGGCCATGAAGACTGGCAGCATGGAACTCACAGACTCTCCTTGCGAGTTGCCTGCTCCATTTGGCAAGATGAATGCCATATCACTGGGAAAGTGGACTTAATTGGATTTCTGAAAGTGTTTAGTTAAGTCACCCCACCTCAGCTCCAAGTTGATTAAAGGATGGCTTTGCCCTTTCCAACAAACATAGCAAATAAGTGATGGGGAAATACTCTAAGATGTACATGGCTGGGTCCTCTTACTCTCTCTCTCTCTCTCTCTTTTTTTCCTAGTGACTTTGGGGAGGTTTGGGCACAGATCCTGCATACACAATACTGTTCTTGTTCTTCTTTTCTCTACAGGGCAGCCTTGAATAGCTCTGTCTAAAATTATAAGCAGGGGCAGCCCTGGGCTCCAAGAGATCAGAGCCCTCATGCTGGGCCGGAACAAAGACCCTGCTTTTTCCCAACAATTAGCCCTGCAAAAAAGGACATCTATCTGCCTCTATTAAAACCACCACGTGCCTTCAAGTCAGCCCATTGTAAAGCTAATTAAATAACACGCCTCTCTCCCCATGCAGGTCTCCTGATTAGCTTTCCTCCATCCAGAACCTCTGCAAAGCGCCTAGAGATAGACAAGCTAACGTTCCACTTCTACTGTTCCCCCATCACAGATCGCTGGCCTTTGAAAAGCCACCGCATCAGCATTGCCGGGTTTGTTCAGGCTCCACATTCATCCAGAGCTCAGGCTTGAGTTATACTCGGCTTAAAGAAAGAGACAAATTTTATATTATTTTGAAAATAAGGGACTTCCCCGGCAGTCCAGTGGTTAAGACTCCGCACTTCCACTTCCACTTCAGGGGGCTCAGGTTCAGTCCCTGGGTCGGGGAACTAAGATCCCACACGCCCCGTGGCACAGCCAAAAATAAATAAATAGATAAATAGATGATTTGTGAAGGCAACACTTCTGTCACAATGCAAAACCTTTGGTGGGAATCCACCCACGTTGCAGTCTGGAAGCGCTACCCCAGCACTGGAGCGTTTCCGAAGGACTTTCCATGGAAGTCGAGGAGCCTCGGGGGATGCAGCCAAGACATCCACCCAGACCTGCGTGAAACAGAAGTGCAAGCTTCTCAGAAGGACACTGTATAGGAAAGCAGAGATATGAGAGAACATCTCAACCCATTTTTTTTTTTTTTACCGTGATGTAGAAATAACAAATTCCTTCAAAGACTCTGGAGTGCTAACCAGATGAAATCCAAGCATGGGGCAAATGGCCCAAATGGGCCCCCGCCCACCTCTCGGACCGGTTTCACCTTCTTCCCCTGCTCTCCAACAGTCCTGGACTTGTTGGCATCCTTGAACATGGCCTAGTGTTTCACCGTTTTGTGTACTTTTACAGGCCTTTCCCCTTCTGGAAAGCCCTGGTCCACCCATCCCACTCATCCCTCAGGAAGCAGCAGCCAACATCACATCTACCCTGCCCACCCTACCCCCACCCCCCTGCAGGTCTCCTGGGTCTTTGGGATAAAATCAGGCACTTCCTCCTTTGCACTCTCACAACAAACTGACTTCAAGTCAGTGCCCATGGACTTCTGACTGAGCACTTAACTACCTGGCTTAAAATAATCTCAGCCCTTCAAGGTCAGGAGTCATACTCTACTCAAATTTTAATTTCCAGCTTAAGACACAGTGACTTGGACCTGGTGACATAGTAAATGCTTAATAAATGTTGAAAGAATAGATAACTGAATAAATGAATGAAATCATGAAGAAATGGAGGAGTGACTAAAACAACCATTTGATATTAAAAGTGATCTGAGGGACCTCCCTGGTGGCACAGTGGTTAAGACTCACGCGCCCAATGCAAGGGGCCCGGGTTCCATCCCTGGCCAGGGGACTAGATCCCACGTGCATGCCGCAACCAAGAGTTCACGTGCAGTAACTAAGGAGGCTGTGAGCCACAACTAAGGAGCACACCTGCTGTAACTAAGAACCAGCACGACCAAATAAATAAATGAAATATATTTATTTTGAAGTGACCTGAGACGGTAAAATCAGGCCCACCTCCAGCTTCACTGTAGATGGTCCTGCGTGTTTAGAAAAGGGCATTATTACCTTATGACATGGTTCTCCCCATTTGAAATTGTCCAATCTCATACACACACATACACACTTTTCAGACACAAAAAAATTTTTAATAATAAAATGAAAGGAGACCAGCCCTTTTCTAAATCTGTTTAATAGTTCTAGAGCTTAACTTTTCAAATCAACTCCAGTCTTTGAGGTTTGTAGCTCATTTAATCATCAAACCATACCAACCTTTCCTTCTAAGTGTTTTTAAGAAGAGTCACCAATCTTCTCAAATGTCCTATACAGATGAATGGATGGCTAAATTATAAAGTAATCCCATATACAATTTAAGTTTCCCACGTAATACTCATGGACCTCAAAATTAGCAGAAAAAAAAATTAAAGCACTTGGCAAAACAGATTTTGAACTCTGCCAAATCCACAAACATTTAAAAACAGCCAAAGTCACTGGATGATTCCCATCCCTAAAACATAAAGCCTTACAGTTACGCCCTGATGGTTCTTGTATAAATTCACTGCCATGCACAATGCCATTTGGGGTCAATTCTTCCCTTGTTATTTTACCATCACAACCTCAACATTTAGGAAGATGCGTTTTTCTAATATTTGAGGGTACCTTCTATATATAGAGAGAAAGGAAGGGGATAAAGACACAGAGAAAGATTCCATGATCTTACAGCAATGAGTAATCACATCAGCGAGTACAGAACCTCCAACCTAAGACCAAGGGAGAAAACACCGCCATTCCTTTGGCAGCAACTCTGTTCTGGCAAGCCTCCTACTTGCTAAAGTGGAATGCCCACTTTATAATGATCATAATGGATTGAAAGCTGTAAAGTTAGATTCTGACTGGCAATAAGCTCTTTATTACTTGCCTTTACCGCAGTGCGCCTCCATCCTCAGGTCTTGCCTTACGGAAGACTCATCCAAGACCTCTAAGATCTGTATAAAGTAGGATAATAAATGAAGGCAAATCGATCTGCATTTTTATAGCGATCTTTTTCCTCAACGTACCACTTAGTATGACTACAAAGCAGCCAGTGTGCGTCGAGAGTGTAAAAATCCCACCTGTTAACTTATCAAGGACAGATCAAATAAACTACATGGCAGAAATAAACGGCTAACAACAAAGATAAATAGAAAACACAGTAGAAAGAGAAGAATGATTGGAAATGAACGTAGGTGTGAATGCCATAGCATTAATCAAGTAGAACCATCAGATGTATATCATCAATGAACTTGAATCAAAGAATAGGAACATAAGGAAAGAAATATGTATTGCAAATATGACTGCTGTCATGAAGCCATTGGGTACAAGAATTAAGTACAATGGGTAAACACAATATTATTAAGGTCTTAGAAAATAGCGTACATTACGTGTGATAGCAATAGCTGCTTTCTAAATCCAGTTGTGGTTTGGAGCAATATTAAAACGCACAATATAGACAAATCAAAACACACAAGGAACCTCTTATTTGGAGCAGGAAGAGATTGGAATTGACCGTTGGGAGAAGCTGCGTTGATAGTTCATGTCAATACATTCCAGTTAGCAGGTTACTTAAGCAATGACTTCAGGGTAAGCTGGCCGTGTAATTCTGCAAATGGCGTCCCTTAGAAGAGCAACTAGGAGATATCCCTTTCACACTATCTTCATAGAGTTTGGGTCATTTTAAGTCCTTTATGTGCCAAACCTCAGAATTAAATGTGAGTAAGCACCGTTCCTTTTCTCTGATTGAAATAACAGCAACGTTTTACCGTATAGCCTGGAAGGTCACTTGCATCAACATCTCACAGCACCTCTGGCAAATGTCCAAGGGGAGGGCGAGCCTCCTGGCCCTGAGCGCACAGCGTCTGTCCAGGGTACAGAGACTTTCCTAGTCTGCATGATTCTGATCGAAGTCAGCTGTGCAAAACACTGAAGGCACACATTCAGGCAACTCTTTCAGATTATTCCTATGTCCCGAATTACTCTCCTCTATCATTCGGGGACTTTCAAATGTGGTTTTCTCCTGCCAAGTCTTTTGTCATCATTTGTTGGATTTCTTATTAGACCTTTTATCACTTACATATCACAAACCGAGTCATCATTTTCCCACCAAGAAAGTGTGTGTAGGGGGAGAAGGAGAGAAGGCGTGGTGCAGCGGAGAGAAGACGATTCATGCATTAATTCCTACCCATCTCCACTCAAGATCGAATTAAGCGAAGCTGTCATTGGGAGGAGGATACAGTAGGACTCCCAGTGATGCATCTGCCTGAACTCAAGGATGAACCAGAGGAGGAATGAGATCAGGATTGGGGATTAAGGGGAAGTGGAGGATGGCGTCAGCTCTCTTCCCGCAGGAACTACGGGGTGAGGGAAACTGACAAGAGGATTCCTGCACCCAGAACGTTCCAGTCAACCTCCCATCTCCTTGCAGCTACAGCAGGAAAATGTGGGGACGCATTAGCAATAAGAGCAGCTGGTCACAAAACACATATCTCTAATAGTTTTTTCCCCACTTATATATGTTTATTGGGATTTTATAATAACACGTTCCAGTAGAGACTTCATGACAAGTAGGACGTGGCAATCACAAACACACAAACAATACATCCTGGGAGACATTCCACTGTTGTAAAATTAGAGACCCCAAGTTCTTCACCAAAGGCAAGTGAGCACTGGAAAGAAGGGAGAAAGAGGAAAGAGATGGGGGAGAGGATGTGGGGGTGATTTCAGGTCTCCTGTGTATTGACACCTCCAATATTACAGGTGGAATACAGTAGAAATACAGGTGGAATACAGTAGAAATACAGGTGGAATACAGTAGAAATACAGGTTTCTACTTCCCTGGGCTTCACAGTGGTTATTCCTTCAAGATGCCCAAATTGAACATATTAATTTGGTTAAAAGTCTTTTGTATGGTCAACTCTGTAAGTTCAGGGTGTTCTCCAGACAACTGTTAGTAACTTTGTTAGAAACTTATCAAACATAAGACCAAAAGGATGAAACAGAAATATCAATGTCTTGGCAAACACACTTGCATTAAGTTGAGATTTGTACAATTAATTCATAAAACCATGATGACTGTTTCCTTTAAAAGTCTGCTGATTTTTTTTTTCTCCTTGGAGTTAAAATACACTAAGTAACTTCAAAATTAAATACTGTTTGTCTTGGTTTAACTGTAACACAGGAGGTCAGGGGAAGGTGTTATGTTCCTATTTAGAGACGTGGAAATTGCTAATCATTTAGCATAACTAGATTTCCAGATTTTGCATTCTTCACAAGTTGCACACACGGTGGCTGCTTTCTGTTTCTTATTCCTGGTTACTATTACTTCACATAACTTGCTCAAGTCCCAGCACAGTGTTTAATACTAGGCTACAGAGTCAGGCTGACCTGAGCTCAAGTTCGGGGTCTATAACTTACTAACAGTGTAATTTGGGGCAAGTTACTTCAACTATGTAAAGCTCAGCGTCCTCATCTATGAAATGGAGCTAATAATAACTCATAGGATGTTTTGGTAAGATGTAAATAAGATAATATATGTAAAATATTTGACAGTATCTGGCTCAAAATAAACAATGAATGGCAATTTGGGGGATTTTTCAGGTTCAAAAAAATCACATTTCAAACCAGACTTAGAATTCTGGTATCCTAACCCACCAAGTTCACTATAAACCAAAAAAATACTGATTTATCATAGTGAACAATGTTGAAAAAACCACTTAATACAAATTTTTATTTATTATTTATTTATTTTTGGCTGGGTTGGGTCTTCATTGCCGCACGTGGGCTTTCTCTGGTTGTGCTGAGTGGGGGCTACTCTCCCTTGCAGTGCATGGGCCTCTCATTGTGATGGCTTCTCTTGTTGCAGAGCATGGGCTCTAGCTGTGTGGGCTTCAGTAGTTGTGGCTCGCGAGCTCAGTAGTTGTGGCGCACGGGCTTAATTGCTCCGTGGCATGTGGGATCTTCCCGGACCACAGATTGAACCCTCGTCCCCTGCATTGGCAGGTGGATTCTTAACCACTGCACCACCAGGGAGGCCCTACAAATTATTATTTATGCCATAGATTAAGAAGACAGTTCATAAACATAGGTGGCCTATGTATTTAAAATTTATAAGAGGGCCAAGACATTGAGGAAAGAAAAATCTTTTAACAAATAGTGCTGGGACAATAAGATATATATATATGCAAAAGAAAAAAGTTGGATCCCTTATTCACACTGCACAAAAATGAACTCAAAGTGACCCTAGATCTAAACCTAAGAGCTAAAGCTATAAAACTCTTACAAGAAAGCATAAATCTTCATAACCTTGCGTTAGGCAATGATTTCTTAGATATGACACCAAAAGCACAAACAACAACAAAATGAAACAAACAAACAAAATAGATAAATTGGGCTAATCATAACTAAAAACTTTCATGCTGCAAATTATCATGTCAAGAAAGTAAAAAGACAACTCATACTAGTGGAGAAAATATTTGCAAATCATATATATATATATATATATATATGATTATATATATATATATATGATCATATATATATATATATATATATATACCTGATAAGGAACTTATGTCTAAACTACATGATGAACTCAATAGTAAAAAGACAACTCAATTAAAAAACAGGCAAAGATTTGGATAGACATTTCTCCAGAGAAGATAAACAAATAGCCAATAAGCACATGAACAAGTGCTCCAGATCATCAGTCATTAAGGAAATGCAAATCAAAACCACAATGAGATACTACTTCACATCCGTGATGAGATCTAACCAGAAAACAGACAATAACAAGTCCAGGTGAGGATATGTCATTACTGGAACACTTGTATGTTGCTGGTGGGAATGTAAAATGGTGCAGCCCGTTTGGACAATGGTTTGTCAGTTCCACAAATAGTTAAACATAGAGTTACCATACAACCCAGCAATTCCACTTCTAGGCATAAATCCAAGAGAAATGAAAACATGTTCACACAAAAACTTACACATGAATGCTCGTAGCAGGATTATTTCTAACAGATACAAAGTGCCAACAAATGTCCATCAGATGATGGACACGTAAGTTGTGACATATCCACGTAACAGAAGAGCATCCAGTGATTAGAAAAGAATGAAGTACTGATATATGCTGCAACATGGATGAACCTTGAAAATAGTGAAAGAATCAGTCACTAAAGCTCCCGTATGGTATGATTCCATTTACAAGAGAAGTCCAGAAAGGGTAAATTTAAAAAGACAAACTTAGACCAGTGGTTACTAGCGCAAGGCGGGGTGGGTGGGTGGAGGGAGAATAGGACGTACTGCTAATGAGTATGAGGTTTCTTTTAGGAGGGACAGAAATGTTCTAGAATTAAAGTATGGTGATAATTGCACAATACTGTGAATATATTAAAACCCCCTAAATTTTACAGTTTAAATGAGTGAATTGTATCGTGTAATGAATTGTATCTCAATGAAGCTTATTTCAATAAAGTTGTTTGAAAAAGAAAAAAACAAAACAAAACAACTGTGCAGAGGTGAAGCAAGACGAATAAAAGAAAGAGAAAGGAGTTCCAATCATCCGGTAAGTCTGCCCAGTGGAGTCTGTGAACATCACCCCAAGACCATTTGCTTAACCAAAGTTCAGTGGAAAAACATCTAACATTTCTGTGACCTTCTTTTCTAAACTTCCTAAGTGGATTAAAGAGAGGCTGCCCGGGAAACTCCAAATGAAACCTAAAAATATTATCTCCTGGCTTTATAAGCATCGGCAACGCTAAGGAAGTGAGAAGCAGCAGACCCAGGGAATGGAACGTCGCACTCAGGTTGGGAAGCCCGAGGAGAGGATAAACTCATCTCTGGAGGCAGGCAGATTAGGGCCAGGGAGGTGAAAATCAACAGAGGGGAACGCAGGAAAGACTGACAAGGAACCAGGATACATAAAGCAGAACCAGAGCGGCCACTATTCTAAACATTAGTAAAACCGCCCCTTTTCAAATTGAACTCTGTCCTGTTCCCCTGACCAAGTTTGCACAAACGAATGAACCTCAAGATGAATTCCCCCCACACCACCTTCCCTTTCACTCAACTTGGAAAGAGGCCCCGGGGGAGCCTGGCTGTGCTGGTCTCTCCTTACCTGGAGTCTGCAGCAAAAATGCCGCCCTTATCATCCCCATTCCTCCCAGGCTCACCCGACTGCCCGGCGTAGCTGTGTCTGCCTGAGCTCCCCACCAAGGCTGTGCTGGTGCTCCTTGAAGACAAGCGTGCCGCCCTACTTTGTGGCCCAATATCCCATGCAGAACAAGAGCTCAGTATGTATGTGCTGATTGATGAGGGACAGAATAAAAGGGCTCTAACCAAGGTCAACTTAGACCCTAACCCAGTCCAAAACTTTGAATTATTTCTGATCCAGTTGACTACCAAGCCACCAACCACCCGCCACAAGCCGTGGTGAGTTTGGACAAGCAGGACACACATATTGATCAACCCTCTGCTCCATGGCAAGTACTAGGCTCAGTACTGGGGACACAGGAATAAATGGTAAAGTCCCTCGACCTTAGAAGGAGAAGAGCCGGAACACAAAGGGCCTTCTGGGACAATATTGGAGTTTTCTTTTGAAGGGTTTGGGGCGGGGGGGGGGGGGGGTGTTTCATTGTTTTTTAATTTAGCGACTTAATTGATTTTAAAATCCTGGGTACTTTTCACAATCATCCTGACAGATGAAGTTAATAATCCTGGTCTCTTTACCCAACACACCTGAATTGAGTGCCTATGACAGTTCAGGCCCTCTGCCATGTCTTATGAACGTGACAAGGACAAAGCCCTACCCTCATGGTGCATGTAGACTAACAGGGAAAACAAAAATCAGTGACTGCAACACAGTGTGATGATCTCAACAATAAAGGGTTAGCTCACCGATACTGGGACCTGAACCAAGGTATTGACAATAATAAGAGGGAAGATGGGATAAATTCAGGAGATATTCAGAAGATAAAGTTGACAGACTTGGTCATCTACTGTTTTTCTCTCCCGAGAGTTTCCCCCTCTTCTTCCAGCACGGGACCCCTCCCAGCTCCCCTCTACTAAAGCAAAGACATGAGCTAAAGAAAGAGGAGAAGGAGGAAGGGAAGGAGGGGGAAGCAGGGGAGGGAGAGGAGAAAAGGGGAATTGACAAGATTATTTGATTGTCTAGAATTCCCCAGGCTGGCTCTTCTACTGGATCTCTCAGTTCTATAACTCAATAAATCCCCTTCTGAAATTGGATAGTTAGGGAGTTTGGGACTGACATGTACACACTGCTATGTTTAAAATGGATAACCAACAAGGACCTACTGTATAGCACAGGGAATTCTGCTCAATATTCTGTAACAACCTAAATGGGAAAGGAATTTGAAAAAGAATAGCTACATGTATATGTATAACTGAATCACTTTGCTGTACACCTGAAACTAACACAACGTTGTTAATCAACTCTACTCCACTATAAAATAAAAAGTTAAAAAATAAAATAAAATAAAGCCAGTTGAGCCAGGTTTCTGCCACTTGCAAACAAAAAGAGCCTTGACCAACACAAGGCTTAAGGCACAAAGCAGGGAGTGGATAGTAACTCCCCATTTTCCAGCCTGGTGATTGGCAGAGGACGTGACACTGGGGTAGAGGGTAAAGACAGGCTTCCGACAGAGGCAGAGGAGTAAGAGATAAGCCCAGTGGTAACTGAGATACCTGTGTGATATCCAGGTGAACTGGTCACAGAGAAAATATCCACGGAAGAGACTTCAATGTATTAACCATTAGTGATGGAACTGAACTGCCTCCCCCTGCCCTCCCAACTAGTCTTTAATTTACACATTTTCTTTAAAGAGATGTATTATTTTTATAGTGATTGTTACAACAAAATAAACAAAGCCTGGTATATACGCACATGGCAAAGTACAGGTACACAGCCAGGAAGAAGGAAAAGATGAGGTGTTTTAAAGCAATGGAAACAGCATAGATTCGCTCTTGCCTTTCCAGCAGATCTTTCACATCCATTAGAGCGAGGGGAAGAATGATTCATTCCCACCTGCCCACCCTGCCACAGACTTCGGGAAATTTGGGAAGCGGAGGGAGTAAGGGATCGAAATGGGAGAAATTCAGAATTACATTTGAAACGCTCTGTCCTCTTCTTTTCCTATCTGGCCTACTCTTACCCATTTGATAGCATCCTGAAACATTCTCCTGAACTTCTCTCAAAAGGTTCAAAATTTTTGTCTTATGTGATAGAAGCAGAAGGATAATAAAAAATTACTTAAACTACTTCTGAAATACCCTGAAGGATATCTGAGTGGAGAGGCAATTTGCAAATTCCTTTAATAATAGATTTCAGAGTTAAATTTCACCGTGGCTAATCTAAATCCCTCTTCTTCCCATTTTTTTCCCCTGTCTTTTTCTTGGAGTTCAATGGATCTAAAGAATAGCTGGTAACTCCCCGATGATACTTTAAGAAGAGTTAAGGCTACGCTAGTATTTAATCAATTTTATACTTAGTTCCAATTCACTGATTACCTGAAGCTCAATGTCTACGGAAGGCAACGAAAAATTTGAAGAGGAAAGTAATTCAAGCAAGGGAAGATGACTGGATACTCCGTGAAGCACTTAATGTTCTAGCAACAGAAAGGTCAAATACGTCCTAATGGTGGAAACCGCCCTCAACGTCACAAGAAAGCGGTTTTCTTTGTGTCTTTTACACTTTAAAGTTTTTAAATGCTCCTTGATATAAAAATAGGTAGAGAGCAAAACAAGGGTTCCTTCAATGCCATTAAAAACTTGTGAGATCAGGAAGGAATTTTGAAAGGGCAGATGGAAAAGTGATTAATTGTTACTAAAAAAATATATGGAATTTCCCGCCTCCATAGCCCAGCGAGTAGGTCTGGGAGATGCAGGCGGCCCTGGGGAAATGTGGATGAATGTACAGAGGCTGGAGGTCTGGTCCCTGAGCCCCTCACCCCTGCTTTTCCCAGCTCTGCTTAGACATTTCCATCGCATTCTTCTCCGAGGCTCTCCCTGCCATCTCCTGAGCAGCAGCCCTGCATCACATTGAGTTTAAAATAAAGAAATGCTTTTCCTAAAGAATTCGCACACAAATAATCTCATTACCCCAGTGCTTAGGTTTATACAGCAGACGTCTTCTGCCAGGAAAAAAAAAAAAAGCACTCCGCTCACTCACATGGAACAGCTGTGAGGAGAGAAATGGTATTTAATTCATTGTGAAATATTCAACAATGGCTCCACTACACTTTTGAAAGCCTTTTGATAGTAAAACCCACAGAGAACAGCCCATCCTGTGCGCTGAAAGGCAGCTTCCCCACAATTAGTCTCTCTATTCAGAGGTCCGAGGAGTCTGTGTAAACTTCAGCACGTGCTGCCTGCACTGTGGAGAGCTTCAAGGGTATAACCTTTCAGAAACTTCTCAGGGTTGAGTTGGGCTCAGCGACTCTGTCTGCTCACAGAGCTGGCTGATGGAGGAGGGGGCAAGGGGCAAAGGGAATGCCATGCTTCGGTGACAGACCCGAAGTGAATGCCAGCAAAGGAAACCATTCTCCACGGCAGCTCTGCAGATGACCTTGCTCCTTCATGCCCTTAAGGAACCAATGTGGAACCAAAAGAAACCAGAGAGAAGGTCCAAAAAGTAAAGCACAGAGGCTCATTTCCTCTCTTTCACCTCTGCAAGGTTTTTAAGGGTCTCTAGTTTGTGGGGAAATTAGGAAAGTGTATATTATCCTATAGGGTGGACATCAGCCACTAGGCAACAATGCAGACTTTAAAAAAAAAAAATGTTTGGGTAGCAAAGTTTGTACAATGCTTAAGAGCATGGGCTTTGAAGGAAGATCCCAGTTTGACTGACCCTCTCCGCACCTCCGAGAATTATAGTTAGACTTGTGGGGGAAGTAACTCTCTGAGCCTCATTCATCACATCTGTAAAATGGGAATAATATCGCCCTCTTAGGAATATTGTAAGAGTGTGTGATCCTTCGCCTAGAGAAAGTATTTCATGAATGGCAATTACTCTACCTCTCAAGTTGTTCTAGAAAAAGGCAGACCTTCTCCTGGACGTCCTACAATAAGATTATTTAAAATGGAAGAAGAATGGAATAGGAACCATTTTTACTCTACATTGTTAATTTCTTAATTGATTGGTAGGTAAGCAACAAGGAAGAGAGATAAGCACAGATATCTAACTGAAAATTCTGAGGGATCTGAACCATGCTGAAAACAAAACAAAAAACTACCACTCAACGTCAACCAAACTTTGCACCATGGTAGGCTGGTTTTGTTGTTTAGGAACTTTAAACTCAAAGCACAAAGTACTGATGAAATGCCTGAATATTTTGGATGTGGTTGAAGGAAACACGACAACTTTTCTGGAATTTCCAATCTTTACTCAACAGACCAGGAACAGGCTACAGACATTTCAGCCACGTTCATTGTAAAACCCAATATTCAGCCTATCAACGGGATGCAGGCTATAGGCCTGCTCGGTTAAGAATGTCCATCTTTACTGACCATAGGAGGAAACGCTGAGCCATCCCTGGGCAGCTCCAAATAGCTGACCAGTGTGGGGTAATGCCTCGTGCTCAATTTGAGACTCTGAAAATCGTCTCCACTTGTCTAAGTTAGTTTGTGGCAGAGGATGTAACAGCCAATGGTTCCAAGAGAAGGTAAAGAATGGAAATTAGAGCTAAGACTCCAAAGGACAGCCAGCATCAGAGGCAGTGGCTGGGGGAGTGAAGGAACTCTACGTGCCGCGGTGGCTTCTCCCCCCATTGTGGGAGGGGTGCTGGCTCTGGACTTCCATCCCCCTTCAGAGGCACCGTCCCTACCGCTCATTTTTCCCCACTGCATGAGACAGCGATGCTGGGAAAATCTCTCATTCACTGGCTAGTCCGTGAGAAGCAGATCACAGTGTGATGCTCCTGTGCTGCTCTCAAGTGGCCCAAGGGCTCTGCCCCATCCCGCCTCCACCTCCCAGTGGAGACCACAGGTCCCTACCCTTCATGGGCGTTTGGAGAGATCATTCTGAGGAGTGTGAGATAAAGGGAGATGTTGAAAAGGAAACAGGAGAGAAGTGGCCTCACTTCAGACAAGGCGTCCGTGCCCATTGCCTCCGAGACAATGGGATGGAAACAGTTTCCAGATTTAAAGACAATCTCTTGGGACCGACCAGAGTGGTGAGAAGGGATTGAGAGGAAGGAAGCTTTACAAGTGAATTCAACCCAGTTCAACAAAATATGCTTGGCATACTCACTAAGCACGACATGCTAAGTGCTGCCAGGGGGTACAAAGGTGCCCTAACCTCCTGGGGATCTCAGATCCCTTGAGAATCAGAGGAAAGCTACAGACCCTTAGAAACATCCTTGCACACAGTTTCAGAGGGAATCCCACATTTCTGAAACTCATCTGCATCAAGCACCCCTGCTCTCTATGAGAATCTGCAGGCCTGGGACTCAGCAGAAAGTTGGCAGCGTTGATAAAAAACATGTCTGAAGCAGGTAAGGAAACAAGTGACAACTGCAAAGGCAACTAGAACCCTGGGTCTGTGGATATTGAAATCACTGGGGGCTGTTTCTTAAGGTCCACTTCAGCAAGTCTGAGGAGGTATGGGGAAGACTGGTAAAAACAACTTCAGGAATTGGTAGCTTTGTTTTTTGCTTTTTTTAAAGATTTTTTTGATGTGGACCATTTTTAAAGTTTTTATTGAATTTGTTACAATATTGCTTCTGTTTAATGTTTTTGGTTTTTTGGCCTGGAGGCATGTGGGATCTTAGCTCCCCAACCAGGAATCGAACCTGCACCCCCTGCATCGGAAGGCGAAGTCTTAACCACTTGACCACCAGGGAAGCCCCCTGTTTTTTTGTTTTTTTTAATGCCCCCTGCAAGGATGAACAGAGGTTCCGAAGGTCTGTTTTCTTAAATAGCAAGAAAGTCCAAAAGAGTCAAATGTTTCTGTGGAGGTGCTGAGTGAATCTAACCGGGCTGTGCAGGAACCCAGTGGAGGAAGGGTCCCCATTCCACATCCTCACAGTGAAGGGGGGTGGGGGGCTGGGGAACGGTCAGCTGACTATACCATGGTATGGGGGCAGGGTCAGAACCGAAGCTGACGGGCCTCTCACACTGGCAGCCTCAGAGAGAGCCAAAGGTTGCCCTATACATCAGTGGGAAGGTAATTTCTCTCAGAGTGCAATTAGGTCCCATGTTTGACTTATGACCTCTGACCCATGCGATATTTACGATCTCCAGACAGGCAGCAAGGGGGCGAGCGAGCGAAGATGGAAGCTGAAGGCACTGAATAGAGGACGGGAGGAAGGAAGGAAGAAGGAAGGAAAGGGGGGCGGGCGGAGGGAGGAACCTGATCAGTTGAAAGTAATCTATGAAATCAAGAATTGAGAGCCATGCTTTGGTGCTTGCCGTTTCCACGTTCAGTACGGTTTCCTGTCCCTCACCGTAATTCTGTGAGGCAGGCACTATTGTATCACACATGAGGACGCTGAGACCCAGAAGGGGTCAGTGATGGGGCCAGGCTCGCTGAGCTGGGAGGTGGCCGGGCGAAAACCTCGGTCCAGACGAGTCTCAGCAACGCCCGAGCTCGTTTCCCAGCAGGATCCGTGCGCACGTGCGCGCCGGGCAGAGCGTTGTCTCCCTGAGCCGCCTCATGGATCTCCGCAACCCATCTGGAGCTCCCTCCAGCCTCTTGCAAAACTGAATCTACGCCCAGAATCTCTTCTGTTCCAACCGTCTGTTTCTCAAGCTCGGCTCGGGGCAGATGCGCTACCCACGACGGAATGGAAAGGCTGTGCGCTCCTCGCGGCTCTCCTCCCCGCCCGGACCGGGATCTTGCAGCCCGTCCTCCCGGACGCCCTGCCTCCCTCCGGGCGGGCCCTGCCTGCGCCCGCCTCGCTGGCAGCGCCGGGGTTAAACCGCCGGCCTGCGGAGCAATGATTTCTGTTTTATTTCAGCAGGGGAAGTGTGTGCTGGCCTGATTAGCCCGATGGTTTCCTCTTTTCCCATAACCTCCAGACCCCCACGGCCCAAGTGTTTACTCTCTGAAGTAAAAAATCTGCTGGTGTTTTTCTTTTTGTGTGCTCGTGTATTTTGGGAGGATTGCAGAGGAGGAAGGCGGGGAGGGGGTGAGGCGCGCGGAGCCGGGGGGGGAGGGGCGCCTCCCCTCGTCCCTCCTCCACCGCGCCTCTCCCAGCTGCAGGCTGGGGCTGAGACCCCTGGCCGCAGCGCAGGAAAGAAACTTATTAATGAGGGAGCTGGGTCTCCTGCTTCAGCAGCTATAAACACAGCGAACATCTGGAGAGAGGAAGAGTCGGCGGCCAGACGCTGAGAACAACAGGCTGCCTCTGCGCATCCCTCCCCCCGCCGGACTGCAGCCCCCGCTCCCTCACCCACCCAGCGCTTCATTCACCGAGGGCGGCAGAGGGAGGACTGACGCCAGGCGGCTTCCACCAGGGTCCCCAGCCCCCGCTACCCCAACGAGTTCCTAAGAGGGGTCAGACCGCTTGAATCAAATAAGAACTCCGTGCCCCGGGGACCTTTTCCCAACTCGGACCAAATATTTGTGGTTTGAAAAAGTTAAGAGAACTTTTTTCTCCCCAGCCCCCTGGGACTTCCAGTGCAATGCTGTTACTTCCTAGGATTTTTGAGAAGCGGCACTGGAGGACTGCCAACTGAGAGCTCGCATCCTCTCCGTAACTCACTAACCGCGGCCCCGGTTTCTCCCACTAGGTTACCTTCCCTCCCGCGGAGCTACAGAGGTGATTTACATTTGTGAAGGTCTTCACAACCCTTCCTACTCTGTGCTGCTGGAATCACTGCAGAGAGACACAGGTCTCTAACCCGCAGCTTCTCTTTCTGGTCCTCACCCGGCTCCCTTCTCCTTTCACTGGTAAAATGGGACACAAGGGAAGGTAAAATTGGCAGGTGTCAGAAGATTAGTCTGGGGCAGGGTGAGCGTGGACAAGACTCCTGAGATAAGGGTGGGACACCAGGTTTCTTGGGTCACTTAAATTCACACTCAGCTCATGGTGAAAGGAAAAGGTAGCATCTACTGATCACCTTCTATAAGGCCCTTTGAGGTACAGCACCCCATTTAATAGCACAAGAACTCCTTGAAATAAGTGTAAGGATCCCACCTGTTAAAGGTGAGGGGACAAGATCTCAGGTGAGTTCTTGCTCTTTCCACCACGCCCCCTAACCCTTTGCTAGGACCCAGTACCTTTCAGCTTATACTCAAAAACTTATACTGGGGCTTCCCTGGTGGCACAGTGGTTGAGAGTCCACCTGCCAATGCAGGGGACACGGGTTCGATCCCTGGACCGGGAAGATCCCACATGCCGCGGAGCGACTAAGCCTGTGCGCCACAACTACTGTGCCTGTGCTCTAGAGCCCGCGAGCCACAACTGCTGAGCCCACGTGCCGCAACTACTGAAGCCCGCTTGCCTAGAGCCCGTACTCTGCAACAAGAGTAGCCCCCACTCATCGCAACTAGAGAGATCCCACGTGCAGCAATGAAGACGCAATGCAGCCAAAAATAAATAAATAAAATGAACTAATTAATTAAAAAAAAACTTATACTGAAAGTGATTGTAATATGAATATGAAATAGTGTAGGCTGGAAAACTACCAAGGTGGTGGTGGAGGGATGGAACAGGATGGATGCGACAGTGTAACATTGGCAAATAGGAGCAAATTCAATCCACAGCCAGAGAAACATCCTTCACTTATGGAGAAGAGGTTCAGGCATTTGTAGAAATCTCATGATCAGAAGAACAAAATGATAGAGCAAGGGCGTAGGCTAGTCTTTGTACACGGATGCTCTTCGTAATGCACTACTAGGGCGAGGCAGATCCGCGGCTCTCCCCCCAGCCTCTCTTCCTTGCAGGCTTTGGTCCTCTCGGAGGTGGGATGCAGGTCAGGAGAGGGCTTCCTGCATTAAGCGTCCATCAGCGCTGTCCCCTGGAGGCGGCTTGTCAGGGCATCTCGGCCCCAACGGGAGCCTCCCGGGAAAGGCTGAAACCTAAGACAGGGCTACAGTTTCCCCCTTCTAAACACAACTACCAAGTCCGATTCTGAGAAGGTCGAAATTTTCCCCGAGAGGAACGGTCCCCATTACGACATCCCAGACAAAGGTACGTGCGCGCACACACACACACAGAATCAGAACTGTTTTGAAGAACAGAGGACCTGGAACAGATCCTTTAGAAAAGGAAAACATACCCCAAATGAGGAAAGAACAGATATGTGCAGCAGACAGAGTTTGAAAAACCGTTTTTTTTTTAAACCACAGGGCCATCTAAGATGGCCAGCAGAAAGAACAAGGCTGCTAGGAGAATAAACATTTCAGAGCAAGGTGAATCTCCATTTAACAAGCCTCTCTGGCATTCCCTCAATGTTCTCAACACTTAAAAGCCAAATTAGAGGCATCTGTTTTTCCTGCTGAAACTTCCCACCTGGTTGTCGATAGCCCTTTCCAAACACTGGCCCAGGTTTGATCTCTCCCAGCCGCCTGGCCGTCTGGCCCGGGAGAGACCATGAACTCGGACTCTCAATACACCTCCCACTTGAACTTCCAAAGTTTACTTGGGAAAGACACTCTTTTGTGCTACAACTTTGCTAGTAAATTTCTTTTAGAAATTTTAAATACTGTAGTGAGAGCCAAAGTCACCCCAAACTTTATCTCATAAATAAGTGTGATATTTCGTCTAGGAACCATTTCTCCTCATCGCATAAACGTAGCCTCACATACACGTCCAAATAAAAGTTGCTGAGAGACGAGGCATGAATCTTCCCCTTTCTCTCTCTATCTTCTCAGTTTCCAGCGCCTGGTACCGGCCACCCAAAGTGTTCATCCCATCAAGGGGTCACTTTCTGATTCAATGATACCCAGACATTTTTGGACTCTCAGGCGCTTTGGGACAATGAGTTACGGAGGCAAACGTTCGTATCGCACTTGCTTAGTGACGGCGCTGCTTTACGCTTGACATACATTAACTTAGTGGTTCTCAACGCGTGGTCTTCAGACCAGCAGCAGCCACAGCACCATCTGAGAACTTTGTGAGAAATGCAAATTTTGAGCCTTACCCTAGACTCAGTGAATCAGAAACTGTGGGGATAGAACCCCACAACCTGCGTTTTAACAAGCCCGCCGGTGACTCTGACACACTTGGAAACACTGGTGTAGAGGAGGAGACTGAAGTACAGGGATAAAGTAAGTTGTCTAAGGTGACACAGTTAGGAAGGGCTGATGGGCAAGCCCCATCCATCTGGGTCCAGAGGCTGGAGTCTTCACCTTAGACTGCGTATACTTCCTCTCTCACAAAGAATGAGAAGTATGAATGTGGGTAGATGAGATTTTTACTGTGACCCGTGACAAAAACATTCCAAACTGCATGATACAAGAAGAAAAAAAGTATTGTCTTGCTTCTCAAATCAAGGACCACGGTAACGAGACCATAGGTTCAGTCCCACGAGGGTGAGTGGGGTTTACTGTGTTCTGAAGCGGCAGACTGCTTTCCAATTCTAAGCAACTATTTTGCAGAAGTGAACTTTGGTCAGAGAGCACCTCTGTAAGTTTAGCTGTTTCAAGACAGATCCATCCCTGAAATGAAAACTACTTTGATAGTCTATCACTCTGAAAGTGTGTCATAGTTTCTGATACACACTATTGTCTTTCACGGTCATCCTAGCTATGAGGTTCAAGTCAAATATGGACAGCTATCAGTGGATGGGCTGGACTGCGGTCGTGTGGCCGGGTGTTCAGTTGGGTCTCTGATGTCACTCCTCTGGCTCCCTGTGGAAAGCAGGCATCGCATGACTCCAACTGGGTCTGGGCACCACTCTGAGCTCACTGCCTCTGTCTGAAAATAGTTTGCCATCTATTCCATCCCTTCCGTGGGGCTGTAGATAAGAACTAGTCACGACAGCTAATGGTAGTGAAATTCAGGTGACCTGGAGACGAGGAACAAGAGACTGACGTTTTAATACAATGCTTCTTGCTATGATGCTTGAGAGAAAGGGCTGAGGTTGGGGGACAAAACAGAGGAAGAGAACAGAGGGGAGGCAGGGCCAGTGGACTCCACTCTAGTCAGACTATATACAGCAACAGACATTTCAGCCGTGTCTCATGTAAGGGGCTCCATTGATTCACGAGTCTCCCCGACAGAGGGATGAGGAGAGGCTTAGAACAGAAAGAGCCCATTCATTCATGCAGAACCCCACTCTCCGTCCCCATTGGCTCTCGCTAATGGCTCCAGGCTGATCCGGAGGAGGAGGGGGAAGAGGCGAGCCGGAGGAGGTAGAAATGAAAGAAAATGATGACTACAAGATTGTCATGAAGAAATGTACAGCTGCACAGGCAATTGCATGCAAATGTGGCTTCCTTTTTTAGCTGGAGAGTTAATGTCCTGAGATTCATCTCTTTTTCTCTTTCATGTTATCCTCCCCTCCCCTTCTTTCCCCTTCCCATTCATCTTTCAGTCTATCTTCCTTGTATCCTCCATCTCTCTACTAATGCCCACTTTTTCTTTTCTGTCCATTTCCACACACCGTTTCTTGTTTCCTCAGAACCAGCTATTCTGGCCAACCGATTATCGTCTCGTCTTGATTACTGAGTATTCTGTCCCACTCGCCTGGTAACCTCTCCCCCACTCACGTTCTCTCTCAGCTTGATTCTCTCCCCCCCCTCCCTCCCTCCACTCCTCTCCCCCCTCTCAGCCTCAGTCCCTTCGGAACAGGAACAACATTCAGAGGAAGGACCCTAATGCTCGATGGCCCCTCCTGCCGGGCATTCCAGGCACTGACAGACGTGTAGTCCTTACAAAAGAAGTACCTTCAGCCCTTCTGAGAGCACAAACGTGAGATGGAAGCAGGGCTAGGGGTGGCCAGGAGGACAGGAAGGAAACTGAAGTTATAAATAGGATAAAAGGAGATGACAAAACTGGAGAGTGTTTTTTTCTCTCTTTTCTTCTTACTCAACACATCTCCAAGGAAATGCGCTGCAGCTGGAGAAATCATCGATTGGTCTATGTCTTCATCTTCCTTCTCTGTAACCCCAAGATCTCCTTCCAAAGGACACCCATCACTGAGGAGGGCTGGACCACAGCCCAGAAATAATTATCGCAACCCCTTCGTCTGGACGGCTCAAAAGGCAAAGGAGGGGCTGGGAAAGCTAAAAGTTCTTGCGAGATCTTTCCATCAGAAGAAGCCTAGGACAGAGAGAACTACAGACATCACGTTTGCCACCAAAGCACCGTTCCCACATGGAAGCTTGTTAGCATTTCTAAGCTGCAGTTGGTGACAACCCAGGTCATTTTAGGACTGGTTATTATGTGCCCTCGTCTTCCCATCCTACCCAAGAACCATCAGTCTGGGTGACCCCGGCTTCCTCCTTCTTGAACAAGTAAACTGTGGAAAGTACACTCTATTACACGACTATCAGTCCTTGCATTTTAAAGCAGCTTCCTCCTGAGGTTCTTAAAATTCTTTACAGACACTGTGTCTCATTGGCCCTGAAATAAAAACTATTTTACCTTTGAGAACTTTGACAAGGAGGAGAATCAAAAATCATCTTCACTTGGGAATTTATGTATCAATACTTCTTAGCTAAAACAAGAGATGAGCCAAGACTTTTTGCTATGAATATGAGACATTCTGATCCTGAGGCTATGGGTGAGTGTGGAGATGAACTCAGCTACTCATAGCATGTATTAATAAGATGTAGTGAGCTGTAAATTGGTAGCTACAGAAACAGCATCCAGAGCTGAAAGCGTTAAGGCAAGGGAGCTTTAATCTCTGTTGCACTGGGAGATATAAGACTTCAAAGCCTAGTGGCATGAGCTCAATACCAAAAAAACAAACAACCCAATCCAAAAATGGGCAAAAGACCTAAACAGACACTTCTCCAAAGAAGATACACAGACTGCCAACAAACACATGAAAGGATGCTCAACATCACTAATCATTAGAGAAATGCAAATCAAAACTACAATGAGGTATCACCTCACACAGGTCAGAATGGTCATCATCAAAAAATCTACAAACAGCAAATGCTGGAGAGGGTGTGGAGAAAAGGGAAGCCTCTTGCACTGTTGGTGGGAATGTAAACTGATACAGCCACTATGGAGAACAGTATGGAGGTTCCTTAAAAAACTAAAAATAGAACTACTGTACGACCCAGCAATCCCACTACTGGGCATATACCCTGAGAAAACCGTAATTCAAAAAGAGTCATGCACCACAATGTTCATTGCAGCTCTATTTACAATAGCCAGGACATGGAAGCAACCTAAGTGTCCATCATTGGATGAATGGATAAAGACGATGTGGCACATATGTACAATGGACTATTACTCAGCCATAAAAAGAAATTGAGTTATTTGTAGTGAGGTGGATGGACGTAGAGTCTTCCATACAGAGTGAAGTAAATCAGAAAGAGAAAAACAAATACCGTATGCTAACACATATATATGGAATCTAAAAAAAAAAATGGTTCTGAAGAACCTAGGGGCAGGACAGGAATAAAGACTCAGACGTAGAGAATGGACTTGAGGATATGGGGAGGGGGAAGGGTAAGCTGGGATGAAGTGAAAGAGTGGCATGGACTTACATATACCACCAAATATAAAATACATAACTAGTGGGAAGCAGCTGCATAGCACAGGGAGATCAGCTCTGTGCTTTGTGACCACCTAGAGGGGTGGGATAGGGAGGGTGGGAGGGAGATGCAAGAGGGAGGGGATATGGGGATATATGTATGTGTATAGCTGATTCACTTTATTGTAAAGCAGAAACTAACACACCATTGTAAAGCAATTACACTCCAATAAAGATGTTAAAAAATAAATAAAAGAAGAGAAGATAATTATTGATTAAAAAAAGAAAGCCTAGTGGCATGAACAGGATTCATGCTTATACAAACAAAATCTATATTTTGTTTAGAATTTTAAAGGATCAGCTTTTTCATCTGTTAAAATTTTAAGTCCTTAAGTCTAACCTGTGACCAGCTACAATATCCTCTCTGCCGCCTCATGAAATGGGTAGATAGCCGAGACCTTTGTATTTATGCCTGGGGGAACTGAGATGCCACGCAGAAAGTGGCAGCATAAATGTTATCCTGTCTGAGATCCAAGATAGTACCAGAGAATACCTCCAAGATCAAGGGCTATTGAGTCAAGACAATATGGAACACAGCAGTCGATTTCATTCTGCCCCGGAGAAGCAGACTTCCATCCTTCTCAACCTCCACCAAGCGCTACAGCAGCTCACTCTGTGTCTGTCTATTTTCAGTGAAATATACAGTATGGACCACAAAGCAAACATTTTCTTTATTTCTCCACTATTATAAAAGAAGTTTACCATATAGTTTTATAGGGTAAAGAGATACTGAACAAACAAAATTGCATTTAAGTTAGTTTCCAGTGGCTTTTCCCCTATGTACTTCATCAGAATTACATGTTTTCAATCTGTAAGAGTTATGAAATTTCTTATGCTAAGAATTCATCCTGGGAGAAAACACTGACTTTTTGGTACTTGGATATATTATCATACCCTGATCTCATGAAACATTGAACTTAATGTCAGAATCAATCATTTCAGAAGCCCTAAATTTATGATTTACATTTTGTATTAAAAATAAACCAAAAAAAAAAAAAAAAGCTGGCAGGTAAGCAAGGGCTAATGGAATTTGTGAGAAACACAGGGACTCTGGCAAAATAGAACGGAGTAAGGACTTTGAACTTCTCCAGTCCTCGGGAGAGTGGCTTCTGTTCACCAGAGGGCAGCACCATGACCAGCAGGTTGGGAGTGAAGGGAATTTCGAGAGGAGCTTCTGTGAGGAAGAGTTGAAGAGAGAGAAAGAGGACGAGGGAAAAGAAGACAGATGCAGGCGGGCCTCAGCAGAGCGGGAGAGGATGACGGAAAGAGAAGACGAATGGAAGAAAGTATGTCCTGTAAGAAGGCTGACTAGTTCACACACCCTCTGTCTATCTGTCACACTTCATGACTGCAAACCTTCTAGGTCCTTTGTCAACAGCCAGGCTGAAGTGGGTAAGGCTCGGGACAGGCACAGTGGAGAGAACTATTTACAAAATGAAGACCTAAAGCAACCTCGCGTGGGCCCGTTCCTAGAGTTTAGTCTTCCTGTCACTGGAGAATAAAGTCACTCAAAGTGACTGAAAAGTCCTGGGACTTTCCATAGAATAATAGCATCTGGTACCCACGTGAGCCAGGGCAGCTGTGACAGCAGAGGATGCAGGATGCAGCCCTCATCCAATTGCCATTGTCCTTCAACTCCATCCTCAGTCTCAGCCTCCGTTTATGTTCCTACCTGAGCCGCAGTGTTCAAGACCAGTGGGCACTTCCTGAGTGGCCATCTCATCCCAGAAGGGGTAGCAAGCTCTCGGCGGGTGATAAGTGGACTGGAAACCACAGGCCATTCGAGGGTCTTCATAAGAGCTGAGAGGTCCCTGCCTCTGTGATCAGGAAAAAAAGGAAATACATTAAGATTCCCTAATGGAACAACAACTTCATATCATCCGTAAGTAAGACTCATCCACAGATGATAACAGAATAGAACCAACTATTGATCACTACCTCCCATCCAAAAAAAAAAAAAGACACAGGGAATAGGAAGGGTTTCTGACTTACACGATGTATACATTTATTTTCATCCGTTTCCCCAAGCATTTGAAGAATTTTTTAAATTTTCAAATAAGGACCCATGGTTAATAGCAAGGCAGAATCTTGGTCATCTTTACACAATCCTGGCATTTTTTCTTTTTTATGTAACCTTACTCTATAAAAATACCATGAAAGGATATTCCTACGAGACATTCCATTATCATAGAACCAATAAGTGACAAATGCCAAAGGAAAAAAAAATGGACCTAAATGATACAAATCACTCCTTTTTCAGTTAATCAATGTGCATAGGTTTTAACGATATTGATTGGTAGACTGGAATTCTCAGTTTTTCCCAACATTTGGGTACTTGTGCAACTCTCTTATCAGTTTTATAGAATCCACAAAATATACTCTCCACCCAGTACTCTCTAAGTAGGACAAATACACTATGTGGGAGACCATGATTTGAAGTGTTTAAGACCCTATTCTTTGAAGCCACATATACATGGATTCAAATCCTGGCTCCATCACTTACTGATGGGGGCCTGGGCCTGTTCCTTTATCTAAACCTCAGTTTACTCAATTATAAGATGGAAATAATAATACCTACCCCATAAGGTAGGAGGATTGAATGAAATAATATGTGTAAGAAAATAATACATAAAGCAAAACAAAATATGAATGCATGTCATAAAATTATGTATTCCTATATTAAATGCATGTAATAAGGAGTGTACATGGAGCCTAATATAAAGTAGGTATTAATATGAGACCCTTAACAGCCCTGGGATTAAGCAAGAAGGTTAACAATTAAGACACTAAAGAAGGAGCAAATTCATGGAAAGAAGATTTCCTAAGAATAGGAGTCTAGTCTACACTGGCCCACCCTCAACTTTCTTTTCTTCTTTTTTATTCTTTCTCTCTCCTGTTTGGCCCCTCCACCTCCATAAAGACCCCAGTTAAGAAAATGGAACTTTGCTAGAATCTGATGTGATTAAAACTACCAACGTTAAGGTGCTAATTAATGAATGTAACCCCTCAGGTGGAATTCTCATCCCTGAAGAGTAGCTTGCTAACCCGCAGTCAGAGCCTCTAATTGGAGAACCCCTTACATCCTCTCTCCCCTTGAGCGGCAGCCCTATTACGTTAGAGTCAATCATTCACTGTCTACACTCTCTTCCCCATTTTGCAATCATCCATTCGCTTAAGCTCAGTAAAAATAGCATAAGAGGGTATATTGGCACAGAGAAAAATGGCAGTCAAGACCAAAACGTAAAAGGAGGTTCTGTGCACATTAATTTACGTGATATTTTTCATAATATTCATAAAATCATTCAGACTACGGCTGGATGAAGTTTACTTCGGGGCTGCTCCTCTTCCAGGTGGGTTAAAGGTGCTGAGAATGGAATAAAACCCTGGGGACTGAACGGAGTCACATTGAGTTCTTGTCTATCAAAGGCTAATGTCCTTGGCTTCCGCGACCAGGAGGCCCTGGTGAGAGCCACGAGAATACAAACAGAGCAATGGCAGTCCTGCCGTTTGTGTTTGGGGCCGAGATTTAGGGAAAACATCAGAAAGAACGCTCAGCTGAGCTCCGGTCAGAAAACGTCTCCTTAATTCCGGCATCAAACCATATTGCTGACATTGTATTTTAATACTGTAAGCTCCTGAAGCAGCTACATTAAGATTTTCTTTTCGGATCCCCAACAATCCTTTGCAACAGAATCAATTTCAAGCACATTTCCTAGATGAGCTGTGTGCTCTCAATGTCTACCCCCATTATTTCACATAGAGTATTTCTCAAAATTCAGTGTCAAGTATCAGAGTTGTAGGAATAGGGTCTCGCGCGAGGAAATTTTGTACTTAAATGGCATAAAGGAGCACTCTAAGTGACCTGGCCCTGTCTTCTCTGGGAGCAGTGTGTGCATGGCTTGCCTAAACCACAAAGTCCTTGTAAGAAGGCAGTAGGTGGTACCAGTAGGATCCTTGTAGACAGGTGGTGGGTGGTTTGGTGCAGGCCCTGCTAGGATGGTGGGGACAAGAGGAGAACTTGAATTCAGGTGAAAAGGTTGAGGCTTTCTCTGCTAAGGAAAGGTCACTGAAGGTGAGTCATGATTCGCAAAGAGATGTTTAAGGAAAATGATCTGAGAGCGCTGTAGAGGGGAGATAGAGGGTGGGAATAAGTGGTGGGTTAGGGATAAAGCAATGAGGTTCCAGACCCAGGCGATGACCACGTGGCCATACAGCGAGTCAGCACACAGCTTTGACCAACAACCACGTATAGCATCTCCTTGAGTTTCGTGACTGGCATTTTTCGTGGAGTCTCTCCAGCTCCCACAGCAGGCTCTTTGTTGTCGGGGAGGGTTCACTTATTATTTTATACAGGGAAGTCAATTTTTAAGACGTGTTTCCTCCTTAGCTGTCCTCAGTGGTGCCAGGGGAACCTATTTTTAAGAAGGAGAAGGAGGTAGTGCACCAAGCTTACCATGAGCCACGAACATCTTTGCTCACAGATGCTCCTGGCAGCATCACGACCCTTGTCACCTAGACACCTGCCTGTTTATTAGACATTTCACAAACTGACTGAATACCTATTTCACAGAGTACGAAAATGACATTTTTACTCAAGAGAACCACAGAGCCAGTTCCAATTCATTATGAAACCTTCTCAGTTGAGGAGAAAGAAGCTGCTTATTAAGAAGTCAGAAATCTGGGAAGCAAAGCACCCACCTCCGTGCTTGACAAGGGCACCACCCAAAACAAGCTCAACCTCTTCCTTTCCTGGCTGCTGGAGAATGGAGGTGAGTTCAGGAGATGCAAGCAAGCTTCCTAGCCCCCATCACACTTTAGGGAACCCATCTGATGGGTCCTCACTCGTTCATCCCACAGGAGATTATTGAAAGGAACTAACGTACGTCGCACACCACCCCATGCCCATCAGTGATCTAAGCATGATGGAGAGATGGTCACGTTTAATCCTCACCATAGCTGTGCAAGGTTGGTATTCTTATCTTCATTTTACAGAAGAACAAATTGAGGCTTTCAGAGGGCAAGTAAATTCCCAAAGACCACACAGCTAGTAACATAATGGGGATAGAATTCTAGTCGAGGTCTACCTGATTTCAGATCGTCTTTTTCTGTATCTGTGCACTGTGAACCTTGTGTGGCTCGGACTGCTCAGGCAGGGAGGCTGCCATCCCATGGTAAGTACTAGAGGGATTATGATAATGGACACTTGTGAACAAATCTGTATCACACAACAAGTCTGTGCCAACTATTATGTTAGATGCTAAGAATACAGTATGAGCAATATATGAACTTTACCCTCAGCAGTGCACAGACTAGTAAACAGGAAATTACAGCAAGGAGATGTGACAGGGTTAAGTACCGATGTGTAGGGGGAGGAGAGTGACAGCAGGTAAGACTTCCTAGAGGAAGCAGATTAAGGTAATAACCGAAAAGTCAAGTAAGATTTAGCCTAGAACATGAAGGTCTAGAGAGCAGAAGAAGATGACACACCTAAAGGAGCCAAGGAACGTAGATGGCGATGTAAGGAAGGATCCGAAAGACTCGGCTTGGCAATATAGAGAGATAAAGACTGCTGTTTGGAAGTGACAAGCATGAGGGGAAAGTGTGCTCATGGCAATGAGAACGCTTGCAATGGAGAGCAACTAGCAAGAATGAGAGCTGGAGGGACAGTGTTGAGGGTCAGAAACACCAGACCAGAATTTGGCTGCAGGAGAAAGGCATTAGAGGTTGTATTAAAGCTAGTAAGAGTGACATGGTGACTCAAGATGTCCTAGAAGGACCCATTCGATAGCGCTAAGTCAGATGGACTTAGCAGGATCAGGTGAGGAGGATGACAAGGCAGCCGCGGTGCCTGCAGAGCCAGGTCACCTGAGGCGTAAAGGGAAAAGTCAGTACTACCGATCCTAACTGTATTTATTTATATTAATTTATTTTTTAATCAATTTATTTTTGGCTGCGTTGGGTCTTCGCTGCTGCGTGCAGGCTTTCTCTAGTTGCGGCACGCGGGGGCTACTCTTCGTTGCGGTGAGCGGGCTTCTCACTGTGGTGGCTTCTCTTGTTGCGGAGCACAGGCTCTAGACGCGCGGGCTTCAGTAGTTGTGGCTCATGGGCTCAGTAGTTGTGGCTCGCGGGCTCTAGAACGCAGGCTCAGTAGTTGTGGCGCACAGGCTTAGTTGCTCCGCGGCATGTGGGATCCTCCTGGACCAGGGAATGAACCCCTGTCCCCTGTGTTGTCAGGCGGATTCTTAACCACTGTGCCACCAGGGAAGTCTCCCTACTGTATTTAAATTTTTTAGTTCATTTAGTAATTTTTGCATTCATTTTGAATGTCAAAATTATTGCATTAAGATTTACGTAGCTTGAGTACTGCGTTTGGGGGCCACACTTTGCCCCCACTTGAATGCTTCCCCTCAGTGCTGGTGCTGAGCAGTGGCCAGTTACGAAGAGCTGGATTAAGGTCATGAATGCAGAGGTGAAGAGGAAACAAGAAGTGTAAGATACCTTTCAAAGGAAGAGTCAACATGATTTTATGGCTCATAGGAGATGAAGGCAAGGGGGGATCCAAGATCATGCTTAGATTGCTTGCTTTTATGATAGTGAAAATGGTGAGTTTAAGTACGTAAGTAAGGAGGTTGGAAGAATATTTCTCTTTTGGTTGTGTTCAGATGGAGAGATGGCAGAGCAATTTGGTGCAGAGGTCCCTAAGGTGGCAGCATGACAGGAGAAGACAGGAAAGGATACAGTTAGATCTAGAAGTGTAAAGGATCTAGTTAAAGTATAGAGTCAGGGAAAATGGCAGTTAAAAAGAAAAGAGAGGGCTTCCCTGGTGGCGCAGTGGTTGAGAGTCCGCCTGCTGATGCAGGGGACACGGGTTTGTGCCCCGGTCCGAGAAGATCCCACATGCCGCGCAGCAGCTGGGCCCGTGAGCCATGGCCGCTGAGCCTGCGCGTCCGGAACCTGTGCTCCGCAACAGGAGAGGCCACAACGGTGAGAGGACCGTGTACCGCAAAAAAAAAAGAAAAGAGAAAGGATCATAAATGTCTCTACCACACCATCCAGCAATTGCATTTCTGGGTATTTACCCAAAGAAACCAAAAACACTAATTTGAAAAGATATGTGCACCCCAATGTTTACCGCAGCATTATTTACAATTGCCAAGATATAGAAGCAACCTAACTGTACACTGATGGATGAATGGATAAAGATGAGATACACACACACACACACACACACACACACACACACACACACACACACAGAAATACTACTCGGCCAAGAAAAAGGATAGAATCTTGCCATTTGCAACAACATGAATGGACCTAGAGGGTATTGTGCTGAGTGAAATAACTCACACAGAGAAAGACAAATACTGTATGATTCCACTTACATATGGAATCCAAAAAACAAAGCAAATGAACAATAACAAAACAGAAACAGACTCACAGATGCAGAAAACAAACTGGTGGTGGTCAGAGAGGAGGTGGGGTGGAGGGATGAGTGAAATAAGTGAAGGGGATTCAGAGCAGTTATCAGACAAGTAAGTCATGAGACTACAGTGCACAGCATAGGGAATATAGTCAGTAATATTGTAATAAGTTTGTATGGGGACAGACAGTTACTAGGCTTATCGTAACGTATAAAAATATTGAATCACTATGTTCACTTGAAATTAATATAATATTAAGTCAATTATATTTCACTTTGGAAAAAATGGATCTATGAAGTTGCCTGTCGTTGGGAGGAAAAGTAAGGGAGAAACAACAAAGAAGGGCCAGTTAAAGACACAGGAGGAAAAACACAAAAGTGCTCGGTGTGGGAGACACCAAGGGCAGAGCTTCAGAACCGTGTGGGTTAGCACGCGGCTGCTAAGGACAGGGTGGTATCCACGCAGCCTTGGAGGGCCTGGGTCCCCTGGGTGTCTCAGGAGAGTGTGCACTCCTGCCCTGCTGTGTCACACGCTGTGATGAGCCTCCCCACCCCATCTCCAGGGACCAGCACTGCTGTCCTTGTCCTCTGACAGGCTTCAGAGGACTCGAGCCTGCAGCCTAAAGGCTTTGCTTTCCGATCCTGGAAAGAAATAGCATAAAAGCCCTGAAGTCTGGAAACTACTAGGACGAGGGACACGCACTTGTCTCTGCTCCAACGTGAGCCAGCTGTGACGTCACCACCACAGCCGACCACTGCCCCCCTGCTGCAGTCAGGGCTTCATGTATGGTATTATGTCCACCTTGTTGCCCTGTCCTGCCGGTTCCCCTCTCCGATGCTTCCACCAGGGACCTCCGTCTCCCCGCCCCACCCACGCGGCCCCCTCCCTGTGGCTACTCTTCACCTACCCCCCAGCCCTGCCAAACCTCCCAGCATTGCCTCTGCCCAGAGGCTTCCTTCCCTCCACCCCCTCCAAAGACCCCCCCAGTTGGAAAAGAGGGAACAGGGGAGTAGTTTTTCAACACTACATCGCAAACTGATGGCGGCCGCCTTTCTGTAAGAGTTCGTTTCTGTCTTGAGCCAAGCAGTCTTAAATGTCCAGGCATTTGCTCCGCAAACCCTCCCTGACCCTTCTCGTGTATGTGTCACTCAGAGCACAAACTCTGTGGGAGTGCATCTGTCTTTCCCTTAACCGACTTCAGAATTTTAGGGTTTAGCCTTAGTACCGGGCCGTAAACATATAAGACACATAAATATTTCTAGATCCTGCTGCTTAAAAAAATATACATGCCCAGACGCAAAGCTGAGTTAACACTGAATGGATGAGTACAGGGGTTTGCCATCCGCGGGGATAACTCCGCATCATTCTAGGCCTGGCATAGACGTTCATACCCTCTGGTAGGAAGACAGGAGACTGGAAATCAGGAAGCCTGGGTCTGAGTCCTGCTCTGCCCCTAAGGAGCTGCGTAGCCTCCAGCCCATCTCTTAACCTCCTTAAACCTTTGCTTCCTGAGGAGGTTGGCCCCAGTGATCACCAAGTTCCTTTCCAACTGCAAGTCTCCTTTCTGCTGATCCATCCACATTCTTTCTCCTGATCTTGTAACTGACAACCTTCATTTGATTTAAAAAAAAAACCACCCCAGGGTGGAAAAAAAAAGCCTAGAGAACCGGAAGTTGTCATCATTTAGATTCATGACATACAAGGTCCCCTTGAAATGCATTAACACCTTCATGTCGGTCATGCCGTTCTGCCACCACCTTTCCCATTTTTCAGTAGAGAAAGTAGAGTTAGGAAGTGCCTGCCTAGCTGCTGAACCGCCCAGGGGCTCTCACGTGCGAGGCGCCAGTCTGTGCAATAAACGGGGAACTTCTCATCTTAAAACCTTTCACCTCGTTGCAGGCAGTTGCCCTCCCAGGCTGGCCTGACCGACTCCGCAGACCTGTCATCGAGTCTGGGCTTCCTCATCCTCAGAAGATGCTAGACCAGTCAGCACCTCTTTACATTCACGGAGAAGCGCTTTGGCATCGCTGGGGAGGAGTCTGGGGCAGACTGTATCTGGGGCACCTCTGCTTCAGGGGGGCACATGCATCCTGCTCCCTCGAGAAAGGAAAGAGGCAACACGGAAACACCCCTCAGCTCTCCCACCAAGGGGGAGGGGGCGAGGGTGCTGCAGCCACAGGAGAGGCAGGAACAGACAAAATAGGAAACCCTCAAAGGGCGATTTAATTTTAGACTCAAGGCCAGGAAATTCTTTTTAAAACAATAAGAGTGATGGGCTTGGGCCTTGGCGAAAGGGCAGGCCAGATCACTGTAGGTTTCTGAGACAAAAGAGAATCTGAAGCACAGAGAGAACAGAGATGGGAACAGCGGATTCTGCTCTCCATGAAAAGCTGTGCTTGGCCTCCACACGGGCCACGTGGACCACAGCTGAGGCCACCCTGAGACGCCCCCAGGCCTGGGGCTGCAGACCAAGGTGGGGGAGGGGGGCAGTGACTGATGCTGCAGCTTCTCACGCCAGCCTGAGACCACAGCCCCCTCCACTCAAGATATTACTCGGTGGGACCTGCCCCAGTTCTGGGCGCCTGGACTTGACATTCTCTTGCTGAGAGATATGGGGCGTGATGCGTGTCACACGTCAGCTTCCACTCGCTTAGCGGGAAGCCTTCAGACTCCCAGCGACTCCACGGGGTGCCAGCCCCAGGCATCCATCCCAAGTGTGGAGATGGAGGGTGAAGGTGGCTCAGAGCCTCCTGATAGGACATTGGGAGACCCTCCCATGGTGGAAAAACGGGGCAGGAATTTCAATTTGCTCAGCGCTCTACAAAATGGAGTTCTGGGGCTTTTTTGTCCTAAATTCAATTCAGCATGAATAAAGCATATGAATCCATGAATTGTCATAAATTCTCATCCATCTCCACATTTCTTAAGAATGATCAAGATGCGTTTGATGGTAAGGAGTTTCCTAAACCAGGAGCCGGGAGAGCTGGACCATATTCCAGATCATACTTCTAAGCTCAGGCAACTTAATTTAACCTCTCAGGACCTAGATTTCCTGATATTAGGAGATGGCCTCTAGGTTATAGTCTGGCTCTAAAATTCTCCAGTGTGTGCTAACTAAACACAGTATCTTAGAAAATCCCCACTTTCTAAGATGCTGGAAAAATACACATCTCTCTTTTTTCCTTCACATTTTCTGACTCCCACTAAGAGTCACGGCTATAGATCATTCCTTAAACATAATGTTCCAGCAACCTCTCCAGAGGCAAAGCCATCACCACCCCAAGTGACAAGAAAACATTTTCTTTTCCAGTTTCCATTTACATTCTAAATTTCTTTTTCTGTATTCTCATTGCTCTAATCTGGAATACCTGATCCACTGCTCTCCAGGATTCCCAGAGAGAAGGAAAAGGCATGTGTGCTAAGCTTCATAGAAACGAGCACCAGCCCTTCCCAAATTCCCAAGAAGCGCAGGGACTGCACAGACACCCCTGTGAACACATCCTAAGGCATGTGGGGTGGAGGTGAAGAGTGAGAACAGCACTGGCTAAGAAGGGAATTGCTTCCCAAGGAAGCCCAATTAAACTGCAATTACTCAAGATAAGAGAACCAGGTCTGTTTACACAATGGGGTTGTAAACCACCAGCCCATTACAAGAGAACTTTGATCTGGTGGCAGGCGAGCTATTTCTAGTGCAGGGTACTGATGAAGCAAGGAGGTTTCTCAACAAGAATGTCTCCATCTTGACCCCCATAGCCCCATCTTGCTCTGGAAACACCCTTGTATGGGCAATCAGTGGAACCATCTCCACTCCTCCCTGTATGTGGCCATCTCACACGATCAAATAATCCAGAGAAAAATAGAGAAGTGATGGTAAACACAGGGAAAGGGAATTAGCTGAGGTCATATTTGGGGCTGGTATCACAATGACCTGCTATGGTAAGTTACACTCTGTGCTTATCTTACAGATGAGGACATTGAGGTTCAGAGGGAGTAATGTGCCCAAGGTCACATGGCTGAGGAGTAACAGACCAGAATTTAACTCAGGTCTTTCTGACTCCAAAGCCTAAGTGCCTTCCATGGTACTTGGCCCAGCTGTGTCCCACAGCTGCCTGGCCCAGGATGGAAGGCTCGGAGCCTTCCATGTGGTCTGGCCCCCTGGACAGTTACTTGCCCGGCATATCGCTATATTCCCAAAGGCCTGAGCGCTGAGAGCAGATGAGTGGGCGGTCGTCTATTCCTTCCCTCTGTACAGTTCAAGGTGCTTCCTAAGCTCACTTGGCTCAGGGGCCATCGATCCTCAAGGACCTCCTCCGCATCCTCCTTGCTGGGGAGGTAGCCAAGGACAAGGACGTGTTTGGTCAAAATGAGGGGCAGCCCATCCTCCAATGCCGGCCCTCCCCCAGCTCTGCGGACTCAGCGGCATGAAGGGGAGGATGACACAGGAGAGGACCAGGGCTTCGAGGGACTTCCAGGGCTCACGGAGGGCTCACTGAGCCAGCATAACAGGAAGGAGCGCTTCCTCCCCTTGGATGAAAGGGTCCCTGACACACAACCCATATAAGTACCTGAAAACGTCACCCCCTCCAACACAATGGCCAGACAACTTCCAGAAGTGTCATTTCCCTACCACCCCAGCTGTGATATCACTTCTTTCATGAAGGTCTCCCGAGAGGCTGACCTTACAAGGGAGAGAACTTGTGTCCTGCTTTTGACAAAGGGGTCCCGAGGCAGATAATGTGAGTTCTGTGTACAATGGCCAGTGCCCGAAGTATGGGATGAATTTTACAACTGTTGCTGTGATTATTTTAAGGCTTCCCCTGGTACGGCAAATGATCAAACCACACTAATGCTACCTCTAACACACAAACAAGGAATCTGAGATTTAGCAGTCTTCAGAGCCTGGAAACTATCCGTGTCCTAGTTTAGAAGATTGTTTCTTGGACAACTAAAGCAGCCTGCTTAGCAGAACCCCTCGTAACATGGATATAGTCTCACTTTTTTTTTCTTTTTTAAGATTTCCCTTTCTAACGCAATAATTACAAGTAAATACACGCAGTACCACCCCACCTTCAAACCTGATCTTGTGTGTATTCTAGGGCAGGGCTTCTCAACCTCGGCACTACTGACATTTGAGGCTGGACAATTCTTTGTCATGGGGAACTGGACCGTGCGGTGCAGGATGCCTAGCTGCACCCCTGGCCTCTACCCTCTGGCCAAGAGCACCCGTGCCCGTCAAGTTTTGACAAGCAAAAATATCACCAAATATCCCCTGGGGACAAAATCGCCCCCAGATTGTAAAGCAATTATATTCCAATAAAGATGTTTAAAAAAATCAGCCCCAGATTAAAAACCCACTGTCCTTATGGCTCTCCTTTCACCCTCAAACTTCCCATGCCTGGGACAGTTTCTCTTCTTGGTGGCCCAGGCTAACTAACCCAGAGACCAGGGCGCCGGCCAGGAGGACCTGAATGATCAGATTAAGCACCACTGGTTGAGCTCCAGACAGTGAGACTCCAACAGAACCGAGAAGACTCAGGTGCCTGGGACGTTAAAGTTCTCGTCTGGGAAAGTCCATGAAGCTGTCCTCGCTCCTCCACGAAACCTTAGATTGGGATTGAGAGCGTGAGGTTTGCTAGTTTCTCTCATATGCCAATGTCCCAAAGTTATATTCTGTAGACAATGTACAAATTCTTTGACTGTTATGACAGCCCAGCCTAAAGTTGGATGGAGGTTGTCTGTAGGAGCTGGCTCATTGAACTTGAGCTTGTACTCACCAATTTTATTTACCTTTTTTTTTTTTTTTTGCGGTGTGCAGGCCTCTCACTGTTGTGGCCTCTCCCATCGCGGAGCACAGGCTCCGGACGCACAGGCTCAGCGGTCACGGCTCACGGGCCTAGCTGCTCCGCGGCATGTGGGATCTTCCCGGACCAGGGCACGAACCCATGTCCCCTGCATCGGCAGGCGGACTCTCAACCACTGCGCCACCAGGGAAGCCCTATTTACCTTTTTTTTTTTAAATTAAAAAGGACGTCAGTGAAGAAGTCAGAGGACTTTTCTGCATGTTCTATGGTTCTGAAAATTTGCCTAACCAGTTCCAGTGATGGAGAAACTGAGGCCCACAGAGAAGTTATGAGCAAAAGCGCTAGAACGATGACATGGAAGTTCTCCCATGTAACTTTCTGCTATTACCCAAGCAACACTGAAATATGGGAGTGAAAAGGATCCCACGTGCTGATAACGTTTTTCAGGTATGGCTGCTGGATTTGGGGATAAATGGGTTCTTTGTTGTGAAACCAGTGGAAACCATTCAAAAGGCCTTAAAAATATCCAGGGTATTCAGCCAGGGCTGGGGTCTTCAGCTGAAAATACACACTTAAGAGTTGTTCTTGGTTTTTTTCTAAATCTCATACAATTTCCAGATGCCCTGTCTAGGATAACTTAATATTATACCTGCAATGTGTATACTCGTAATAAAATTTATTTCAGTGCCTAAAATAAAATAAATGCAAATTCGCATGGCATCACTTTTTCTGACAGGTTATTAAACTTTTTTCATTGGATTACAATACGGGCAAAAAGAATTAGGCTGGCATTTTTTTTTTTTTAATTCCTGTCCTGCCCCTAGGTTCATCAGAATCATTGTTTTTAGATTCCATACATATGTGTTAGCATACGGTATTTGTTTTTCTCTTTCTGACTTCACTCTGTAGGACAGACTCTAGGTCCATCCACCTCACTACAGATAACTCAATTTCGTTTCTTTTCATGGCTGAGTAGTATTCCGTGGTATATATGTGCCACATCTTCTTTATCCATTCGTCTGTCGATGGACAGTTAGGTTGTTTCCGTGTCCTGGCTAGTGTAAATAGAGCTGCAATGAACATGACTCTTTCTGAATTATGGTTTTCTCAGTGTATATGCATAGGCTGGCTTTTAAATCTACTTTTCCAAGTCAATGACACATTTTGCCCTGAAATCACAATATCCTTGTTTATTTTAACAAACCTCTACAAAATCACCTTTAAGAAAACTTTAGTGTCATTTGTGCTGACCTTAGACGATAACCTTTGTGTGAGAAGCAGAAAGAGCCTTTCCCTGGCAATGCCTCCAGCCCTGTGGACCTTAGCAAGCCTCTTGGCAATTTCTAAGCGGAATGGAATAACTTTTGGTCTGGACTTGTTGTGTGTGTGTGTGTTTTACACATATTTCTGAAGTAAATTGTACTCTAAACGTTTTCCTGATTCTAATTTTTTAATAGTGAATGGCGTTTATATGAAAACAGAAGCCACTTAAAAAAGAAGAAATATGTATTACAGAACAGCCAGTGAAGAAAGATGTGTTAATCATTCCTTGAACATAAAATACCTTTTTAAGTAATTATTTTTTCAATACTACAGAAAATAATTTTCAAACACATCAGATCTTTTGATATACAATTACAGTGAGAGGTCATGGCAAACTGAAGGGTACCAGTTAAAAATTCTGCAGAACCTCAGACTGGACAAAGCCTGCAGTCAAAAAAGAGCTCTGGTAGACTGGAGTCTATATAGACCCATAAACGTATTTGGAAGAGTTAACAGTAAACTTATCTGTCCATATCCAGATTAAGTAAAAAAAGTTCAACATTTATGCTGGCTATCTCTATACAAAAACACGCAGAATTTAGAATCAACAGTTAATGATTCAATGCTAATATTAAAAGTTCACTTGACATTGGAATCAATGAATGACAGCATTACGGGATCTCTCACACAGTAAATTTATAAGAAATTTAGCTGAATATTTCAACTGGTCAGCACATAGCTTGGGTGAGAGCCTTCTTCCCTAAGAGCAAAAAACCTTTAGTCCAAGTTTAAAGTTCCTTTTACCCCTCTTATTCTAGGACTCAGGAATTTTTCCTACTAATTTGTTGTTGTATTTTATTTCCAGTTTCAAATTCTGTTATTAGAAAGCTTGCATATTTTAGCTTTTATGTATGAGAAGAAAAATAAGTTCAATTATGCTAAGAATAGGTGTAAGGTACCTCAATGTGTGAAAAACCTTCACCAAATGAACTGAGCTGTGAAAAATCACCTGGCTTTAACCGTTACTCATGTTTGAGTCATATTCTCTGCAACACAAAAATCTTTCTCAGTAAATCTATCAGTCTTGGATGTTTTACTTTATACGGTGATAAAAAGACAGATAATCTCACAATGTAGCCCCTCCAAAAAACTCAAAGCTCGTTCCAACTGTGGAGTTGGGTCCCCAGCTGCTTCTGTCTAGGAGATCAGAAAGCAGGAACCGAGGGAGGAGAGGGGACGGCACGGTGGGCAGGGGGAGGGCAGGGAAGGGGTCCCACTTACCACTGCTGCAGGTCGCACTGCTGAGTAGGGGGCAGGGCCACTCACTGCAGACTCCACAAAGTAGCTCATCACGCCGTCAGCACCTGTGTGGGAAAAAGCATTCACTGAGCCACTGGGTGCAGAACATGTGTGGACCAGCGACCAAAGGAGGGCTCGGAGCAGGTCTCCTTAGGAACCATGGCGTTCACTTCTTTGTATTACAGAGAAAGAAATTAAAACGTAGAAAAACAAAGTGGCCAACAGAGAGTAAGGCAGACCCCAGACAGAGCCAGTCCCCTGACTGCAAGGTAGCCTGGATGGTGACGGCTGCTGCAGACAGTAAGCAGTCAGAGTCCATAAAAAGACCCTTTAGGGGGTTTCTGGGCAGGAATGGGTCTTGTGTGTCTTTTTAAAAAACATTTCCATTCCTGTATCTCCCTCCCTCCACCCCAACCAGGTCTGGCCCTCCATACGAAGTGTGGCATTTATCAACTGATGAAGGACGGAATAGCGAAAGGATTGGAGAAAAGAGGGATGGAAAACCTCCGTCGAGGAGGCATGTCAACCAGGACCCTGAGACAGATAAACAGAGAGAAGACCCGAAAAGGGGAGTGAATATTATCCATCTTGAAAAAAGGAGAAGGGCTAATTAAATGTCTTGTTGAGAGCTACTATCTCCATTCAAAGTCTGAATGACCATCACGTTTGAGGAATGCTCTAGCCGAAGGGACTTTCCAGTTAGCTGTCGGTCATCAGGAAAATCGTTTATATACAAACATTTCTGTCGAGCCAAATACTCTCTAAAGTACACTAGTTTACACACTTTCATAAGTTCAATATTACACACTAAAAAAATGTCTTTCTTCAATGATTTAGAAGATTAAATTCCTAGATATGTCATTCAGAGGCCAAATTCCTATTGTTAGGGAGTGCATTTGAGTTTCCACTTAGCTACTTTCCACTTTGTATTTGTCTGTCCTTTTCCTTTATTCTTGGGAATAATTAAAGCCACTGACCCCATTTCAAGAAATATAAAGAATACGATATGTCTTATGTTCAATTTACAACTTTGTTCACCATCTTGATACAGCTTGACAGCCAATGAGCGTATATATCTTCTCTCATATGAAATGTATTTAAATAACATAGTTAAGGGACTTCCCTGGTGGTCCAGTGGTTAAGACTCCGTGCTTCCACTGCAGTGGGCACAGGTTTGATCCCTGGTTGGGGAACTAAGATGCCACATGCCACGCGGTGTGGCCAAGGAGAAGAAAAAAAAAAGCTAGACTTCAAAAATAAATAAATAACATAATTAAAGTTCTGCACTACAAAGTTATACTAAGGGCTACCATCACATAGCAACTAATGTCATACAGTTGAGAAGTAAGTTAAAAATCTTCTGAAGACGTAAATTATCCCAGACCTGTGCTTATTGTTTTTAACTAAAACGGCACCTTTTTATGATGTCTTTTCTCCCCAAAGTAGAAGCCGTCAAATTAATATTAATTTTTAAAAAGTAAAATAGCTAAGGGTACCTATGTTTCTCAAGATGTTGTTTTCTAGTTTTTCAGGGACTTGATGGCCACAAATGGCCCTTAGGAAGAATTCCCAGGTGGCAAAGCGGAAGAGTAGAAAAAGATCAAAGTCTCTAGTCCAAGGACACTGTTCCCATCTGGAGCCGTGGTCCCCTCTTCAGTGCTTCTTTCTAAAAACAGTAAGCAGTTACCAAGTATCAGACCCCGCGCTGGGTAGAGGGCCTGGAGTAAGAAGCAGCCGACCACAGGTCGGTGTGGACACCGCCCATATACTGTACAGAAGCGTTGCTGCTTTTCGTCTTAAATTCAAATTTTACAGTCCTAATGAGTCATCATTCACCCATCCACCTGCACTTCACAGTTTTGGATCTACTCAGAGATGAGACTTCAACGTTGACAACATAGATTGTGTCATACTGAGAACGGCATAACCAAGATCTGATTCCGTAGGGAAAAGTTGCTCATCCCTCCAGGGACCCACAGGGCAGCCTAAACCTTTGGGAAATGTCCAGGTGTGGCAGTGCTGCTTTGCGCAACCCATCCAGCCCTCCAATTTCCTCCAAAAAGCCCCCCCCCCGGGCCCCCTGAGTCATCACAGACCCCAATTATTTATTCAACAAGCACGTCAAAGGCTTCCTTTGCCGGGAACTTGTTAATCATTCAGTAAATAATTACCCTGTGCCTGCTATGTGGGTGCTGGAGATACACAGGTACACAAAGACCCCGCACCTCTTGGACCTTAAGTTCTATCAGATCCGGGACAAAGCTGAGACAGACAGATCTCCATCTGCAGGCAGTGGGGAAGACGGGCTCCCACAGAACTAAAATACAAGGTGGTGAGGAGGTTACCAACAATATGGAAGAAAATAAGCAGTCCGTTTTGCCAAAGGCTGGGGAACAGGAAACCATGGAAGACTGCACAGTGCGAGGTGTGACCACATGGCCCTATGGGTCCTCCCTAGACTCTCAGGAGCAGCAGAAGACCTCTACCCATCTGAATTCCTGTTAGACTTACACCTTTGTAAAAGAAAGCACTTTTGGAATCAGCAGCCTTGTCCTGAAGCCCAGCTCTGAGGCAACCAAGAGCAACCTTCCTCCTCCTAACAACTCTCCTCGGAGCTGGGAAAAAGGTTTAGGGGAAACGTGTTTTCTCTTTCGGATGGACAGAGTGAGTGAGGAACCCCGTGGGCCCACATATGGTCCGTCCTGAGCTGGGCTGAATTCTCAAAGCTTCATGCTCTGTGACTGACGCTCCCCTTGGGGAAAAGTCCTTTGCCCGTGGAGGAAGCTGGAAAGAGGGAGTTGCCAGGGCACTCAAGGGTTCTCATCTCAGGAAATAACTCTGGGACAGAAATGGATGACCGCTTCATTATTTTCTGGAGAAAGAAAAAAAGAACCCACCCTGTTTCCACTTGTAGGTGGTGACACAGACCAGCTGCTGTAGATGTAAACCCTTTCAGAAAAACTGTTTGGGTAAAAAAAAAAGTTTTTTGACGTGTTGGCCGAGGAGAATTCCCTCCCACATGACAGCTATTTGGACATCGGCTGGACAGACTTTTTTGTCTTGGCATTATAAACATTTATGCCTAAACACAAAACAACTGTGTGAGTTCAGATTTACTCCCCAGCCTAGAGGCATCCAGAGGCTTGTCTGAATGCAGAAATGGTTTGAACCCTTGGTAACAGAGAGCCGTGAAGAACTGCGTTCATTTCCTTGAATGGGACCAGCAGTGCCGGAGCAGCAGAGTAAAGTTGTCCTCAGTGAGTTTGTGCTTAAGAGGCAGCTGGGCTCCCAGCTGTGGTCCTCCCTGGCCTCCAGGACCCAAGTGGTCCTCCCCGGCCTCCAGGACCCAAGTGGTCCTCCCCAGCCTCCAGGACCCAAGTGGTCCTCCCTGACCTCCAGGACCCAAGTGGTCCTCCATGACCTCCAGAACCCAAGTGGTCCTCCCCGGCCTCCAGGACCCAAGTGGTCCTCCCCAACCTCCAGGACCCAAGTGGTCCTCCCCAACCTCCAGGACCCAAGTGGTCCTCCCCGGCCTCCAGGACCCAAGTGGTCCTCCCCGGCCTCCAGGACCCACTGTAGCTCCATTCCTCACCACCGCACTGATGTCTTCACTCCTCTAACTAGAACTCTGTTGTTTTCCCTGTGTTATGTCTCACGTCCCTGCCCTTCTCCCCCGATCACCTCTGTTAGAAACGCCTTGCTACCCCCCTGCTCCTCAGGACTAACTAACCCCTTCTCCTGAAGCTTCTAGATTCATCTCAGAAGTTTTAGCCACCAGGGATCCTTCTTGAACTGCTGTTCATCCCAGCCTGGGCTGGCTGTCCCTTCTCTGTGTTCCCCACGTGTGTTTCCCTCACTGCGCACAACACGCTGTTTTATAAATGCCTGTTTCTACCTGCCTCTCCCACTCAACTCAGAGCTACTTGAAGGCAGACACTATGTTTTTTTCATCTTTGTATCTCCAGAATGTAAGACAGACTGAGGGGTATCAAAGAATTTTTTTTTCAATTAGTGAATGAATGAAAGAACAAATAAATTGGTCTCGCAAGACTGAACATGTAAGAGATAGATCAGAAGTAAATGTATTCGATTCTCCAATCAGAGACTCTGAATAGACTGCAGATCTGGGTGGAGATTCACTGGAAGTAATAGGTTTGTTTCGTGATCCCTTTCTAAGTGAGAACTCTTTCCCTTTATTCACTAGCCGTTCAATGTCGCCTCATCCAGAAGCCTTTCAACCACCTCATGTAAACAGCAGCTTCCTGCTCCTGGTCTGACACTCGGCTGCTTCTTTCTTGTGTCCCCGACTCCCACCCCACTAGAAGTTAAGTCTGTCGAGGACAAAGTTTAGTGTATTTCTTCACTCCGAATCCCTAGATCCTAGGCCAGTGTTGATAGGCAGCTGGCACGCAAATAACTGTTGAAGGTGAGAGTGTAAGTTACAAAATTTTTACAAACACCTGAACTCATTTAAGCCCCTTTTTTTACGGGGGTGGGGCGAAGACTCGGGCCAAGCTGAGACTGACACTAGTCCACCAGCCACCTCTCCTGTCTATTCTCACCACCCTGGACTTTCAGGATAAAAATAGGCAAACCGTGCAGAGGGAAAAACAGGTAGTGGTTTGGTTTCCGTGGGCATCTCACACCCAGTAAAGCCTTTGGGACTCTGGGGAGATCTCGATTCTTCCTAAAACACATGACCGCCCCTGGAGACTCCTGCCCCGAACAAGCCCAGGACCCAGGCCAGGATCTACGGGCTGACACTTCCTTCCATCCAGGTCTCTCCAGGGGCGGGGAGGGTGATACACAGAAGGAAGGGAGGGGGGGACTTGGAGGGGTGTTTCAGGCCAAGGCAGCAGAAGAGCAGGGAATCCCAGAGACCAGGCTTAGTGGAAGCTGAATCCAGTTCCTACCAACTCTGCCCCTGCTTGGCTGCCTGTCTAGGCGATAACTGTGACATCACTTAAGGGTTTTTCATTGGGGTTATATGCTCTTCAAAGAAAGACTATGCCTTTAGGTAAACAACCCCATAAACCACACTTCAAAATGTTTTCTTTTGAAAATAATTTTTGCCAAAATATATATATTTATTGAGAAAATTACAAGAAAAATACAGAAAAGTCTATCACGAATGTCAAAATCACCTGAAATTCTACCATCTGGAGATAATTGTACTGATACTTTATTCAACGTTCTGCTGGGTATTTTTTAATGTGTCCGTACACATATACACACGATCAGAATTCTACCTTCACGATATTATTCTCTACCTGCTGTTCTACAATCTGCTTTGTTCACTGACATTTGCATGATGTTACGGATAGTTTTCTATGTCAATAAATATAGTCGTACATCCCAAAGTATCCAGCTGTCGAGGATTCTATCGTATGTATGCATCCTACCTTTCTTAATGAGCCTCTTATTACCATAAAATTTATTTGTTCCCAATTCCTTGTCATTATAAAAGTTCCTAAAATATTTCCTACTCCCATTAAATGACAAAAGTGGTATTTTGGGGACAAAGAATATGTACAGTGTACAGTCTATATTTGAATACATATTGACAAACTTCCTTCCATAAGAGAGAAGCCAGAATTATAGTGCCACCAACAAACCCATTGTGATTTAAAATTGACCTTGCCCTCTCACCTTTGTGTTAGCCTATAGGTCAAGAATTATGGCTATAACATATGAAGCCTGCACGCAGGGAATACAAAAGTGCAATAAAGCTGTCACAGAAAATACAGATGATGCATTTTTTTCCTCTTTGCAAGTTGGACTGGAATGCAGGAGAAAAAGAATTCGGTTTCCAATAGGACTAGCCATTCAAAGGACACTTTCTCCGAATGACAGCACCTTTGCCAAACTAAAGACAACAGCGTCACCCACGTCACCGAGGCAACACCTTTCATGTGCAATGGAAAGAGTTTGAATTTCTTCTTTCCAAATGACAGGTAAATCTGTTTTTAAAGACTCAGACTGAGTGTTACCTCTTTCAGGGAGCTTTCCCTAAAACTTCTTGTCAGTTAGATAGACATTCTCGGTCCTCCAGCGTGGGATTCACTTTCACAAGGTACCGACCAAAGTTCAGAGTACTTCCTGCATCTCAGTTTCTGCTCCTGCATCATGAGTTGCTAGAGAGTAGGGACTGTGTGTCTTTAGCTGGCACACCATAGACGTGCAATACTCCTGTTGACTAAATGAAGGAAAGACCTGTATGTGAAGAGTTAGAACGTGAAGAGTTATGTCTCAGTGCTTGAGTTTATCCAAGACAGTGAAGATATCTCTGGGACCAAAAAAAGGGACATCACCTGTGATGACATGTGTCCGTATGCAACCCCAAGGTTAGATTTCTTTAATGTTAACTGCAAGCACGATCATACTTTTCTCTAAACTAACAGACATACCCCATTGACGAGTCTATTGTCTTCCAGTATCTTCTTTCTAATTCTCTCGAGTAGTCCATTTGTAGTTTGCAAATCATTCTAGATCTCTCCCTTGATCTGGCAGTGTAACAAAAGCTACCGAGTCCTGTTCTCCAAGAACTCAAATGTAAGCAGCTTTAGACAGCTGAACAATCCTCACTCCCCCAAGGAAACTCTGCGGTTACCATAAGTAGAAAATAAACTGGTAAACAGAATTGAAGATGGTGTCTCTCTCTCATTCCTAGCTCTGTAAGAACCTCATTTTCTTGACTATTCCAACATGACCGTAATAAACATTCCTTCTTATTTCAAGGAGCCGGCACCCACCCATAGAGGCCATGTTCTGATCCTTGTGCTATTGGCTTCTGGGTCCTAAACTCAATCCACCAACTCTTTCACTAAGTTCAAGAGGCATCAACTCACAGATCAGTGAACGCGTCAGTCTTGTTTCTCCCCACCTTTACTGCTAACAATCCCCCAACTCTTACTTGAATAGAGGCTTGAAAATGACTCATGTCCATCTCCTATTTCTCTGAAAACTCTCCTCTCCTAATTAAGCATAACGCTTTCAGGTTCTGTATGAATTGACAGAGCTCAACTAACCTTTCTTAGAATACTAAAAATGGACTCTTGCTATTGTAATATTACGAGTCACTCACTAATATCTCCTGAAAGAGACAAAGAATATAAGATGGTTTTAAAATGCTGAACCATAACAATCAGGGGATAAGAGTGCCTCGTAGACTATTTTATGTTTCCTCCTCCTGGAAACAAATCCCTCTTCGTCACTATGCTGGAATGGCGCTGTCAACGCTGGGCAGAATGGTGCTATCTGTCATAAACATCAAGGGAATACATTAAAACCTGTCCAGGAATTTTATGAGCACCATGTCAATCCTAGTCTCTGAAACTTTTCAGAAACTAATGCTCTGTTCTTTCTAATGTGGGAACATCTTTTGGAAAACTAAAGGTAACATTCAATCAGCTGTTTGACTGTAGAAGTGGCCACAGCCTTGTCTTCAAATGCCGTTCCTCAGATCCTCTATCGAACCATGAAATTCAGCAAATAACCACCATTGTCCTTCAGACGTACTCCAGGGCCACGCACATAGCAGGCACTCCATAAATAACTAAATAAAAAATTGGGATTTTTATCTAGCTAGCTGGTATTGAAGAGCTGCTCAGCCCTGTGTTAGGTGCTATGGTAATTCCAAAAGTGAGAATAACTCACTTTTCTTCTTTACATAGTTATTTTTCTAGTTGATGAGATGAGAAAAATGATGACCTTGCTACTCAACAGTGGGGTCCTCGCAGACCAGCAGCATGGACAGCACTTGGGAGCTGGTAGAACTACAGAGCTCAGGTTCCACTCCACGTGGTTCATATGCACGTTAAAGTTTGAGAAACCCTGGTGTAGGTAATATATTACGGGTACATAAAAGATGAAGAAATGACTTACGGAAGGATGCTAAGGGAAAATTTCAAGAGAAGGTGGCGCTGAAATGGGCCTTGAAAAATGGGTAGCTAGAGGTATGCACAGAGATTCAGAAGCGAGAAAACAGTAGATTAGAGAACAGGGAATAATCCAATAAGCAAATAGATTGTGGGGAAAACGGGAGATGAAATTGAAAGATACTTTAGGGCAGATTACCATACCAAAAGCTTGGGCTTTTGTAGTATAGATATAAAAGCATGATTGCTTGAGTTTTAAATAGTAATAATAATGCTAATAGTAAAATTAACAATAATACATTAATAAAATTAAAGTTGTAGTATAAAAAATTGGAATTGTTTTCTTACTAAGAAACTAGAAACAAAAAAGAGCAAGGTGCAGGAATGATGTGAAGCATCTTGGCTTCACGAGGGTGGCTATAGCAGAGGACATGGTATATGAGACTCTTGGCCACGTCGAACCCAGAGAAGACCTGCAAGCTAAATGGCAACACTTACCCCATAGTGGCTGCCAAAGAAATCCTTCAGGAGCCTAGAAGTTTAAAGAGTTACTTTTCAACTCACAGTGAGTGGAGTTACGTCAGATACAATCTAGAATTTAGATATGGTTCTGGGTCTTAAGAAGCTCTCCACAAAACTGAGAGATGCCCTAAATATAGAGATAGCTATTGAGAGAATGAATGGTGCCAGGAGAGTTTTAATAATGCCCTTTAACATTGAACTAAAGCAGACCAGCTGCCTGAACTCTCTCAAATCCAGCGAGCAACTTCTTGCACTATGTCTGATGGTCATTTTTCACAGTGAGGTTTCATTTGTTCTATTGCCCAAACTGTAAGTTTCAAATTTCCCAGCATACTGCTAAACAGCTTCCTGGCATACTTATATAAAGAGGGATTTTGTAAAGTCAATGAATTTGGGAATTGGAAAAATCTCATGAAATCTGCCCATTTTCTTTTTTTCTTTTTTTAACATCTTTATTGGAGTATAATTGCTTTACAATGACGTGTTAGTTTCTGCTTTATAACAAAGTGAATCAGTTATACATATGCATATGTTCCCATATGTCTTCCCTCTTGCATCTCCCTCCCTCCCACCCTCCCTGTCCCACCCCTCTAGGTGGTCACAAAGCACCGAGCTGATTTCCCTGTGCCATGCGGCTGCTTCCCACTAGCTATCTATTTTATATTTGGTAGTGTATATATGTCCATGCCACTCTCTCGCTTTGTCACAGCTTACCCTTTCCCCTCCCCATGTCCTCAAGTCCATTCTCTAGTAGGTCTGTGTCTTTATTCCCATCTTACCCCTAGGTTCTTCATGACCTTTTTTTTTTTTTCCTTAGATTCCATATATATGTGTTAACTGAGCCCAGAGAGGTTAAGTGTTTAGCAGAATGATAAAGAACTCCAGGTGACAGACTATGCATTGACTGGGAGTTCCTTACTGAGTGTGGGTCATGGGCAAATTTCTTTATCTCACAAAGTCTTAATTTCCTCAACTGTAAAATGGAGATAATGATACCAACCCTTTCAGAATTATTGAGGAGGGTTATAGAAAATAAAACCCTTGCATATTACTTTATACATGATAAAATGGTCAATAAATAATGGTTATTATTATTGTTGTTGCTATTTTATCACAGTGCCTGGCATTAGTAAGCATTGACTAATTAACAGTAATAGTGGGTTTTATTTATTATTATTTTACTGCCCAAAGTGGCAGAGGTTATTTATTCAGATATTAGAGCCAGAACCCAGATAGCCTATATCCCTTACCTCTTTTTCTAAAAGACTTGCATTTAAATAATCAAAAAAGGATTCCCTTCCATAATCATAGGTTGAGTAGCCTAATCAAGAAATTCACAGGAGAAAAGCGCCACAATTTCTATTGAATGGCAGTCTGTTTGTACCATTGTTATGCCTAAAACCAAGAAGTAAGCATTCTTCTTACAGTGAGGAGCAAACTCATTGAAAGATTGCGTAGCACATATGGGGAAATATTGCAGCTTCCTGAGATAAACCGATATCTTTTTGATAGAAATGTGAATCTTTCGTGGAGTAACACTTTGGCAACTAGATATAAATATAAGGAAGTTATAAGCTGCAACGGAAAATATTGCGAGAGGATTTGTTTGTTGGGTTTTGTTTAAATTTGTTTTGTTTTTTTTTTCTGCTTTTTCTTTAGAATGGTGCTTCCCAAACTGATTTGCATAGGAATCATGTAGGAATCACCTGAGAATCAGGTTACAAGGCAGAGACTGACCCAGCAGGTCTGAGGTACAGCCAGCCTGACGGTCTGCACTTCCAACAGGACACCCGGACATGCTCATTTTGAGTAGCGAGGCAGCGTCTGGACTCACTTGGTTAAATTCATGAGTGGTTATAAAAAGAAGGTGTTTGGATGGCAGAGGCCACCGAGGAACAGGCAAGAAGAATCCGGGCCACACGCTGAGCAGAGGTTTGATTTTTATCTTAGCTGCGACACAAGCCCAGCCAGGGAGAATGTGCAGCTCAGCACCCGTGCCCACCTCTCAAGCCACGTGCCAGGTAATGGCTGCATCTGACAAGGCTTCCTGCCTTTCCTAAGAAGCCAGGGTTTGAGTTATTTCACCTCTTATGTCAAGAAACTGGCATCACTGCTCTTCCCCTACCGAGAGGAAACCTTTTGGATTAAGGATCACTGGAGAGCACCAAAAGGCACTATATTTTTCACAATTTTAAGGGACTTAAATCTTTTGGAAATTCTTTGTACTGTTTTGCAACTCATTATGCACCTCAAATTATTTCAAAATGAAAAGTTAACACATTTTAAAAATGCACAAAAGACTAAAACCCTGGGAGTTTCTACTTTCCCACATCTCCTGAAAATACAGATTGCATTTTCCTCATTGAGAATATTTTCTTGACATCTTCACTAAAAGTTTGCTGTTTGACTTCATTCTAGTAAGTACTGTCCAAACTGTCCCCTCTATTTTCTGGATGCAGCACACCAGCACGTGGTCAGCAGGAATATGGAATCTACCCTCTTCTCCGAGAATCAAAATTGATCAAAAAGTATCCTTCCCTCACTGCCCTAGGTAACTTTTTCTTTTCCATCTGCTCTCCCAAAGCATTCACAGACTGCATCACATCACTTAACAATTATCTTTCATTTTTAATCTCTTTTCAGGTAACATCTTGCCTCCTAAAATAAATTATGTTGATTCTTTTTTAAAATGAAACATATATTTCTCCTTCTGTGTCTGTCACAGCGCCCCACGAGGCTGGGCACGAGGGAGAAATTCAATCAATATCTGTCCCATTGAGGGATAGATTTGCTGATCCCGTCAACCTGACCTTGTAGCCTTTCTTCAGAGTCTGTGTCTTTCTAACAATGAATCATTAATCCACAGATTCCCCTTTGGAAAATTGGCCTAAGCCACAGTATTCTCCCAGATAAGCAAACCATCACTCTAAGCAGAAAAAGTTAGCCTAAATTTGTGGAAGTGCCTCAAAGCTACTGAGGTTCCTATGAGATATGACTCCAGCCACAGCTCTGAACTCACATGCCTTTGCTTCTAATCAGGTCCCACCACCAACGTTCATGGTACCAAACCTCGGAGTCCTCATCTGCTAGATTGGGATAACAAGACAGCCCACCTCACAGATTTCATTGTAGAGTAAAGAAGGAACCCATGCAAAGCACCAAGGGCCCTGAAACATACCAAGTGCTCAGCAAACTTCGGGGATGAGTATCCTTCCTTGGGTGGAGTGGAGAAGACCAGGTATTATATCCAGAGAATCATCTAGATTAAAAAGTTTGAGTTCCCTAAAGCTACATTTTCAGTAGAGCAGGGACAAAGAAGATGAAGGGCAAAAGAATGAGTTGTCTTCATACCTAAGTTGGCCCAGGATTGAAAGACCTCACAGGATTCCCCTCAAATGCCACTAACTTGTTGTTCACCACATTTATTTTGCTCAAATACTAAGTACATTTTAATTCCCATAAAGAAGGAAAGAGAGAGACAGAGGAGGGAGAGGAGGGAAGGGGGGAGAGGAGGGAGAGGAGGGAGAGGAGGGAGGGGGGAGGGAGAAAGGATGCTCCAGCTCCCTTCTGCTGGTTGATGCAGAAGTGGGAGTTTTGAGTGGGTAATTAGAGAAGGAACATTGCTGTGGAAAACAGATCTGATCACCAATCAATAAAACCATGAGGAATGGCAAACTTTAATCAGTAAGAAATCAAGCAAACACTTTGAGGCAATCAACAAGGGAAACGGCAGTGGCAACTGCTTGTTTCCAGAGCGTTTGTTTGCCCTCCAACTCACCCTCCCTGGGCACCTGCACCCACACACCCAATTTGTTACAATGTTACTTCAGACCGTCCCTCAGCCTTATTGGCACTATTCTTATTCTTCAAAGCTCTATGCTATTTACAACTATTCTCTCATCTTCATGAGATAGGTGGAGCACAAATCATTATTCACATTTCTTTCATTATTCACATTTCAGAGATGAAGAAAATAAAGCACAGTCACGTCAGATAACTTGTTCTGGGCTTCCCTGGTGGCGCAGTGGTTGAGAGTCCGCCTGCCAATGCAGGGGACAGGAGTTCGCGCCCCGGTCCGGGAGGATCCCACATGCCGCGGAGCGGCTGGGCCCGTGAGCCATGGCCGCTGAGCCTGCGCGTCCGGAGCCTGTGCTCCGCAGCGGGAGAGGCCACAGCAGTGAGAGGCCCGTACCGAACAAATAAAAAAATAAAAAGAATAACTTGTTCTCAGTTCCAAAGCCAGTCTCTAACAGAACCCAAGCACACTCTACTTTCCTGACTCCAAAGCCAGAGCTGGTGCCAGTTCTGACCCTCATCTCCTTTGAACTCCATTATCATCTGCGGCAGGGAACTGGCCCAGATCCATGCTGTCAACCCGTTCTCCAAGGTCACAGCCGACTCATGTTGAAGGGTTACACCCTGTTACCCACCCTCCCCTAGGCTCTACTCTTGGACCTCTTCGCACCTCTAACAAACTAGCACCTCGGTGTAAGGAGCCGGTAAGGCAAAGATGCCCTCTCTGTAGTCAGGCCCTCAGCTTCCCACGTACATCCTCAGCGGCAGAACCAGGACGGAAGAGGCTGCCTGGCCGCCTGCACTGTTTGTTTTTTCACTACTGAGTTGGCAAGGATGTTGATTTACAATTAGAAGCAGCACGCTTCTTCAAATATTAATATTAATAACTACAATGTAGAACACATGAAAAGGTCTTTTCATCTTCAAAGCACTTTGCAGACATTAACTCATTAGCTCTCCCTCCCCTCCCTTCAGAAACAAGAGGTAAGGAAGAATCTCCACAGTGATAGTGGCCACCCAGCGCCCTCCCTGCCCGGCCCACGCCTGCAGAAGCAAAGGGGTTTCTCTTTAGATAAAAAGAAGGCAGATGCTGCCATCCAACAACCATAGTTGTTGAAAGAGTCAGAGCGCCAGGCATTTTACAGATGAAATGGAGCTATCAGAGTTACCGTTTTTAGAACCTGGATTTCCTGTTGTTTAACAAATATCTCTCTTTTCAGTTGCACGGTAATGGTATGAAGTAGGAGGGAACATGGCCTTGTGACTTACAAAAAAAAAAAAATCTTACCCAAAAGGTAATAAGGAAAACCTGCTGTCGAATGCCTTGATCTTGGTAACCCAGCATCTTCGGAATAGTTCGCCTACGTGAAATGCAACTTTAAAAGGGGGTAACAGAGATGTTTTAATAGTAGAGGAAAAGCCCCCAACAAAGTGAGATTGCCAGATATAAAATAACCCATGGAGGAGAGCGGCCCTCCACACCCCCTGCTTGTCCATAGTGCTGCCCAAGGAGTCAAGCTCTGTGGTGGAGGTAAAAATTACCCTCCTTGACTTTCAGAATCCCCCTGCCTCAGGTACAAGTCCCAAGGGAAAAGTACAGTCCCTTGGAAAACTGTGAGTCACAGGACCGGGAAAAACACCAAAAAGGCTAGTTTGACCTCAAATCCGTAGCAATTTCCTCAAAATAAGGGCAATTAATTAAGCTACTGAGGTTAAAATAAAAATTTAAAAAAATTAAAAAGTAAAACAATGGCTCACTAGGAGTGTAAGAGAAGAAAGGAAAGAAATGTCAACATTTAACTACAGCTTTATTTCTTTGGAAGTGCTCCAATATGTGAAGAAAATTCAGTTTCTGACAAGTGCTCGGCGAGTGCCTAAAACGTGCATATGCTTTTGCTCTTACAAAACAGGGAAGGGAGAGACAAGGTCTTGATTTCAGACTACTCTAACAAGGTTAGGAAGTATTTTTGAAAATGGTTATTAAACAATTGAATTGAAAATACAGAAAAATGTGAAAAGAGAAAGCCGCTTGTATCCTGAAAGTCCCCATCAGTTTACCGGTTAATTCCACCAAATGAAAAAAAAAAAAAAGGAAAACGGACTGCAAAGTTTTAGGCAGAAACTCACACCCCACTTACCACTTTGCCGGAGAAACTGGGTGAAGACTAGGTCCTGAGTGAGCTTCCCTCAGTGTCTGTGGTCTCTTTCCAACTACCTGCGGGAATCCTCTGCTCGGAGGCTGAAGAGGATGCAAAGACCATAATGTTTCTAATAGAGCTGCCTCCTTAAATTAGGGGGTGTGGTCAAGCCCAGAAAAGCTGGAAAAAAGGCAGTGTTCCACTGGCCCCTGACTCCATGGAGGCAGCCACTAGGACAGGCTCTGTGGTCTAGATGGAAAAGCAAATCAGTTACTGGTTAAGGTAACACCGGATCACAACCTTAATTTATATCATTGAAATTACCCTTCTGTTAAATGTAACTCAGCCACCGAAAGTAGCCGGGAGGGAGATGAGCAAAAGAGAATTCCCTCAGTGGGATAACTCGTGTTTCAGCCTTTGCCATTGCTTTAGATTTACCCTCTACTGAATATTTGAATATTCATGACTCACATTTCTTGACCTTCTCCTCCGAGTCCTCATTTAACCCAGGTCAGGGGTCAGGAGAGGGCTATAGCCTCAGGGCAGGAAAGACTCAGAGAGCAGACTGTCTACCACCCCATCACCTGCTGGGCTTATCTCTAGTAACCTGGCTTATCTCTAAAAACAATAACGTGATGTGAAGTGTGATGTTTCCTAAGGAAAAAACTTAATTCTAAGGAAGAATTAACTCTCTCAAAATGAGAGCTGGGGGGCTTCCCTGATGGCGCAGTGGTTGAGAGTCCGCCTGCAGATGCAGGTGACACGGGTTCGTGCCCCGGTCCGGGAAGATCCCACGTGCCGCGGAGTGGCTGGGCCCGTGAGCCATGGCCGCTGAGCCTGCGCGTCCGGAGCCTGTGCTCCGCAATGGGAGAGGCCACAACAGTGAGAGGCCCGCGTACCGCAGAAAACAACAACAACAACAACAAAAATGAGAGCTGAGGATTCTGAAAATTAAGTCTGGCTTTAGGTGATCTCTAAAATAGATTAGTTGTAGTGACTCTGATTCCTAGTCCATGGTGCAGGAATAAAAGGGCAGAAATATTCATATATTCCTCATTTAGAGAAAATATAAACAATGTGAAAATCTTGTTCTAGGTGAAAATGTACAGCACTTTATATCCACATGTTCAGAACCGTGGTAAGAATATTACCACGTATAATATCAAGTATAATTGATATTATATCAAGTATATATCAAGTATCAATATCAAGTATAATATCATTTCTCTGAATAGGATTATTTCATTACAGAATTTTTTTTTTTGGAAAGTCAGTATTTGGCTTTGTAATTTAAGGCTTTTATCCTAAAAGTTTCCATTCACTTTGAGCAATGGATGGGAGTTAAAATGTGCCATGGTTGACTCCTTTCCCTTTCTAATGAAGACACAGATGCTCAGCTTTGAAAAACTGTGAAAATATAGTAAGTGTCCTTCAGCGCAACATCATCCTCACCCTTCATTGTACAAAGGTAGCAATGCAGTGAAGATGGTGTTGTCATGAAAACAAGATTTTACGGCTCATCTTCTGCCTTTGCACATTAAAAGTCTTAGAGAAAAGAAAGAGATAGCGCTATTGGTTCAGTTTTGTTTAATAAATGTCTGTGCCAGGCACTGGGGGAAATGACAAGTCCACACTGGAGTGGGAAAACAGACACAGAAATCAACCATCTCGATCAAATGTAATACATGCTATGAAAGAATCTGTGAAGAGAGCTACGGAAGCTTCAGACTGTCCCCTGCAGCCCGGTCAGCTCCAGCACACCACCCCATTTAAAAAGTCCATGGGCAATTAAACCAATCACAACCAATTATAACTGTATTCACTATGTTTGCAAGAGAGTTAAAAAAAAAAAAAAGCAATGTAGAGAAGACCCGGATTCTTGGCTTACATGGGTGTATAGTGTGATTATTGCAGACCTCTGGGGTCTGGCATTGTCTACACAGAATTCACAGAGACAAAAACCCTTTAGAACCTTAGGGCCAACCTATCATGGTGGCCGAGAGCATAGCTAGAAATCTAAAGAGTGTAAAATAAACCACACCCCTGCTGAGATGGCCTAGAGAATGCCCAGGAAAGCAGCAAGTTTTGTTTTAAACAGTATCTTCGAAAATAGAGCATTAGATGAATATCTACACACAAAAGAATGAAGGGGGACCCTTAACTTACCCCTATACAAAAATTAACTCAAAATGAATTAAAGACCTAAACGTAAGAGCTAAAACTATAAAATTCATTAAAAAAAAACATAGATGGAAACTTCAGGACATTGGGTTTGGCAATGATTTATTGGAATCACACCAACAGCACAGACAAAAAAAAAGAAATAATAGATAAGTTGGACTTCATCAAAATTAAAAACTTTTGTACAAAATTAAAAACTTTTGTCCCTTACAATAGATTACAGGATATTTAAGGACCTCTTACAACTCATGGACAACAACAAATAACTCCATTAAAAAATGAGCAAAGGAAAAAAAATTTTTAATTAAAAAAATAAAATTAAATATCGGGATTTCAAATAGATGAAAAAAAAATGAGCAAAGGACTTGATTAGATATTTCTCCAAAGATATACAAATGGTCAATAAGCACATGAAGAGCTTGTCAACATCACTAACCATTAGGGAAGTGCAAATCAAAACCACGATGAAATACCATTTCACACTCATGAGGATGGTGTGTATCAAAAAAGTAATAAAATAAATAAAAAGTGTGGGTGACAGTGTGGAGAAATTGGAACACTTGTTCATTGCTGACGAGAATGTAAAATAGTGTAGTTACTACGGAAAACAGTAAAATGATTCCTTATAAAATTAAACATAGAATTACCATGGAATCCAGAATCCACTTCTAGGTGTATACCCAAAAGAATCGAAAGCAGGGACCCGAACAGATGTTCGTTCATAGCAAGATTATTCACAAAGGCAAAATGTGGAAACAACCCAAACGTCCATCAACCGATGAATGGATAAACAAAATGTGGTCTATACAAGCAATGGAATATTATTCAGCCTCAAAAAGGAATGAAATTCTGATACCTGGTACGACATGGATGAACCTGGAGGGTAACGTGCAAAATGAAATAAGCCAGATGTGAAAGGACAAATGTTGTATGATTCCACTTATATGAGCCATCTAAAACAATCAAATTCATAAAGACAGAAAATACAATAGAGGTTACCAGGCTCTGAAGGGAATGGGGATTGGGGAGTTAGGGTTTAATGGAAACAGAGTTTCAGTTCAAGATGATGAAAATGCTCTGGATCTGGGTGGTGGTGACAGTTACTTAATGCCACTGAACTGTACACTTAAAATGGTTAAATGGTAAATTTTAAGTTATGTATATTTTACCAAAGAAAAAATATAAATATACTTTTCTGAAGGAAATATGTATAGCATTAGGGTTAAGGAGATCATCCGCAGATAAAAGGCTTTCTCCTCCACGTGAATGCTACAGGGCAAAGGTAAAGGCAAGTGATCCTCAAAAGAAGAGGGTATTGGGACTTCCCTGGCTGTCCAGAGGTTAAGACCCCGTACTTCCACCGCGGCCGAGGGGTGCAGGGGTGGGAGCGGGGCACAGGTTCCATCCCTGGTTGGGAAATTAAGATCCCTAATGCCACGCAGCCAAAAAAAAAAAAAAAAAAAAAGCCACCATGTGGCAACAAGACCTGAAATGGCCTCTGTTTAAAATAAGAAGAAAAGAGAAAGGTCTGAACTCACAGGAGGAGCACAGGTTCTCCCTCCACCTCACAGAGCCCTCAGCTCTGTCATCCATCAAACAGGGGCTAATAACACCAGTCCAACCACATGAGGTTGTTGTAATCACTGTATAATTGGATGACTATCGAAACAGTAAACTGGAAAGGCAATATTGGTTGTTCTTTTCCACGCTCTGCTATATTACATTCTATGGAGAAGGACCTCAGTTGAGATGACTCTATAGTTTAAGATCTTCAATAAAAATAATTAAAGCCCCATGACCTCAGGGACATGTATACCTGTGGAATTTGAAAAAGAATAGATACATGTATATGTATAACTGAGTCACTTTGCTGTACAGCAGAAATTAACACAACATTGTACATCAACTATACGTCAATAAAATATTTTTTTTAAAGTATTGTTTACTTACCTGAAAGAGCATCTTCATAGCCCAGCCTAAAGGATGGTAGTTTCAATATCATTTAGACCCAGTTGGAATAGGGCCTGAATGAATGTAGAATAATTACCACCAAGCTCTTTGCTGTTTTTACTGTGAAGAACTCTTTTTTCTTTTCTCAGCATAACAAGCTGCATTGCAAGTTAGTATCTCCTAAGAGGAAAAATGTGGAATTGAATTCCCAGAATCTCAGCCTTGCCAGGATGCTCAGCCCTTCCACCATCAGCCTTCCCTCCCTCCCACCCAACCCCCAAAATGCAGGAATGCCCTTCACAACGATCTACAATGATTCTTTTTTTAAAATTTTATATTGGAGCGTAGTTGATTAACAATGTTGTGTTAGTTTCACGTGTACAGCAAAGTGATTCAGTTCTACATATACATGTATCTATTCTTTTTCAAGTTCTTTTCCCATTTAGGTTATTACAGAATATGGAACAGAGTTCCCTATGCTATATTGCTTAGCATATAGCATATTCCCTATGCTATATGCTATGCTATATTGTTGGTTATCTATTTTAAATATAACCGCTTGTACACGTCATATACAATGATTCTCTACACCACTGTCAACGCACAAAAAGAGGTAAGTCTGAACTGAACGATGGCTTTCAATGTAATGAGAAACAAAACGACATCTCCCTTTATCGCATTCACATATTATCTCTTCTTTCTTTCCATCTCCCTTGGAAAAAACTTCTGATGCTTCAGAAGACTCCATGTACACAGGGAAGCAGTACCCAAACAAATCACAAAGACTGAGTAGGCGTAAAATCCAGATACCTTTACAAATGCAATCGCCATCAAATATGGAAGAGGCCGCAGACTATAAGATGAAAGGAAAGCAAAGAGCAGAGAACCTTTGTCTATTCGCGCTCCAGCTCTGAAACTTCTTATCCTGCACTTTGTAATGAATCTATCTCCTTTCCGTAATCAGAAGCCAAGTCTTTGTCTTGCGCCACAGACGAATCAGCTGTGGCACACGTACGGGTACACGCACATCTGGCCCCCAGGTGTGGGTCTTTCTGTGCGCCAGGGAGCCTGTGGAGAGGCTGGGCTTCTCGGCAGGGTCCTCCCAGCACCCCGCACCCCTGCAGGGTGGGGCCACTTCAACAGGGCTCGAACCAGCTTTCTGTTGTTTCCTAGCACTCGATGAGGTATTTGACATTTGGAGCTGCGGTAGGACCCCAGATGGACATCCTGCAAAGTAGCTTCGATAAAGCTTGTGGAACGTGCGGCACTGAACTCGTTCTCTTGGACCCACCGAGCATCCTTTAGATGCCATAAATTCACAAAGTTCCAAGCATCCTTTAGATTCCAAATTCACAGAGAGCCAGAGTGGATGGTTGTATGATACACTACAGCCCACTGAAAACCCATCTCTAGTCACCTCCTTCTTGGACTCTATTCCTTTCTCTGTATATTTGTCACTCTGTCCCCGTTCCCTCCTCTGTCAAAATACCTTTACTTTTTCCCTCTGCCAGTCGAACTCCTACCAAGTCGTTTTTAATCACAAAATTAATATGTGGTCCTAGCGTATTCAAACAATACGGAAGAGGTTGAATTAAAAACTGAAACTCACCATCCCTGCCCCCTTTCACCCAATCTCACATGGAAAGGTTAACTATTGTTTACAATTGGATGTGCAGCCCCCTAGACCTTTTTCCTGTATGGTTTCCCTGTATAAAATACACATTATATGTATTTTCCTGCAACTTGCTATCAAACACTTGGCAGTGCATTTACTGGGGTCAACTTTCTATGTTGGCCCCATCTGAGTGACCTCATTCATTTCAGCAACCAAGTCTTAATGCTTCATCATATCTCAGCAGTTCCAGCTCAAGTGTTTTTTCCTCTGTGTCTCCCTGACACCCCAGCCTTCTCTTCCTGCACTTTTTCATGCAGAGATCATCTTGCTCATATGTTGTCACACTGTGCTATGGAAGTGTTCATCTCTCCCTCTCATGTCTTTCCTGCCTCATCTCCTCAACTCGAATGTGACCCTGGAAGGGCAGACATCCCTATACGACATAAAGTGCCCCCTCAGCTAACTCCCTTAACGTAACGCACATTCATATGGACTGGATGAGTACACAGAGTTATGGCTTGACAGGTCAAAATATCCTGCAGGATGACATCATTTTTTTGAGATCTGCACAAATCACCTAAGTATGAAGTAGTCATTTCTGGTGGCATGGGAGACTTTTTTGTTTTATTCTTGTTATATGTCTGTGTTTTCTGATTTTCATACACTGTTCTGTTCCATTCAGGTGAAGGAAAGAAGCACATTTTATTTTAAAATATGTGACTTTATTGGTCTAAGATGACAGGAGAGCACAGTGTGATAGCAGAGACTCTGAGGTTAAATTGCTGCGACTTGAATCCCAGCCCTTCTATGTTACCATGGGCATTTCATTTAAAATTTCTGGTCTTTGTTTTCCCCGTATGTAAAATGAAGACAGTGATAATACACCTCAGGGTAGCGAGTGCTAAGTATTGAATTCATCGAGGTTTTACTCAATAAATACTAACCATCATTATCAATGGCAAGGCCAGGGCTAGACCCAAGGCTTCTATTTTCCAGCCCAGTGTCATCCTCCCCACATGCCATGAATCCTCAGAGGAAAGCCCAGAAGCTGATTTTTCCTCCTGGCTGGAGTGCCGGGGTGCTGATCAGGAGAAAAGCGACTGATGCAGCACCCAGTAATGCAATGAGGACCTGCCTGATGAGAGAGGGATCCTCCTGCGTCTCTAGAAGCACAGCGGCAGCTGGGTCTTGGTGGGTCACACCAAGTAACGTTGACCACATTCATTTTTCCCTTTGAAACTGTGTAGTGATTACAGATCAAGCCCGGTCTTGGAGTCAGGGCCACCTTCCCAGGACTACTACAGGGTTACTCTTTGAAGCTTCCAACCATGTTTTCTAGTCCTGATTTAGAAGGCAAACCAATTTCTTTCTTTTTTTTTTTTTTTTTGAATGAAAGATTCCTTGAATTCTACAGCACTTTACAATTTTCAAAAGTTTCACACACATGATTTCATATCATCCCATAATAACACTAACATACTAATTTGAAAAGATATGTGCACCCCAATGTTCATAGCACTATTACAATAGCTAAGGTATGCAAGCAACTTAAGTGTCCATCAACAGATGAATGGATAAAGAACCCGTGGTATATACTAACAATGGAATACTACTCAGCCGTAAAAAAGAATGAACTTTTAGCAACATGGATGAACTTGGAGGGCATTAAGCTCAGAATTGTCAGACAGCGATAGACAAACACTGTCTGATATCACATGTGTGGAATCTAAAATATACAATAAACTAGTGAATATAGCAAAAAAAGAAGTAGACTCACAGATACAGAGAACAAACTAGTGGTTACCAGTGAGGAGAGGGAAGGGAAAAGGGCAATATAGGGGTAGGGGGGAAGAAGGGTTAATATTGAAGGCAAACAACTTTCCTTGGAGGGACGCTGAGCCCTTTAATACATTTCCTGACCTATCAGGATAAAGTGGCCCTAAACTGCCCCCTTCATGGGAGGCTGTAAGGGCTTCTGTAAGGCAGCCCAAACTCTGCTTTCTCCAAGGTGCTCAAGAAGTCAGCACCAACCTCCCACTCTCTTTGTGCCTTAGACATCTCTCTTCCCGTGCCCTATGCCTGGCCTAACTCAGCAGTATCTGCTCAGACGAGATATGCTTCCCTGAACAGAACTATCATGACCAAAAATTCTAGAAGCCATAAGTTCATGAGCTGGGAAGGATCTTTAGGGATTCTGCATCATTTTTTAGGCAAGAATACAGAGTCAGAGAAATTAATCTCTTGGTTAAAAGAATGCTAATAGATAAATTCCCCATAAGTCTTCGAAGCTAAATGATTAGCCTTTCTGTAGGAACCATTATCAGCTGCATAGTAAGCATCTTGGGTGAGTCTAAGTCTAGGTTTGCAGCTAGAGGAACCAGTACTGAAGAAGCAAAATTCAGGTTAATTGAACAGTTGATGGAGTAGTTCTCTCTTTTTCACACCAAATGCCTGGGGATTCAGTTGATAGCTCAGTCGCCAGTAAACCAGGGAGAGGAAAGAGCAATCCATGTACCACAAAAATCATCATGGATTTTGCTGTTTCAAAACATGCTTAGGGGGCTTCTCTGGTGGCGCAGTGGTTGAGAGTCCGCCTGCCGATGCAGGGCACATGGGTTCGTGTCCCGGTGCCGCGCAGCGGCTGGGCCCGTGAGTCATGGCCGCTGAGCCTGCGCGTCCGGAGCCTGTGCTCCGCAACGGGAGAGGCCACAACGGTGAGAGGCCCGCGTACCGCAAAAAAAACATGCTTAGGAACAAAAGTCCAGTAACCACAGTCAGCCACAGCCATAAAGGCATTGATAAATTTATGGAAAGCCACATTCATCAGTTGTTAACGTACTCATTCTTTTGGCCTGGTGCTCATGAATGATTAGCAGTAGATTGGTTCGTTTTTGAGCTTTTTTTGGAACACCGTTTCAACCAAATGCCAGGTTTGCTGCGGACATCTTTATCCTGGATACTTCCCTTTTTCCTCAACGTAGCCAAGACAGTCCCTGAACTCAGGGACCAAGGAGACAAGCTAGGAATATCCAGATGTCTCAGACATTCATCTACATCTGGTTTCGACCTGAATTCTACCTCTGCAAAGAGGCTTTCTCTGACCACTGGCATCTCCCTTCTCTCACTGGACTATGTCATCTCATTATATATTTGAACAGTGTACCACTTTCTCATTTATAGCAAAACTTATATTGTAATTACTTGTGTAATGTCCATCTTCTTTGTTTATTGTAAAATCATGGGGGCAAGAAATGGATCGACCTCATTCACCCTGTTCCTGCAACTCTTATCACTGTGCCAGAAATCGAAAGTGAAGGCTATATGAGAATCCGATGGGGAGATGAATGAATGAGTGGATGGATGGATGGACAGATGAACAGATGGATATATGGATGGACGAATGAGCAGATGGATGGATGGGTGGGTGGATGAACAGATGGATAGATGGCTATTTGAATGCTGCCTATATACTATCCAATTTACCCATAATTTCTTAACTTTGGTTCTTTGATCTTTCATTTTTCTCCCATTGCCCATTGCTCCTGCTGTCGTCACAGAACATGATACCAAATTCTGTCACCCAACTCTGTCCCTAGAGTACACATCACACCACTGTTTCAACATGAACTTCTTTTTCAATCAAAACAAACATGTCACAAGAATAATTTATCTTTTACATAGCACAGAGTGAAGTGAAGAACTGACAATTAACCAGAAGACTCAGGCTGTATAAACAGACAGAATGAGTCACCACTTCACACCAGATTTCTTTCTGTCTGTTATCTGGGTTAATTCAGTCTACAGCTGGTGTGCTTTTCCTCTACCATTGGAGTAGTTGCCACAATACATCCTTCATCTTGTTTTTCCTTAAGAATAAGTAAGATGGAAGCAATTGACTTGTGATTGCTCGACTGAATCTAGACTTCCGGGTTTTATTTCCCTCCTAGTTTGTTTTCTAAGAGTTGCAGATCTAAAAAATCCCTGAAACATCTCACTCATTCTTAACAATGGCTATTGGACACAGAAAACCCTTCACAGCACAGAGGTATGTAGAAACGGGATCCCAGTGTTAATTTGGAATGGGATGAGCATGAAGAATGGCAAGAGATACTTTGGTTGTACAATCCAGTATTCTAACTCCCCAATAAGCATACAAATGAGTTACTTATAGCACCATTTTTTTTTTATCAAAGGGCCAGCTAAGGAAATCACAAAAGCTTGAACTCCATCTTTGCACCATCCAGAAAGCGGGTGGACTAGCAAAGATGCTGACCTTGCTCCCAGGAAGAGGCTTCTGACTGGAGAGAATCTGGCTCATTATCTAATGAAGGGCTGTCTCTTGCAACCTACATCACAGCTCATCCTTGACCAGAGCACAACAGGATACAGTGCACCACTTCTTATCTTATTTTGGTGGCATTTCAAAGGTGAGTTTTTAGAAATGTTGGGTGTTTGGATAACAGATACTTCTAAAAAGGGCCAAAAGAAACAAAAACAGTAAAAGTGAAAGAAGCATTGTTACTTCTAGCTCAGAGTAGGGCAAAATCCTCTGACGGGTCAGAGTTACGGAAGGCCTGGTACTTGTTCAGATTGTAGAGGTCCGCTCTCTCGGTGATCAAAATTCAAGGAAGCTTAGAGTAAATAATTTATATTGAAAGTATGTTCTTACTCTTAAATCGTTCTCCAAGATCAAACTTCAAGGACTTTAACCTTGACTCCAAGAACAATTCTTCCTTCTGTCTTTTCCCAGGTACTTATTATCCTTTTTAATCCGAAAGTAATCTATGTTTACTGTTTAAAATTGGAGAAATATGGAAAAAATAAAAACAGAAGATTAAATTTATCTATAACCCTCCCCCCACTTCCAGAGATATCCAGTAATAACATTTCCATGGATAATTTCTTTCCAGTCTTTCTATATAGATAGGTATTTTTTATTTTATAAAAAATAAACTAGATCATATTACACATAGTATTTTAGCCCATTTTTTCTTAACCTACTTTTAATGCCATAAACAGTTGCCTTTATAGTATTTTATCTGGTATGTTCACATGTATTCCTAAAGAGTCTAGAAATTTAGCTTAAGATTGAGCCTTCATTTCATACTGACTCTTCTAGCAATGAAAAGAATCATAAGATCTGGATTCAATTCCTAGTTTGACTAACTAGTTGTGTGTTTGGAGGAAAGGTCTCTGGGCATTGGTTTTCTCATCCATGAACTAAAGATCATATACTTCATTTCTAGAAAGTTTAAGAGGAAGAATTCTGACACATAAATCATACAACACACAGTTTAACCGCTCCTCATTGCTTACTATGGACACGCCATATGAGAGGGATTTCCCCTTTTCCTTCATTCTTCGATTTGCTTTCCCTTTATTTTTCCATTTCCTTTCCCCTGAAACAATGAAATGTGATGCCTTTGATCTGCTCATCAGAAGATGGGTGGTTGGCCTCTTCCCCACTTCTGCAAACTCAGCAACAGTCTCCTGCTGTACAAGGTCTGTTCTGAGCCCCAAACACAAGGCAGGTACTTCTATGTGTGTTCCCACCACCGGGCTCATCTGAGCTCCGAGCCCCTGGTGTAGAAACTGACTCCCGGAACTTGAAATAAGTCTCTGCTTTCTCGAAGGCTCCAACCAGAGAGAGTCTATGAGAAAATGTAAAAGGCACATTTATTTTCTTTGGACCAGAAATAGAGACATAAATCTCTTCCTCTTTTAAAGGGCCCAGTAAAGATTTTGTGTTCCACATCAAAGGGAAGCTAGGAAGAGACAATGTTTTTCCACTGTAGCCAATGAAAATGGACGGGAGACTCGATTCACCCGTGATTGGGAATCTAAAGGAATCCCTGAGGTCTGATACAGTAGTTCACAGAAAGGTGTGCCAGGTTTCCTGAATTCCACATACGATCCTGCACAACTGAATTCTTAAGGTATTCTCATGCCCATTGCCTGAAAGAAAGGACAACCCGCTTCCCTTCAGGTCTAACCAAGCTGCTCATGTAACTGGCCGAAGACCAACAAAGATCAAGAGTGAATACAGATTAGAATTTTATCTCTGCATATTTCTGGAGTCTGTTAATTTGGGTATCTCAAGAAGAACGAGAGAGCCTCACCAGAGAGCCTTCTGTAGCATATCTATAGAGAAGATATGAAGAAGTGTCTGATGTTTAATTTCATCATGAATGCCATTGACCCCAGAGACTTGTGACTCTGGTGTGAAACAGGAGCAGAGTGAGGAGAAGCCCTGGTGCATTGCATTATCTTGAGGCGCTGATATTCCCACGTAACAGCAAGCAGGATTCCAAAGAGTGGCGGCATCAGAACACTGAGCACCTTCCTGCTTGATTATTTCTCCCCCATCCTTGTTACTAAACGTAGCAGTAATCTTCACGGAACTAGGCATCTCTCCGTGCTGTTGCCTACGGTCTTTTCTCATTGAGATGCTGAAAAATAAAATGAGATAATAGAGACAGAAAATGCTTTGAAAGTGAAATGCTTTGCATATGAAAGGGACTGGAGAGTTTGTTTATGATAGCTCTGATGAATCCTGCCTTGTCTCCCTGCAGCAGACGTTATAATATTTCATTGTTGGAATTGAAATGGCCACATAATAGACAAGTGTCACAGAACTTGGATCAGTAGATAAACATTACAGGGAAGCATATTTCAGATCAAAATGATGAAGTGCTTTTGAGCATTTAGAGAGATTTTGAACGTGTGGAGCCATTCAAAAAAGAAATGAGAGCCTGGAAAAGCACTGGATCCGTAGGACCAGCCAGCAGGGATGCTGTAGAGAAGTTTCTTCCACTGGACCAGATGATAGCTAAGGTTCCATCCAGCTCTATGTGATTCCACTATTACAATGATCTCTACTGCTATTTTTAAATATGTAAAGGGCTGTAATGTAGAAGAGGAAGTAGTTCATTTCAAATGCATCAAACTAGGTCTAGCTGATAGAAGTTATAGGAAGGTGAGCATTGGCACAGCAGAGGAACAACATTCAGATATTTGGAAATGTTATACAATTAATTGTTTCAAACTCAAGTAGATGTAACTATGGGAAAGTAATCTGACCAAAGCCACCAGTGTTAGACCACAAACTCCTGATATTTAATCCAGTTCCGGGTTCTCTGTCTCACATGCCTCCCCCAATCCAAGGCCACACATACTTGGCAAGTATATATTTTAAAAATCAGGGAGTTCCCGGGCAGACCAGTGGTTAGGACTCCATGCTTTCACTACCAAGATCCTGGGTTCAGTCCCTGGTAGGGGAACTGAGATCCCGTAAGCTGTGTGGTACAGCCAAAAAATAGATAAAATAAAGATAAAAATCAGAAGACAGCCATTGTATAGTGACCGTTTGCTGAGAGTCCTCCTCTGGTCCTGCTACCTTATAACTCCTTTCTTCTTAGGCTTTCTTTTTCAGGGAAAAATTAAATTAATAGGCTTATGCTACTCTAAGGTGTACAGAAACTAGACTGCATTGAATAAATCTCTTGATGGGAATGCTCTATTTGTTTCTGGGTATTACACATGGTCACTGCCATTTGGAATACTCTCCTCACCTTTCCCTTAGCAAAATCTTATTCAATCTTCATCTCCTCTCCTCTCTGAATCTCCCCTGCCAGACTTTACCCTCTTACCAGTAGCATCACTACAAGATCAGGTATCACCAGTAGCATTACTATGGGATCAGGTATTCACATTCCCAATTACCTTGTCCATAAATCCAATAAGCATTTGCTGTCTTACATATTAGTTATTTGTTTACACTCAGGGTAAAGACTATGACTTATTTATTTTTGTATCTCCAGCAACTCACTTGGTGCCTGGCCCTTAGGAACTTCTCAGTATAGGTTTATTTGGTTGAAAATATGCATACGTTTTCATTTATTTTAGAGCCTAGAAAGTTAGTTGCAAATCCCGTGACAGTCTCCAATGCAACAAAACATGGGTATCTTAAAATTTTAGATATATTTATGAATTCCCCCCCGCCTCAAATGCCTTTTTGGGCTACTATGGAAAGGGGTCAGAGAGCAAGGAAGCTCTTACCTCAGGGCCTTTGCACTTGCTCTTCCTGCTGCAGTTCCATGAAGTTCCCTCCCTTGCTTCACACATGTCACATGAAGGTGTTCACTCTTCAGTGAGGTCTAGCCTGACTATCCTATAAAATAAAACCATCCATCTCCATCCTCAGTATTCCCTATCCACCTTATTTTGCCTTCATTTTTTCCATAGTACTTTCCATCTGACATACTATGTATCCACTTGTTCATTTGTTTATTGTTTACCTCCTCTCTCATCAAAAGGAAAGATACTTTGCAGGTTTTGTTCATTGCTGTATCCCCTAGAAGAATGCCAGGCACATACCAAAGGCTCAACAAACATTTACTAAACAAGTGACTGACCAATGAGTGAATGAATAAATGAATTGTTGAAATTAAAAATATAGGATTGCCCAATAAAGATGTCAATAACATGCCTGAAAAAAGTCAAAGTCTCTTGGAACAAAGAACAAAAAAATGTAAAGAGACATGAAATATCAAATAATAAAGTTAAGAGACATAGAATATCAATCCAGGATGTGCAACATTCACCTCATAAATTTTCCCAAAATAGAGGAGAGAAAATAAAAGGGAGAAACTATTAGAAGAAATTTATAAGAACTTAAGAAAGTCACCAATCTTAAAATCAAAGTTTCAGCCAAGGATAAGAGAAGATACAAAAAGCTTTTAGAAAGATGAAGGCAAGTCATCTACAAAAGAATGGGAGTAAGATTGGCATCAGTCTTCAAATTAATAGCACTGGATGCTAAAAAGTATCAGTCATATCTTAAAATTTTTGAAGAAAAATTATTTTGAACTGGAAATTCTATACCTAAACTATCAATCAAGTATAATAATAAAATAAAAACAGTTTCAGACATACAAAGAATGTGCAAGTTTACTTCCCATCAAGTCTTTCTGAAGAAATAGGATGTAGAGTCACCCTTCAGTATCTGCAGGGGATTGGTTCCAGGATCCCCCATGGATACCAAAATCCACCGATGCTCAAGTCCCTTATCTAAAATGGCACAGTATTTGCATATAAATTATGCACATCCTCGCATATACTTTAAATCATCTCTAGATTGCTTACAATACCTAATACAATGTAAATGCTACGCATATAGTCGTAAACACAATGTAAATGCTATGTAAACATTTGCTGGCATGTGGCAAATTCAAGTTTTGCTTTTTGGAAATTTCTGGAATTTTTTCCCAAATATTTTGGATCTGAGCTTGGTTGAATCTCAGGGTGCAGAACCTATGAATATGGAGGACTGACTGTACTTTAGCAAAATAGAAATTGAAACAAAAAAAAAAAGAGAAGAAAATGAGATCCAAGAAACAGTGGACCTTATCCAGGAGAATGGTATACAGTAGGTATAAAAAGCAATCATAGAACAAGAGAATGTCTTTAAAAGAAGGTAGATTCCCTTGTAACATAATTATTAAAAGTTTGGATGAAAGATGAAAACATAAACTGCTTTAACTAATAAGAAAAAAAGCAATCAGCAACACCAGGAAAAACAAAGAGCTATATAAGAAAGTCATTATGAAAAATAGAATGTGATCTCATTTTAATGAATTCATGGAACATAAGAAAGAGAATTCATTTGATACTAAAACTTGGAATATTTTTCAAGTTTTCAATATTTTTCATTGGCACACAAGTTTAGTGACATAGAATTATACCTCATCCTATAAAGTCTAATTACACAACTTGGTCCTGTGGTGAACCACCTTAATATGAATACATAGTCATCTGAATAGAAATGGGTTTTCAATTTTTAGAATCAATCTGTAGACCAAGCATGAATGACTTAATTATGATAAAAATTGAATGCAAATATTATAACTTTGGCGATATTAGGAGGTAAAGAGTATGTGAAAAGGTGGAGAGAAACATAGGCGTGCTAATGTCTTCATTTCATATGACATGAGGTCAGAGTTGTTGTCCCAAGATGATGAATCAAGAAATTAAAAATTGAGGTGTACTGTTCAAAGTTCTAATGATAACTAAAAGACAACTAAGAACTAAAAAAATTATTTAAACGTTGGGAAATTGATGGGGTTGGGTGTAGTGTAAGTGAGCTACATGTTTTATGTTTTATATTGATGGCCAACTGGTATGGTTTAAAGTGATGAAATCAAGAAATAGCAGAAATGTATTACATACAACATGGAATTAGCCACCAAAAAACTAAAAATATGAGTAGTTGTCACTTCTTGGGAGTGTGACTAGCTGTGGGAGGAGAATGTGGACTTTCACATTTTATTTCATAACATTTTGTCTAGTTGGACTTTTCGTTGTCACATGAATATATTATGTTTATACTTAAAAAGAAAAACAACTCTCCCTTTTAAAAGAGAAGACCATTTGTACTGGAAGATGCTGGCCTGTAACCATTTCCCCTATGACATTTGGTATGTCAGGATGAGAAAAATCTGACCAAGAAGATTCTAAAAATACAAATTTGCCTTTATTTTTCTCTGATTTGGAGTTCAAGGAAGCTATGAGGACCTTTGGAAAGACTGCAGAATTTGGAATCAAAAGAAAAAGTAATCCTAGAAAAATCTTTTAACAAATTTCTACGCCTCCATGCTCCCACCCTTCAATGGGGTCTTTGCCCATAGCATTTTACTCCTTTATTCAGGGTCCCAAGGGGATAAGACTCGCAAGTCCTAAGCTATAGGAAGCACTGCCAGTGTTTCCTACAGCTTATATGAGCCAGGAATTGTGGAGAAGAGCAGGGTAGCTCTTCTGAATTTCAGGCATGCAAATGAATGTGCCCATGTTTAAATGACTCGGTAAGATTTCTAAGTCAACAGCTCCAAAGCCCCCTGTGGCAGAATCAAACTTCTGTGTGAAGGTCTTCTGAGGAAGCTACTGACTTACTGAACACCCTGCAGCCAGCCACCCACACAACTCAGAGCACACCTGGAAACATGTTGTTTGTGGGGGGTGGGGTTAGGTGGGGAGCTCCCCACACAGGGACCTGCAGCCAGCCTCAGCCTCCTTTCTCAAAAACCTGGATTCTAATCATTTGTCAGCAGACTCTGGGTAACAGCCATTCTACTGCCCTGGGCTCTGAGAAGACAGTAAAGGTGCCCTGCAGAACTCCTCCCCCTTCTCCTCTAAACAAAGGGCTCTCCAGTTCCCCTCCTGAGAGTGATGGCGTTTCCACGGGTGCACTGGGCCGGGGATGGGGGTGGACAGGAAATATACAGAAAATAGAAAACAAAAATGATTTGTGCAAATCCTCATCTGGGAAGCCTGCATTCCTGGTTGCCTGCATTTATAATATTAAGGGGAAAATTACAAATAAGGCAGTCAATGAGTTAGGATGAATCAGATCTTTGTTCCTTGGCAAACCCCCGCCTGGAAAGCTGAGTGCAGGCTTCCCATTGACTTGCGGCATCAATTTAATAGAAATGGCTTTAAAATGCACCCGACGCCCATTCTCTTCCCAGGAGGCCAGAAAGAGTAAGAAAAGGTGACCCCACAGCTGGATCCCCCGTGGTCTGGCTTATGAAAGGGGCAACCTCTCTGCAGTGTCTATGCACTCCCCCCAAACTGGGAAGGAGATGAGAAAATGGTCCCCTGGAGGGAGCTGGGAATAGAGAAAGGGAGCCAACAAGAGCAATCGTTCTCCTGGCTCCATCGTATACCACCCACATCTGTGGGCTGGATACTCTCTCTGAGGTCAAACCTGCCCTCCCCAGTTACCCTTCAGCCAAATGAAGCAAAAAGAGGCAGCCAGACATCCTACAGTCCGGGCAAGAAAAAGAGACAAGACCGTGGGTTTGAAAGAGAGGGAGGCCAATCATTTCATCCGTGTGTCAATTCCTGTCCAGGTTCAAAGTGCTCGCAATTTTAATTCATTTGTCTTCCAGGTAAATTTTGGGGGCAAGCCCATATTTTCTCCATTTAATAAATAATGACATCAAAGCTCAGATTTGATTCAAGTCATAGCCGATGTGCACAGATAGGACTGCACTCTGTTCCTTGGCCATCTTGTTTTCTGGTCTTTGCCCCAGGCCACTTTACCAGTAGATATCATTATGTGACCAGAAGACAAGTGCTTGACAACAGAAATTCTAGCCACTTGGCTGGAAGTTAAGGTCTGGGGGGACACTTGCTAGAGGGGAGACTTGAGCCCTGTCTTCCCCACACAGAGCTGGGGCACTAGATCTCATCACAATGACTACTTCCTTTTTTACAAACACTCAATGACGCCAGCATTCAGATCTTCTACTTCACTGAAGCCCTGCCACCAAAACAATGGAGGTGTTGGACTACGTGTTTTCCCTGCAGACCTAAAATATAACTCCAAGGGGGTTATTTTTATATTATTATTGTGTATTATTTTGTTTTTTGTTACTTATCCCCTCTGGTCGTGAGTTGGCTACACATCCTAGAACAGGTGGGTTTGAATACCTCCCATTCTAATTTTAACTTCCACATGAACAGATGAAACCTGGATGCCTTGATACCTCATTTTCCTGTGCTGATGGAAAGTAAAAGTCAACCTTTCTCACACTGGACAGCTCGCTTTTTGATGCTCCTGCCATTACTGACATGGCAGCTGTCAAAGCAGTTCGCCACGGAAAGACCCGTTAGCTCATCTGATCCCATCTCTCTGCCAGGACAGGATAGAGGCCCTGAAAATGCTTCCTGGTCTAATGGCTGCTTAGGGGGTTATTCAGCCGAGGTTACAGCAAGCACGGCTTCAAAAAACAGGAAATAGAGTCTCGCCTAGGTGTGCAGTGGAGGTTTTCTTCAAGCCAAGCTTGCACTCCCGTGCAAGGCTCTTGGAACCTCATCTGCCGTCAGGGAGCTGAAGTTGCAGCTCTGACAACCGTCATAGGACCTTAGGAGTATTGCATATTCCTCCTCACATCACATGAGATGCATGCCTGATCAGAAATAAAGAAAATGATATCAGCTCATGAAGTTCCTAAATTGGTCCTAACTCACAGAGCTCCTTATGGACAAGTAAATTGTCTCATTTGTCTTTGATTGTGACCAACACTTAAAACACTCAACAAAATTTTAATTAATTAAGACTGGGTGAAGAGGAGCTCAAGTTTATCAGAGAGAAGGGTGAGGAAAAAAGACACGAAGATTCTGGGTTCATTAGTATGCGAGTGGCCAAGGTGAGTAATGTCTCAGCTCAAATTCAAGAATTTCCCCTCCTAATAACTACATTGTTGATATTAATAACAGCTAACACTCACTGCATACTTACTACTTGTCCAGCCCTGAGCTAAACATCTGACCTGCATTATCTCATTTAACAGCCCCTCGGGGAGATTTTATTATTATTATTCCCATTTTGCTGGAAGAAAAACAAATGAGGCTACAAGAGGTTAAATAATTTGCCTGAGGTCACATCCAAGCAAATATGAATTCAAATTCAAGCTAGTCTGACTCTTCAACCCATATTATTGACCACAATATGATACTGTCTTTCTGCTCTTGGCTTATTTTTGGAGGAGCAGTGCTTTCAGAGAAGAGAAGTGAGAGGCAGTATCATTGCTGTCATCCATCATGTAATTTTAACTCTGCCCTCGCTTCTGGGAGGTACCTGTCCTCCTTTCCCACCCGCCTTGGTCCTCACCTGACCCTCACCACGGCTTCCATTGCTCCACTCTCTCTTTCTTTTTTTAGCGTGTTTTCTACCAAAACTCTGAATGATGGGTGAACTAGAGAACCTCTAATGACAATCAGCACCTGCCCACTCACGCCCTCCTGACGTGGTGGTCCACTTCATCCGGTGGATTTCAAGATCCTCTCCCTGCGGCACCTGCGTTCATGCAGGTGAAGAGGTTTCTATGAGATCTCACGTTCATGTTGGGCATAGGATTATTCTTCTCCTTGCACGTAAACCACACTTTTTGATTTCCTTTGATCATTTCTGCATTGCTTTGAACATTATCTTGATATAAAGGGGAAAATATGAGGCCTCAGGTATCAATGTAAAGTTTATTGAAAGTCTAAACACAAATACGCATCTGTAAATACAGCGTATGAAGAGCATGAAAGGTGATTCATAAGACCTAGGTTCAAGCCCAGATTTCCCAGTCAGTTCTAGGAAGCCTTGGGAGGGTCTCCTAAGCTCTCTAAGCCTCAGTTTCTGCAAAGGAAACAACAGTGCTGGGTGGTAGGTCCCTCTAGGGCCCTCCCAGCTTTAAAATCTCAGTGTTTTTGGACCCCTGGCCATGCTGACCCTGATGCGAGCAGGGGAAGAATGTTCGTTCTGAATAATTGATGTTGCCGAAGCAATAGCAGAAGAAGATGGTGTTTTCTTCCCAGGATAGCCAGGTGAGAGGTGTAGGTAAGAAGATGCCCAAGGAACAGAAGATGTGCGGCGGAGCTGAGTTAGAGCGAGCTGGTCTGCTTGGGAAAGGACAGAAATGCAGAGACCCTTCCCCCAAGCAAGTCTCCTTGGAGCCCAGCTGACGATGCTGGTGACTCTATGTTGGGTGGTCCTCACACTCTTTCTTGTAAGAAACCTGTTACACGATGGGCTCAGCAGGATTAACTCATCCAAACAACAACTGGGTTCCAGATATTTTATAAGAACTGAAAATAAAAGATAAAGTCAGATCTGTTCTTAGAGATGGACGTTCATCAGGGGAACAAGGAAGAAGATGATCTACATTTTTAGTGGAGGCTTGTACAGAGTTAGAGGCGGGAAGAGTTAGGGATACTAAATCTGGGAGAACCCTTTCATCTCCAAAATTTGTATAATTGCTTTTTCTATTTGAACATCGCATTATCTAGGGCATTTTGTACCGATCAAATTCTCTTCATTTGCTTCCTTGGGGCCTGAAACACTGTATCTAAAACCTACTATCCCCCATGCCCCATGGTTTACCAGGATATATTATTTTATACCCATTCATAATGTCCTTAACTATTTGATGTGTGATAAGTCCTCGTTCCCCAACACCATACAAAGCTTCTGAGGACAGGATTGGGACTTTGTTCATCAATACCTAACCTAAAATGAAGTACATCCAATTTATTCACCAAATATAGAGGGCAGTTCTTTCCCAATCTGGGCACGAGGTAGAATCTCACTTCCCTGCACCCTGGAAACTGGGAGTCGCCTTAGGACTTGCTTTCAGTGATGAAATTCGAGCCCTCTGGCAGAAACCCGGAGAACGCCTGAAGAGTTTCAGCCATTCTGCTTTTCTCTTGCGCGTGTGTCAGGTGACAGCTGCGGAGCAGCCAGGGGCCCAGAGTGACTCAGATGCCATGGCACAAATTCCCTGCCAACCTGCGATGCTCCAGTAGCCTGGTAGGAAGTGTAGCTTGAAGCACTGAGGTTTGGCCCTTGTCACCACGGTGTCACCAAGCCCGGCCCGACTGGTATGGAAGTGCTCCACAACTATCCCCTAAGCTCTGTCCCAGTGGCTCGATCATAGCCCATAAGTAGGATGTGAATAAACTAGGTTGGCCATGCCCTGGGGAAAGCTACCTCCACTGGAATAGACTTTGCTAGGTCTGCCTCATATGCCCTTGTCCTGTTTCTAGAAAATAGCCTTTCAAAGCCACTGACATTTCATATTTTTCTGCATGTCTTCCTCTTTGAAGCTACTTTCCCTTAGCAGGGAAGGTCTCTGTCTTTGCCTGCAGAATTTAAAAGTCAGAATAAAGAAATGCCATGAATTGTTCTAGAAGAGGGCAGAGAACCTTGGGGAGAGTTAGAAATAGATTGTCTGAAGGAGTGTGCAAAGATTGGAAAGGGAGGGTTCCACGAGAGAGAGCTTCCCAGGGACCTTGGTCAGGACCCACTGAGACACTGAAATCGATGGTGTTAGCCCAGTCCCAGCATTTCATTCACCTACTGGGTGACTCTGGGCACGTTTCCTCAACCTCTCTAGCCACTCAGGTTTCCTCATCCGGAAAACAGGGTAAGAATAGAAACCAGTTCTTGAAGATATAGAAGATAATTGAAGACACAGAAGATAACATTCCTTATTAATAAGGAAAAAAATTATATTATGTGCTTTTTAAAACAGTCTTAAATAAAGAAGATAAGTGAGATCATTTTCTAGTGCATTTTAAGTGTTCAAAAAAAATGATAGCTCTAAGGATAAAAAAGGATATGGAAACATTCACCCAGGGCCCTGGCACATGAAAGGGTGCTCTGCCGGGGTCCAGCCTCCAGGAAACTCTAACGCGTTTGCCCAGAGTGCACTGATGTGGCCATGGGCCCTCACACAGGTGATGATGATGCTTTTTCAGATAGCAGAGCTTGCCTCAACCTCCGTCAGCTCTCTGGAAAGTGCTCAATAAGGTCCTGAGAAACAAGGGAGACCGTGATGAATGATGAGCTCAAATCAAGGGAAAGCCTCATTTTTCCTGGGCTGAGTTCCAGGACTTTGCAGAAAGTTAGAAGCCGTTGGCCTTCATTCTGTTCACCTGACTTTGAGACACTGGCCAAAGGTCTCAGGACAAAGGGGAACGTGGAAGGTTATTTGTTCCTCACCTGGGGCCATGCTTGTCCTCTTGTTCCAACTGGAAGTGGACCCAGAAAGGAGGAAAAGTTTGCTTTTAGTTTCCCCACCTTCCTTTTCTGTGCCCTCACCGGGTATCCTACCTGGACCAAGGCATCTTTCTTAAATATGATTCCCTCCCATGGAGTGGAGAAAACCAAAGGTTTTAATTAAATATCTGAAGCTGATCACTCTCACATCAACTCTTTTGTTCATTGTCCCAAAGACTTAGTTTCCTGGAAATCGTAATAACCACTTCGAAGTATAATCATTACTTTATTACATTATAGTAGTAACAGATTTTAGTTCTACTTGAACAGCAAAGACCAAAACAGATTCATTTCTGCTTCTGTAGGTAAAGTAAAATCTTTTCAACTGGATAAAATTCCCTTGCTTGCTCACTCCCTTTAATCTTCATCAATCCCTCCGCTCAAGAAACATTTATTCTCTACATGGTATTGAACTAAACGGGGCTAGATACTGAGGACAAAAAGGTAATTAAGACAGAGCCCCCAGCCCTCGTGGAGCTGACAGCCTGAGGAAGGAGCTAGATACGTAAATAGATTGTAAAGCCAGGCAGTAAATGCAGTGTTTGAAATACGGGCAGTGTATCACAGAGGAGGCCCAGCAATCCACCCTGGAGAGTTCAGGGAAGGCTTCCTGGGGGAGGAAGCGCCTGGCCTGAGTGTGAATGAGACCTTAGAGTGAAATAGGTAAAAGAGGCAGAAGGGGAAGGAAAGCAGGGGTGGGATAGAGGAGGAAAGGTTAATTCAGGCAAAGGGACACAAGGAAGCGAAGTGGGCAAGGAAGAAAGCATTTCCGTGTTGCTCCAAGAAGGAGCTGGGGAAATGACAAAACATAGAGCTTTTCCTTGCACCCAGTAAACTTTCATTTTAGAAGGGACACAGTAAAGTGCACCGTTCCTCCCTGGAACCACCTCCGTATTCCATCCTCCATGGATTCCCAGGTACATTTAATTCAGGGTGAAAATGGAAGAAAAAATAAAATGTGATTGTCTAAATGTTCAAAGCTCTCTCCACCTCTCTGTCTCTCTCTCCCATTTTCTGTTCCTTTTGTGAGCACCAAACCCCCAATGGTAGGAAGCATTAGTCTAAAAATAGCCCCTCTCAAAGACCCAATTTTTTTCTGAGTTTCATAAAACATCTGCTGAACAGTTTCCTATAACTGTTTTTGGCCATTAAATCAAAGCCGGGAGAAACAATGTTCTGTTTCTGCCTTGAAAGCAAAGAACTACCATCAGGCCTTCCTCTCAGACCCCTACGACAATAGGCCAGAAATAGACCAGGGAGGCTTTGAAACACCTTAAGGCCTGCATCTGAGCAGGGAGTTACTGGGGTCTTGTTTTTCTTTCTTTTTAAAGAGGCAGAAAGAAAATCTCTTGCTCGTCTCCCAAGAGCAGAAAAGAGACTCACATAGGCAAAACCTCACGGGAGAGGGTACACTCCCCCATGCAAATTGCCACCTGCAAGAGCAGGCTGGTGAGATGCGGGCAGAGATGTCAGATATGTGGTCCCGGGTTGGCAGGAACAGCCGCGTGGGGAGCAGAGGGTAGGGAGGTCGGCGTCTGACTGTAGGGTCGAGGTTGGCTCTGGGTTCTGTCTACTTGCGGGGCGCCCACTGGTTCGTGTGGCACAGACGTGGGAGTTTGCTGGTCCAGGGGGGAAACTCACAGACACAAGGTCTAAAGGCCTAGTAGGCACCGTCCAGACTATGCTTCCAACCAGCCCAGGGTCCCGGGCAAGACATTTCACCTCTCTGACCCCGTGTTTCTTCTCACCCAGGAGGTTCGAGCTGTTCTAAAGTGAACAAGCATTGGTGTGATAGCTGCTGGGCCTGACAATCAAGGCAGACGGAGGAAAGAGGAGGAAGCCTGGGGTGATGCAGTCGGGGAGGCTGCCCGGGGCTCAGCTCAGCAGCTGGGGGTCAGGCTCAAGTGCAGCTCGGTGCTGGAGGGCAGCCGAGGGGCCGATCTGGGCAGAGCCAGCAGAGCTAGCCGTGCTGGGCGCTGAGACTCAGAGCTCGGGGGCTGGGGGCACAGAGAGCTCGATCCAGCCCCCCAGGGGAAGAGGCGGCCAGGGGCACCTCCTCTCTCTAGGAGAGGCCTGCAGTCTGTGCGGCCAAGTGCAGGATCAGTCCCAAAAAAAAAAAAAAAAAAAAACAAGGCAGCCTCTTGGTGCCAAGGGGGTTGGAACAACAGGTGAGAGGACCTGTGACCCCGCCGTTCACGGCACAGAGCGCTCACCCATGGTGTGTCTGCTGGCCTCCCTGGATGCATGCTTTTGGCCTCAAGACGTAATACTGCCTTAAAACAGGCGATACTCAGTGCCACCTTCGGACTAGCTCAGAACAGAGATGGCCCGGGGACCCAGCTGCAAGCACAGGTGTGCGTGGGTGGGCCTGAGGGGAGTCCGTAGTGCAAGGCTGACAGGGGGCTGGGGGTGGTGAGCTGTGGCCCTTCCCCTGGATCCAGTTCCTTGTGGGTCTGTGTGCTCGCTCTCTGTTTGGGCAGAATGGCCCTCGCAGGTTTGGGCTGACACTAGATTCCACGGGTCATGTCCATCAGAATTTGTGATGGGCTCAGAAGGCCGTGGAGGCTGCCCTGTCTAGTCTGTGGACACAGCTGGGTGGATGCCAAGTCTGGGATGGTCAGAGCAGAACCGGGAACCGGAAATGTGTGCCCTTGTCATGGTTTGTGGGCTCGTCCTGAGCACAGCACGGAGCCAAAGGGAAGCAGCGCTCTTTTCTTTCTTCTCTCCTCCTTCCTCTTTCTTTCTTCTCTCCTCCTTCCTCCCTCCCTCCCACCCTCCCTCTTTCCTTCCTTCTTTTTTTCTCTCTCCCCGCCCCCTCTTTCTCTCTCTCAGTAGATGCCAGTTGGTATCGGTAGCACTCTGGGAAGAGTTTAATTAAAATGACATCGATTAAGATTTTATCCCCCCAGATGAAACCAAAAGCCAATTCAGGTGAAGAAACAATCCCAACTCAGTTGTAAACCCTCATGGAATCTGCCTGAGCGCCCAGGATCCAGGAGATGCCACACCCACACTAACGCTGTGAAGCCAGCCAGCGTTTGGCTTGTGAGTGAAATAGTTTCTGCACACTTGTCACTTTCCAAGGCAAAGAGGGAGGTCTATTTATAGATCTATATTTATTTGATAGAATAAGCGACAGCATTGAACTGTCTGCTTTAGGGATTGCCTGATGCAAATTTAGTCTGTGTGTGCGTGCGTGTATGCGTGTGTACGTGTGTGTGTGTGTGTGTGTGCGCGTGCACTCACATGGGCCAAGCTGGGAAGCAGTGAAGACTAAGTCGGGCTGTGCTCGCAGCTCCTGAGCCCCCGCCTCACTCTTTCCCGGCCACTAAGCATGGAAACCTGGACCTGGGCTTGGCTCTCCGTAGTGTTACTGACGAGCAAAGCGTATCTACTACTAGTTAAGCAAAACCAGCTCAGCTTGGGAGAGGAAAGTGGCTTAATGTCAAATGGGTCATACTGGGGGCTCCCACATTGTAACTGGGGGAAAAGCGTCATAGATAATAATTTTTTAAATGAGTCTATTTAATTTACCATTTTACTCTCACCTGCCTGCCCAGGGAGACAAAAGACAAGCCCTCAGCTTCCGTGTATCAGGCCAGGCATCACCCGCAGGGTCTGGCAATAGTCAGCAGATCCCTGGATTTGCCACAGTTTCTGAACCCAAGTGCCTGTCATCGTCCCAGTCCTGCTGCGAGCCCTGGGGAGCCGCCCTGCCGCAGGTGGCATGGTGACTGCCACTCACCCGGGGTGCCTGGGGGCCACCCGTGAAGTCCAGGGACAGGCCCAGGCCCACCTGGAGAAACGGCTCCGGGGGTGCTGTGAGGTGAGAGCTCTGCGCCGGACCTTACCCCTCCGGGGTAAGGGGCTCGTCTCCTCCAGTCTCTCTGCCCTTGGCCAGGGAGGGGAGGGCAGCCAGTGTCCTTCCTGCTACTTCTGAAACCCCCGCTGTGCACCCTCTTCACCCTCTCCCTTCCTGTAGAAAAGAGCCTCGGATCCTTGTGGGACGCAGGTGTGAGCCTGACACCTGCTGTGGGCGGGAAGGAACGGGGACCGTTGGGGCCTCTCAGCTGTGCCCACGGTGGGCTCGCATCACGGGGTGAGGGCAGCTGGCTCCTCCTGGGCCGCGGGATCTGGACAGGATGGATCACGTGGTTGGAAGAGGCTCAGGTGGCTGCCTCTGTCCCCAGCCTCCCAAGGCCATGTGCTCGGTGCCCAAAGAGGTGGGACTTCTAGACCTTTGTCTCCTTGGAGGCCGCGGGTTTGGTGGGGCTGAGAGGGCAGCAGGTAGTCACGGGACCTCACAGAGCTGGGCACCAGGCCTCCAGAGTAGGTTTCTTGAGAAAGAACCCAAAGTGTAGGGAAGGAGTCTCTTCTGGCAGTGTTTACTGGGCCGGGGTCACCGCAGAAGCCAGCCGTGGATGGACAGCCCTCCCTACACAAGGATGCAGCTGCCTGCATAGTGCAACACTGGGGAGACACACACAGACACGCACACACATTAGACACACACACACAGACACGCACACACATTAGACACACACACACGTTAGACAGACACGCACACACGTTAGACACACACACACGTTAGACACACACAGACACGCACACACATTAGACACACACACGTTAGACACACACAGACACGCACACACGTTAGACACACAGAGACATACACACATGTTAGACACACACACACACGTTAGACACACACAGACACACGTTAGACACACACAGACACGCACACACGTTAGACACACACACAGACACGCACACACGTTAGACACACACACACAGACACGCACACACGTTAGACAGACCTCGATTCAAGCTTGGCTCGTCCACCTGGTTCTATGCCTGTGGGCCAAATACCTCCCCGAGCCTCATATCAAATAAGATGACACGTGAAACGTGTGCTCACATTTACTCAACCAAAATATCAGGAGTCCACCCTCTGCAGGCCTGTGCCAGGGACTGTGAAAACCACAGAGAACAAAGCCAACACGCTGTAACGGGGTCACAGCTGGGGAGGCAGACAACAAACGCGTGAGCAGACCCGTGAATGTGAACTTACAAGTTGTGACAACAGGCCTGAAGGAAAGGCCTGGCAGAGAGCACTGGGGGGGGCCGGGGGAGGGAGATCCTGCTCTATCGGGAATGCTCCCTCAAGACGTGGTGTTTGGCCACGACCTGTGGGTGAGAAGACGCCAGCCTCCAAAAGCAGCAAAGCTCCGTCCACTGCAGAGCGTCTGCAATGTGTCACCAGGCTCTCGGGACTGGACGACAAAGGTCCCGCCGCTCCCGGTGAGGGAGGGTGGTAGTGAATGCCATTTGCAGCAACATGGATGCAACTAGAGATGATCATACTAAGTGAAGTAAGTCAGACAGAGACAGACAAATATCATATGATGTCATGTAAATGTGGAATCTAAAACTGGACAAATGAACCTACTTACGAAACAGCAACAGAATCACGGACATAGAGAAGAGACTGCTGGTTGCCGAGGGGGAGGGGCTTGGGGGAGGGATGGAGTGGGAGGGTGGGATTAGCAGATGTAAGCTTTTATATACAGGATAGATAAACAAGGTCCCACTGCATAGCACAGGGAACTATATTCGATATCCTATGATAAACCATATTGGAAAAGAATGTATATGTATGGATAACCGAGTCACTTTGCTGTACAGCAAAAATTAACACAACATTGTAAATCAACTATACTTCCATAAAAAAGACAATTTGATTGAAAAGAAAAATAGAATTTTCTTTAAAAAAAGATAATAATGACTTAAGCACCCGAGGCAAATAAGAGCGCGTGGTAGGGATGGGGGAGCGGGGCGACGGGGCTGTTGCCAGTTCACGTAGAATGGTCAGGGCAGATGGGCTGTGGAGGCGACATTTGGGCAAAGACTGGAGGAAGGTGAGGAAGAGAGCGGACGTCCATCCAATCTGGCTTCCTCCGTGAGGCCACCAGCAGGGGCCGAGCGGGGAGGTGGCGAGGAGGCCCTGATCGGGCTCCAGGCAAGAGGAGATGGGGCTTAGCCTGAGGGTGGCGGAGATGCAGGGGACGCACAGCAGCAGGGCACTGGACAGAGCTTAGGAGTAGAGGCAACATTCAGCTGACCAGCTGAATGTGGGTCAGGAGAACCAGAGGTGTTAGCAGGGCTCTTGAAGACCTCGGCTCAGACCCAGAAGCAGGGAGAAGCTATGTCGGGAGAACCAGCGTCCGGTTGTGGCCACAGGAATTCCGAGACATCCATGTTGTGAGTTCCACGTGTACCTGGATTCAGAGGGACTTTGGGTTGGAGCTATCAGTGTGCAGTGGCCAGCTCTAGATGCTTCCAAAGCCGTGAGACTGGCTGGATTCACCGAGGAGGAGAGGAGGATTGAAAAGAGAGCTGGGGACCCTCCAAAGTCAACAGGAAGCTCAGAGGGGCTGAGTGGAGACCAGTGAGGCGGGAGGGGGCCCAGAGGGAGGGCATCCTGACAGCCCAGGGAAGAAAGCACAGCAAGGAGGGAGGGGGGGGACCGTGTCCCACGGCGGTTGAGTGGAAAACAAAAACGAGGACTGAGAACTCACATTCTTCTTTCATCTGAAGGGGTGTCCAGAACCTCCCACGCAAACAGCTCCCCAGTCTTGGCGGTACCCTCCCCGCCCCCATCTGACACTCCAGCATAGAAGCTTCCCAGGCACAGAAGCACCAGTCCGGGCAAGGGGCACCGCTGATGGAAGGTCTGTTCCAAAGCTGCAACCAGCCTTCGTCTGTGGACTCATGAGTTCATGAATGTAAGGAGGAGGGTCGCAGAAAGTGGAAAGAAGCCTGAGGGAATGGGGCCGCTGGCAGGAGCATCTTGATAGGAATGGGATGCAAAGCAGAAACTAAAGACAGACCTCCACAGTCCCTCTTCCCGAACAATTTCTAAATTTCCATCTGATGCCTACGCACCTCTCAGCTAAGGGCAGGAGATACGAAAAGAAGCCCTGCTTTAGCATCAAGACAGCAGCATCTGAGGTCAGAGAGGCATGGAGGGAGCACGCAGGGCAGCATCACCTGAAGCCCCAGGAGCAACCTTCCTGCTGCCCCTCTCCAGGCTGTTTATGGATAGGAAGGCGGCAGGCTGGGCCACAGAGAAGAAAGCCAAGGCCCCTCTGCTCGCTGCTGATAACTGATTCCACAAGACAAGCAGAAGGGGTCCAGACTGAGATCTAAGAAGATCCAGACGCTGGCGCAGCGGCCGGTTCCGGAGGTATGACAGCTCCTGGGGAGAGGGCCCCTGCTGAGCATGCCCAGCTCAGAGCCAGGTCCCTGGGCAGAAGAAAGGACCATGTCTATAACCTGATCTCCACAATCCTGGCTGCTTCACCGCACCCTCAAAGGCATGGCCCAGGCCCTATACAGTTTGCAGAATCGAATGTGAGGGGTTCAGCACGTGCGTACTAATTGGAATGAGAAGTGTACATTCAGCACCCAGCCAGGTGCTTTAGATGCCTTCATAGATTCCATCCTCACACACAGCCTCAGAAGTCAGTACTAGTCTGTCTTCATTTGACAAATGAGAAAATGAGACTCAGAGGAGGAAGTAACTTTCCCAAGGTTGCATAGCTAATGAATGGCCACACTGTGGTTCACATCCACATGCTAGTTCCACAGTACCCTCAGGCTTGCTGACTTAGCTGAGCTTAGATTCCCTGATAAGCAGGGGAGAAGGACCATTCACACATTACATGCAACTTTCCTGCTTCTCAAGTATTCCACATCAAGAAAGAAAGGGAGAGAGGACTTAACAAAGCTTGGTACCACTTACCAAAAAGCACAGTCCACATGTTTCTGGGTCCTCCCATCTCTGCATCCTCCCTTCTGCAGAAAAAAAAAAAAGTAAATTGCTTAGTTCCTTCTCCCATGATAAAACAAAGACTATAGGACAAAAGCCAGGAATGATGAAGTGACAGGCACAGAACTGTGGCATATCAGCTTGACCCGTATCAAAAAGGTGATAATTGAAACGAGATCTGTCCACGTGTCTGGAAAAAATGAGCTGCCCTAGGAGGGAGGCTCTCCTTCCTATCTTGTAACCACTTGTCATCCTGCAAGACAGATGGGACAGAAACACCAGGAGGTGAGGAAAGAGCCAGAGAAGAGAAAGAAACGGAGCGATGGAAAATGAGAAACAGGAGGAGGAGGGGAGAGAGAGAGAGAGAGAGAGAGAGAATGAAGATCAAAAGACTGGGCATGCTTACTTCTAAGTTACCTTCCAACCTTCCAAGTTTGTGAGACCTAGTGATTTAGGGGGATGACCCAGAACCTGGAACTGCAGGGATTTCACTGGAAATAAGCCAAGTGAAAAGGAAAAGGAAAGCTTCTAGGTTTTCAAACTTCTTGATAAATAGGAACAAAAGACAAGACCAAACACCGGCAAAGAGAGAACTTGGAAAACAGAAAATCGGGATGTGAATATGTGAGAGTGGATCAGAGATGAGCAAACAAAGAAAAGTCATTGACGGACAGAACAACTGGTGGGGTGGAGGTGAGGAGGCAAGATGAACCTGATCACCTTAAACTTAACCTATCCTGACCTTCAGATCCAAAGCAGGGACCACACAGTTCCCTATCCCAAACCTTGTTGCTCCTTCCTGGCCCTAAGAGCCGCCTGTAATCCGTGGTTTGCTGACCTCTTCAGGGTTCTGAGTCCCCCGATAGACTGTGAGCTTGGTGAGAACAGGAGGGGTGGTGGGTACTCGGTAAACACTGGTTGGAAGGATGGATGGAAGGATGCACAATGGAGTTTTTTTGCCCAACGTGACAGATCCTCTGCAGATACGTCTCAGACACCACCCCGTGCCCTAGGCTCCGAGCTACCTTTCCCAGGGCTGTGCTCCTGTTGGGGTGAGAGGCTCCCACAGAACAGGAGACAGAGAGGAAACTGGCCCAGAGATGCGACGGGCAGGATTGGCAGAAGCATTGTCTTTTGTGTCCGTTCATCGGCCAGCTTCCGATCTGTGCCAGAGTTGGGGGCAGTGGGGAGATGGAGGAGAGGAAACTTTGCCATGGATATCAGAAGAATAGAGAGTTTGAGCCAGACCCGGACGTTTTGTTGCAAGGCATGAGAGAAAATGTAGGAGGGCAAGGACGGCCTCTCCAAGCTGACGCTTGGCTCAACACAAAGTCAAACAACTTTGTCAAACAACTCACAGTGTGTTTGGAAGGCAGAATCCTTGGGTCCTGGACCAGCCAGACCCTAACTCCCAAGTCAAATCCAAAACACATCTTCTGTAGTTTTTCAACAAAGATCTTCTACTCTGAGCCAGACACTGTGTATTCTCCATGCTAGGGACAAAGCAGAAAATAATACCAGCTAGGACCCCGTCCAAATGGTGCATACAGCCACTGGGGGAAAGTGTGTAAACAAGGAAGTAAGCACATGATTGCATGTGTGCTAAGTGCTGTGGAGGAAAGCATAGGACGTTCTGAGGGCATCTGTCAGGGGGATCTGACCCAGTCAGGGAAACTGCCCCCCAGGAAGTGACTTCTAGTGGCCCCCTGGGAAGTGGAGGGTGGGTAGGAGTGACCCAGCCAAAGAAGGCAGGAAGGGAGGCGGAGTGGGAAGGCCCTGTCTGGAGGCAGCCTGGCCTGTCTGAGAGACAAAGAGGCTGGGATGGCTCCAGTGCAGTAAATAAGAACATGCCCGGAGACTCCACCGAGGACGAGAAATAGAAAGACTAGGGACAGGGACGTGAAGACACTCCTGCTGGTAGCGTCAAGGTCAAGGATGTTGAAGCTAATCCAAAGCAGGAGACGTGCAGACACGTCAAGCTGAGGCCTGAACTCTCCTGAGGCTGGCTCAGGAACAAGGCGGTCAGCCTAAGAGGCCCACTGTGCCTTAGGAGAGGTGGGGCGGGAAAGAGGAGTCAGCTCTGCGGAGCCAAAGGCCCCAGGGCCTCCCAGCTAGGGGCCGGGAGCAGCACGTGGGGCGTCAGGGGCTAGGCCAGCCATCGGGATAAGCTGTGCATAAACAAACGCTAAGCTATGCACTGCAGACTGCAGAGATTGCAAGGACTCAGAAAAATCCTTAGGCTAAAATAATTGGGGGGAGGGAGGCTGTGAGAAGGAAGTAGAGAAGGTTAGACTTGAAAAGCAAAAGATGGGCAAGACTGGGCAATTTCAAAAGAGTGGGGAGTGTTCCTGGGGGTGGTGGGGACTGCAGGAGGTCTGTACCCTGATGGGGGAGGGATGCCTGACCAGACAGAGTGATGTGTCAAACCATTGGAGCACCCGGCCAGGAGAGCCCTTTGACTTCTGGCCAGAGGATTCCCATGAGGGAACCACAGGAGCACTGAGGGTTTTGAAAGGGGGGCACCGGAAGTTTCGGCAGAGGGTGACGTGCGCAGAGCAGAGGAGGAGAGAGAAGCTTAGATGTCACAGCCTTCTAGGCCCTAACAGTGTGGGACCAGGGGGGTCACAGCGGGTGAGCAAGAAAGTGCCGAATCCCAGAAACATCTCCAAGGCAGCAGGTGGGAACCCTGCCCCTGCTCGTACTCCTAGATCCAGAGTCTGAACGACTAGGAGTATGGCCGTAGCAGCACAGGAAGGGAGAAAGGGGGCTGGCGGACAGATGGGAGAGGGGCACTTTAATCGGGGACATTTTAAATTTCAGCAAAGACAGTTTCAACCCAAAAGTCAATGATTGCCAAACTTTTTTTTTTTTTTTAGTGGCCACAAAAATCTTAGGAGGAAACTAATACATAAAATAGATTAAAGGAGGCAGCTGAAGATACTGACCAGACTCGGGTGGGATTAGAGTCAGAGATGAAGATTCAGCGTCCCCAGCGTAGAAGTGGTAACTACAGACATGCAGGACATCACTGAGGGAGACAGAGCCCAGTGCTGAGAGGCGGACGTCCCTATTTAGGGACAAAGGGAGCAGAGGTGACCGTCCGCCGAGCGTCCAGCCTGTGTCCCTGCAGTAGACAAACACATCTTCCCTCCAGGACTTTCCTTCCCCCCCTCCCCCCTCTGATTCAAGGCTCTGACTCCTCTCCCTCTCCTTGTGTGGTCCCCTGCCCAACTTTCCCCTCCTCCCCCTTCTCTTTCTCGCCTTCCCCCAGCTCCCCTGGCACCCCTCCCTCTCCCGTCCACACCCCCCCGGGGCCGCCGCCGGGGTCTTTTTGGTCATGGTTTATTTTTAGCCCCTCTGCCATCCTGAGGATGTGAACCATATTCCTGAGTCATGGTTTTGCAAGGAAGCAGGGACAGACGGCTCCCTCCACTTCTCTGAAGATCGCTTATCAACCTCTAGCCAGACCGGCAGGGCTCAGAGCTTAATCTGCCAGTTCCTCTTCTGGATGGAGACCCCAGCTCAGCCTCTTAGAGAAGCAGCTGCTTCTGCTGGTGCCAGAGAAGCAACCTGAGCTAAACTCACTACCTCCACGTCACATCCTCCGAGAGCCAGTTTCAGGGAAACGGACCTTCTGGGAGCCTCTGCTGCCTGTGGCATTGAAAGCGGAGAAGATGCCTGTTCAGAAAAGGAACAAGGTGAAATTGACTCTAAAGAACCCTGAATTGGAGTCCAGAGACAATAGCTTGTCAATTCTACTCAACAAGTATTTACAGAATCCCCCTTCTGTGGGAATTGCCAGTCTGGGTTCTGGTTTCACCTGGGTGAAGGAGACAATTATACTAGATTCTAAGAAGGGCTTCTAGCTGTTTTTTTTCCTTTTTTTTTTTTTTCTTAGCTATTATTGATCAATTTCCCTATGCAATGCAACATACCAGATCCTCAGAGACGCTCTGTCATTATTCATAGGGAGAAACTGAATCTCAAAAGGTTAACAGAGCCAGCAAGTCAGGATTTAGAATCGCTGTCAGTGTTATCCAAATCCCAGGCATTTCCATGTCCCCCTCTGCCTCCCTGGACCTCTTCCAGCCCCAAGCTTTACCTGTCCTGATGCAGAAGAATCACAACCAAGTGGCAAATGTATCCCCTTGCCAGGGACTCATGCTGGTAGCATGAAGTTAGGGTGTCAGGAGTTCACGGTGATTAGGGGTTTGGAGACCCTTCACCCTCTGGACAATAACGGAGCAGATGCCATGTGTGGCTGGGAGTGGGGACAAGCCCCCAGGTCAGGGACAACCAGTTATAAACATCTAAACACATCACATCCCCTGCTGGCCAATATCCCCAAATGGGAGAGAAAGAAATTGTGTTTCTGTGACACTGTTTCACCTGATCCTACAGCCCAAACCCCTATAATGGTACCATGTCGTGTCAAATGTGACAGGATTATGGACTATAATATCACAGTATTAAACCTTAGAGACCCAGCTTCTCCCTGGCCATTTCATTCCCTTCTACCTTCTCTCTCTCTCTCTGTCTCCCTGTCTCTCTCTCCTTTTTTTCAGCAACGCTCCCCTCCCTTCAACCCTACACACATACACCTTTGCCTGCAGCTTGAGAATCTCGGCTTGCCTTTTAGATGCTTTGAGATTTCCCAACAGAAAATATAAAATCATGTGTAAACACACAGCTGGGTGAGAGGTGGGAAAGAGAAATAAGTCCTGAATCCACTCTGTGACTAGTTTCTTCCAGATGGACATGGACGGTCCCAGGGGTGTTGCTCTAAGAGGGGCTGATGTGCTGACCCTGAGGCAAGTCCTAGGGCCCAGCGGATCCCTGTAGGATATTAGTCACTCTATAAAACCTCCAGGCCAGTTTCCCAGGCTGTGGGGCCTATAGGCAATTTCCCATAGGGTCTCAGAGCCTGAGAACCTATGCATCTCGCTGCTTGGCGGTGGGTTCGTGTTGCATCAGATGTGATCTGCCTCTTAAAACATGACTTCCAAAGTGTCCCCAGACAACGCTGTTAACTTTCTCAACTTCTCTCCCACCCGGTCACCCTCCTCCTGGCCACAAAGCACATCAGAGCCTGGAGGAGCCTGGAGTCTCCGCCACATGCTTGTTTCCAAGATGGCTCACGGGGAGCCCCGGGGGTGGCCCTGGGGCAGATGAGGGAGCAGCAGAGAGCTGAGGGAAGAAAGTCTGCTCCCCAGGATACCTCTGAGAGGACCCCGGGACGGAGAGCGGTCCTCACACATTACCCAGCATGAATCCCGCCACAGCAGCCCTTTCTTGGATTTATTTCCTGGGTCTTGGTTTAAAATCCTCCCTTCCCTCCCCAGTGGCCAATTTCATCTTTGGAGTCCTTGCCATGTTATGACATTCCTCTGCAGCTGGTAATCAAGTGTAGGGGAGGTGGCAGCCATATCTCATCAACGACTGGGCAAGGGAACTCATTTATTCGTTATTTATTCCATCTCTCAGACCTCTAGGTGGCTTATTTCCACAGGAAGGAATTCTGATTTAGAAGAGGGAGACAGATCAGAGCGGAGAGAGATTAAAAGAAGAGGAAAGCGTAGGGCATGTGGACCTGCAGCAGACAACATGCCAGTTAGCTGTGTGGGCTGTGCCCTGTCATCTGACCCAGGGAGGCCAACCCAGGCCCAGCCTGTGTGTCTTATGCGGAATGTTTTTGTCTTTTTTTTTTTTAAGAATTTTTTTGATGTGGACCATTTTTAAAGTCTTTATTGGATTTGTTGCAATATTGCTTCTGTTTTGTGTTTTGGTTTCTGGGCCCCAAGGCATGTGGGATCTTAGGGATCGAACCCATGACCCCTGCAGTGGAAGGCGAGGTCTTAACCATTGGACTGCCAGGGAAGTCCCAGAATATTCTTGTCTTGATGTGAACACAGTGGACGTGCTTCAGGGATGACCCCCGGGCCTGTTCCTTCCTCCTTGCCCTGATCGCCAACAGCCTGAGTCCCCGAGTCTGGGTCTTGATCTATCCCAAAATAACAGCTTAGGACAAAGTGAAAAGCATTCCGCATAAAAAGTACTACCGGTATTTTTAGAGTATTGTCACTCTTGATGGGGAAATAGATGAACGTTATCACTTCGGCTCCGAGGCTGCAGAGTCAACCAAACAACACACAAGCACAAATGGTTTCTGGAACCTGAGGTCTTATCCTCTGTCCATGGGCAGAGCCAGCAGGTCTTCAAACCCCTGGCAGGGTCTCGGCCTCCCACCACTGTCTCTTTCTCCAGGTCTCACCCAAGAAGCTTGAGTCTGACTCGGAAGCCAAGCTTGAGGGCAGTAGGAGAAACCGAGGCATCTGGAAGAGGACAGACACACACCCAGCTTGCCAAGTTCTACACCGACTTTCTGAGCGCGAACGAGATCTAAGCCTCTGGGTTTGGGGCTGACTTGCGCTGGCCTGGGGTGACTTCCTGTTTTTGAAGAACAGAGGTGGGTAGACGCTCAGAGCCGTAATCTGGGCACCAGTCAGCTTTGACACAACGGTCTTCTCCTGACGTAAGCATCAGCGGGGCTGATGAGGTGAGATACAGTTACCCCAGACAAGAAGTTTCGAAAGCCAGGTGGCCATGGGCTTCATTGAGAGGGGAGGGGCCCTTCCCTGAGCTCCCAGCCAGGCTGACCGGCTCTGGTCACCTTTTCCTGTCAGGGAACAAAGAAAGCGGCACTCAAAGAGGGTGACAGAGTCAGAGACACACACTGGTCGCTGGGAGCTGACTCTCTTGCTAATCACAGGAAAAGACCTAAAGCAGGGCGGGGACTCCTGAGCAGGGGCCGTGGGACTAAAGGGCACTGTCGTGTCAGCAGGACAACAGCCGTACTAGATTTTCTGGGCAAGACCAGCTTCAATCTGCCGTCCAAATGTGTGCATAGGTGGAAACTCGCTGTCAGACCACGGGTCCTCCTGCCACAGAGGAGGGGAGTCACCATGACCACGGGCCATCCTGGTGGGTCAGCTCGGACCCGGCTTTGGGTCAGGAGGCCTTCCCGACGGCTCCGTGGAGAAGAGCACAGGCTCCACACGCGCCCCCTGGGTCTCCACACTCCTTGTGAAGAACAGCCACTGTCACCACCCGACATGACGCCGTGTGGGTCTTCCCCCACCTCATCCCTGAAGCGTGGCAAACCATTCAGTCAACAACGGTTAAAGGAGTGAGGCCTTGTAGGAATCTACTATTTATCCCTCCTCAGTCTAAACTTCTTAAGAGCGGGGCCTGTGTCTTCTGTACCTCCTAGGGCTGTGTATACAGTAGGCGCTCTAACGAACAGGCTTTCATTAGATTCTGGCTCTGGAAGAAAGGAGAGAAATAAAGAACAGGAAACCAACAGGTGGGAGTTACGCTGAGTCATACCAAGAACGCACCCACCGTCAGACCCTTGGCCCAGCAGCCCTCTGCTGGGGCTCAGTCTCACCCCAGCCCGACAGCACACCGAGGGCTGCTGTGCGCCCCTCTCCCACGGACTTCCATTTTCCCATAACACTCTGTTTGCATAAGCGTTTCCACGTTTCACTCAGCGTTACCTGGTCTCCACAGAGTCCCTAAATACCCACCGGCAGAACCCAGCAGATCACAGTCCAAAGACACAAAAGCCTGGTTTTTACCCAGCAATCCAGACTGACTGCCACCCACCTTCCCCAGGGATGAATTTCTTCAACCAGGAAAAGCACAATCCGTTCAGGGTGGGGTAGGAAGTAAGAGCGGGAAGGGGGTAAAGTCCTCCTGATCTAACTCTCTTCTGATGCCCAACAATCGCGGGCGTTTTCTGATGAACACGCTTTGCACTTAGCCACCATCCTGAGCACCGCATGCTAGCGTATCCGTTTCCATCTCTCACTCTGGATGGGAGGCACAGAAAGGTCAAGGGCTCGCGTGAGCTGCCAGGAGACCCAACCTGGGGCTCAGGTCCCCTCAGCCCTGGAGTCGCTGTGCCAGTGGCCAGGGGCAGCACAAAAAAGGCCAGGCTTTGGGCTCAGAGAGACCTGAGTGTGAACTACACCTTTGCTGACAGTGTGACCTTGGAAAGGAATTTAAACTCACTAAGTCTCAGTTGATCTCATGTGAAAACGAGAAAATAAGATCTAACCCCCCAGGTGGGTGTGAGATAGCAAACATAAGGTGCCTGGTCGGTGTCTAGGCATGGAAGTCAATCTTTCATTCTTTTGGTAGAATGCCAGGTACCATAGGAGGCCCAGCAGAGATTTCAAAGATAATTTTATGAGCTACCAAGACAGGGAAGAGATGAAGAGGAAGACAAAGAAAGAGGAAAAGAAAAAGAAGAATGAAGAGCAGTTAGCAGTCTATCTGCGTTGAAACAATAAGGACACTAGTAAGCCCACAGCTTTGTGGAAGGTGAACATTGGTAGCCACAGGTAAGGCTGTAAGGGCTGTCACAAAAATGTGTCTGGGGACTTCCCTGGCGGTCCAGTGGTTAAGACTTCACCTTCCGATGTAGGGGGTGAGGGTTCAATCCCAGGTCGGGGAGCTAAGACCCCACGTGCCAAAAAAACGAAAACAGAAGCAATATTGTAACAAACTCAATAAAGACTTTTTTAAAAAAATGGTCCACATCAAAAAAACATCTTGAAAGAAAGAAAGAAAAGCATAAGAAAAAAAAATGTGTCTGAAGGGGGGCGGACACACTCTCTGTGGAGGACAGCCTCACATGGTGAAAACTGAAGTGGGTCTTCATGGACGAGGAAGAATCCAACAAGGAAAGGAAAGGGCATTTCAGGCAGAAGGGATCGCACACGCCAAGCACCAAGGTGAGATCGCTGGTACCGGGTGGCCTGCGTGGTGGTGCATGGAGGAGAAGCCACGAGAACTGGAATGGAGATGGCCGGCAGGGCCACGCAGTGATGGGCCCAGCTTGCCTGAGCAGTGGGGCTTTGATCCAGGTCCTCAGAGGTTTCCAGCAGGGGGCAATGGGGGCAACAGGACCAGATTTGCTTCAGAAAGATGACTCGGGCGCTGTGCGGGGGTCATGGGGGAGGGGAAGGGGACAGGGGGAGTCAGCAGTCTCTCCCAATAGGAAGAGCACGCAGGTCGGTGGCCCCACGTAGTCAAGGAGCATAATCTGCAAAGCCAAAGGTGAGCTCCAGACTTGCTAAAAAACGCCCGTGTAACTTGGGTTTCCTGGCATGGGCTCTTTCTCCTGCCCTCCTATCTCTGCTTCCCAGCTGCTTTCTAATCCCAGAGATAAAGGTGAGTAATCCAAAGGAAAGGGCCCCCAAAACGAAAGGGAATATTTATTTTAAGTAGATTGACGTCGGTAGGAAGGGGAAAAAAAAAAAACCTACCGAGGCCTGAATGGGGAACTATGACATTCACACAGCCCGGCCATTGTGTAAAGAGAAAAATTCCTCAAGATTGTGTTTGTCCAAGAAATCAGACAGTTTACAGACCCTGAGTCAAAACACTCAAAGATTGGAAGCCAGGGTTTCCTGGGCTGAACCCAGTTACTAAATAAAATGAAAAGGAAAGAGCAATTAGAAGCTGGGGATTGTTGGGAAGCGGGTGGGGTTTGTTCCAAGGCTCGAATCCAACAGATGCGACAGAAGAACGTCAGGGAGGAGGCCCTTGGGTTTGCCAGCCGCCCTCCCCACCACAACGGGCACTGCCGTGTCCCATAGTGAGACCTTCTGGGGTCTGGAGATGCCAGGGCCGCTGTGGCAATTGTGAGCCTGGCCAGGCCTTACACGGCAGCCAAGCTCATCGCAGAGATCAAAAGACACTGGCCCTCTTCTTGCTAATTTGGGGAACAATCTTCACTGGTGTCCTGCAAAGACTGACCCCCATGAGGAGTCTGCCCAGCCTCCTCCCTCCTTCCTGAAATGTGGCAAGGGCAGGGGTGGGGGCCTTTATCACCTATGGGAAAAGGGACTCATGAGCAGAGTTACCCAGGTAGGAACAATGGGAAGGAAAATGGGGACAGAGAGAGAGCAAGATGTTGCAGAGGCTGCCCCATAACATCCGAGGCTCCTCCCCTCCTTCCACGGCCCCTGAGCCCGCACCCCCGTGAGCTCAGGGGTCACCGCCGCACGCAGGCTGTGAGGAGAGAAGGATCTATGGCAGCAGAGCCCTTATCAGGACCACCCTGGCTGAACGCTAAGGGTAGAAAGACCAGGATGAGGACAGATGCTGCTTGACACATCCATAATGCTCCCGGTCACTGACCGTGAGCTGTTGGTAGGAAGTTAGCGTCCAGCTGCCTCCTGCCTGGGGAGAAAACACACCAGCCACTTTGGGCCTGACAGTGTGTGTTTGGGGTTGCCCAGTGACCCTGGTCATTGCTCAAATGGTTCCCAGGTGATCACACCTCGGTGGCCTTCAGAGGGTGTGCTTTCTGGGTTGGGGTTACCAATGAAGTGGTGAGGCATCCCCCCCTTGAAGGTTCTCCAGGATTGAAGTCCTAAAGATTGCCTTTGATGAGAGCTCCTGCAAGGGTTTCCTCGAGCTGAACTGAGGATAAGGTTTAGCGCAGCGTTCTAAGTAATGACAAATTCAGAGGAAGTGTGAAATTTCTTCCCGAAGGTGAGGGGCAAAACCATTTAATAAACAGATGAAAGATGAAAACACCCCACCGAAGCCTGTAAACAATTAACTGTATCTCTGTTTATTTCAAAAAAGCAGATGGACTTGTTTTTTATAAATTAAAGGGCTAGATTTTTTTCTCTCTGAAGTCCTTTTTAAGGAAAGCTCCCTTTCCACGACTGACCCTTCCAAGAGCAGAATGAAGTGCTTTCTGGAGTCAGATCTGATTCTCTGTGTCCCCGAGGAGTGTTTCACGGTCGCCCACACTGCATGGCAGAAAACAGAGCTGTCAGACCTCAGTGATGCCTTCAAAGGACTTGGGGAGGCGTATCATTAATATTCAGCTCCATCTCCACCCTTCTCTGCTGACGTGGGTCGGTGCGGAGCGCGGGGGTGTTTTGAAACAGTGTACACAGCCTGGATTGGAGCATAGTTCAATCCACTGAAGTGGTCTCGGAACCTGTACGCAGGACCAGGCTCTGCCCCGACAGGCAGCACTGCATGCCTTCTGGGTCTTGGTCCCTGCCCCTTCTCCTTCCACTTTCCAATCCTAATTTTTGTCAGAAAAGGTGCTGTAAACTAGAATCACACGGAGACATGAGGGGCTGAGTCATCCATCCCTTATGGAGGCTTTTGCACTATACAGAGCAGAAGAAGTCAGGCCAGGGCTGCAGGAGATGGATGTGACCGTGAAGCCAGGAAGGCTGAGACCAGAATGGGGGCCCCAGGGAGAATGGGCCTCTGAGTGCCCTGCAGACCCCGCCAGATTTGCCCTGATGGTTCTGCTGGAAGTGAGGACTTTTGGATAAAGATGAACTTTGGAGGGTGAGGGGAGGCATGAGTTGGGGTCGGGGCAGGGGGAGGCAGAGGGATGAGATCTTACCAGCACAGCCCTGGGAAGTCCTGCAAAAAGGGAGGAGAGCCAGCCAATGAAGCTGAGTGATTCCATCCTCAGCTAAGATCTGGTCATGCAAAGACCCCTGGACTTAAATCAGAGGACCTAGAACCTCCACAAAGCCCCTCCGGTAGCTGTGTGGCACTCCAGCCACCTTACTGGTCTGTACCCTGTAAAACAGGGTCAGTCACAAGAGATTATTGGCAGAGATGAAAAGGTCTAATGCACTTGAAGTTCTCTCCATTCAGAGATGGGCAGAAAATGCTTGCCACTCATTTCCAGGAGCAGTGAGATTGGAAGCGTTTTCTTTCGAGCCGGGAGCTCTTCCACACTTAGCTCATGCCTGGGAGGAGAGAAAATAGCGACCACCGAGTGTGCACTGTTTATGGGATAAAAGGGTAATTGTGAGGCCTTTGACAAGTCTCCAAGAGGCTGATGGCAGAGGCCAGCATCCGGGTCAGGCCAGGGAGTGGGAGCGCGGGACTGGCAATGCCCCAGGTGGGCATGGCCAGTGCGCCAAGAATCTGGACCTTTCCTGTTAAAATCTTCCAGGAAAGCCACCCAGTTTGGAACCTCAGATTTGGAAAATAAGCAAAGGGAAAATTGGTCCCAATTATTTTCCCTTTCTCTCTGACGTGTTAGATTCCCGTGAGCAGTAACCAGAGGCAAACATTTGTCTTCTGCTCTCAGTGGTCAGCTAGGCTAAGACTCCGTCCCTGACAGGGTTAAGGCTGCAGAGTCTGACACTGTCTCCAGACTTGTGTGCGCGCGCGCGTGTGTGTGTTAAGGTAGCTTTATCCTTTTCTTTTTAAAGTACTTGGAGCAAAGAAACAACACACGTTGCGATAAGCTTGACTTCTGAAAAGTCCTCTCCTTCCTGCAGGGGAGCAATTTTGTTTTTTAAGAGCTGTTTGTCATAAAGACAAAAGTCTTAGCAGTTGGGATTTCAGCCTTGGAGTTTCCTTTTTCCTTTCATCATGTGTAATTTCAAATCGTGCTGCCGTCCCTTGGCCCGAACTTGGTGAATGCAGCTCAATGGTGCCCCCTGAAGGCCAACAGGAAGGAGTGCAGCAAGAAAGGACAAGGTGAGGAACCTGTGGGAACCAGCCTGGAAAAGTCAGGGTCTCCACCCAAAGGCAGAGTCAGTAAAACCAAGTTGTCGCACTCCTCCCCAGCTCTGAGGCCACCAAGCTGGCTACGCATGTCGGAAAGAGACTGGGCTTTGGCACAGGACAGGCCTCGGATGGAATTCCAGCAAAGACAGTTACTTAACCCCCGACTCCCTTTTCCTTTCTATACAACATGGATGCAAAGTAACGTTTTTGGATGACTTACTAAGCCACAGGCTGTAGGTTTTGGCATGTGTTAACCCATTTCATCCTCCCCAAAGCCCTCTGATTTCTGTGCTATGATTATCCACTTCATACACATGAGAAAACTGAGGCCCAGAGAGTTAGAAACCGTCACAGCTGGTAACGGGCAGGACCAGGCTGGAATCTGGGTGGTGTGGTTGGGAGCCTGGACTCAATCAAACATCCCACTACCTCCCAAACTACCCCGCGGGGCCCCTGGAGCACTGGGAAGAGAAATGTCAACGGCTTCACTCTGAGCCTGGCACAGAGTAAATGCTCAATAAATAGGAGATAGATTTAATAATTATTAGGTCATATATAATAGGTTCCTATTAGGTTCCCATTCTTGGTCAACCAAGAGTGACTTCTCTGTGCCTCAGTTTCTTCATCTGGAGAATGGGTCCAAGGAAATGCCCTCCCAGGCACCTTCAAGTGCATATTTTATGCTAACCTAAGATTCTCATAGACTCTACTAGACAAATCAAGACTTCACCTCTCAAGACATCTTCTAATCAATGAAAAGAAGTGGTTGGTGGTCCTTAAGAACACCTCGAGTTCAGTGACATTTAAGCCACTTCTGTTGACTCTTGAGAGAGACACAGCACATCATGGACGGCAGGCATGAAAGCCAAGACCCGTGGGTTCTCCCCTCTGCTCTGCCCTTGCTCAGGGTTCTTGGAGCCTTTGTAGCAGGAAGGCTGGTTAGGAGTCCTCAAGATGTGATGAGGAAGCAGGCTTGGAGGGAGAGGGTGGTCCAGGGGCTCTCTGATGTTCTGACCCTCTGGGCACACTTGTCCATCCTGTAACACAGAGCTGATGTTCTCTACCCTCAACTCAACTGGACGTGGCATCAGAGGAAGAATACATGCAGGCTGCAGTCTTGTTAGCTGGACCGAGCTCCTCTTCCCACTCTCAGGTGGGAGGGAGAATCCAAAACGAGTTAGCTCCCAGCAATAGAAGTTACCAGACACGCAGGGAACTGGTAAAAAGCAGTAACTAAGAAGATGCTCACTGCGATTTAAAACTCGATTAACTCCTGCTTGAGTGGCTTATTTTACTTAGCACACCGTCCTCCAGGTTCATCCAAGGTGCTAAATGGCAGAATTTCCTTCTTTTTAAAGGCTGAATAGTATTCCATTGTATATACGTATGTACCACATTTTCCTTATCCACTCATCTGTCAATGGACCTCTAGGTTGTTTCCGTATCTTGGCTACTGTAAAAAGTGCTGCAATGAACGCAAGACTGCAGGTATTTCTTCAAGATCCTGATTTCAATTCTTTTGGGCAAATGCCCAGAAGTAGGATTGTTGGATCATATGTTAGTTCTATTAATTTTTGAGGTACTTCCATACGGTTTTCCATAGCATCTGCACCACTTTGCATTGCCACCAACACTGCACAAGGCTGCCAATTTCTCCACAACCTCGCCAACTCTTGCTGTCTTTTTTTATTTTTAAACAGCCATCCTGACAGATGTGAGGTGATAGCTTATTGTGAATAGAATAGAAAATGAAATAGAATATGAAAATTAAGTGCCAAATTAACGGGAAAAGAAACAAGTAAACAACGTTTGGGCGACCGGCATTACCGCAACAAAATAAATTATGTTATGGATCCAAAATATACAATTAGCTCTTCCTATAAATTCTTAGTATTCTGATTCTTGATGTTAACTTGTGACAATAGGAGAAAAATTCAGCTCAGGAAGAAATTCCCAATGATACCTGTTACACACACACACACACACACACACACACACACACACACACCACACACACACATATGTTGTTATAAAGAGAAACTTCTTAACAGATGTAAGCTATTATATATAGGATGGATAAACAACAAGGTCCTACTGCACAGCACAGGGAACTATATTCAATATCCTATGATAAACCATAATGGAAAAGAATATTTTTAAAAAGAATGTACATATATGTATAACTGAATCACTTTGCTGTACAGCAGAAATTAACACATTATAAATCAACTATACTTCAATTTAAAAATCATGTAGTCTAATTTACGTTTGCCTCACCCCATCTGGGGGTTATAGTACATGATTATTGCCATCATAAATACAATTAAAATGTAAAAATAAAAAGAGAGAGAGAAACTCCTTCTCTGTGTACTTTATTTTCACGAAAAGGACAGGTGAGTTTAGGGCTAGGAGGAAGGCGAGAAACTGGTTTTCTATGGGGAAGGGTCTCGCAGCATCCCTTCCAGCAAAATTTAGGATACTTTCTTTGGAGAAAGGAGAGGTGCAGAGTTCCTCCCGGTGTAGAAGTGAAGCCCGGAATGTCCAGGAAGCCTGGCTTTTGCTCCTCACTAGAGGATGCCCCTCTCGGCAGCCTTCCTGACTGCAGCGCTGGGAACCTGTGTTCTGCGCCTGGAGAGACCCCTTCTGCTCAAACGCCGGTGGTGCAATGCAGCAGACATGGAGATCTCACAGGAGATGCTGGGAAACAGGCGAGGCCAAAACCCAGCGGCTGGGCAGCCCCTCTGGTCCCTGAGGCGTCAGGGCACTGCGATGCCCTTTGCTGTGCTCACCCTGGACTGCGAGTCATCCAGCAAGTTCTGCCCGGCTCCCACACTGGGCGCTGCTGAGGACACAGGTGGGCAGGCGAGGACCCTTTTCCCAAGATGCTCAGAGCCCGAGGCAGGAAAGAACCAGTATGCATGATGATGATGTGGTGGAGGGTCCTTGCCAGGGGGCATAGCAAGGCAGTGACCACCCTATTGGTGGGACACACAAAACCTTTTCAGAAGAGGAACCATTTGAGTTATTGGGAAGGACCGTCCACCAAATTCAACAGGGGAAAGAGAGGTTGGTCAGCAAAGAGTGTGCAAAGCCGCGGAGGTCTGGGGATGGGGGCCTGGCACGGGGGGACGCCGGGGATGTTCGGGGGCTGGGGCATGCCGTGGGAAAGGTAGGATGGGGGGTGGGAACCCAAGCTGAGGGCTTGCAATTTGGCCTACTGGCAACACAGAGCCGCTTTGGTTTTTAGAAGATCCTGGAGATTTACAAGAGAAACCTGAGACTCTGCCAGGATGCCTGGCCTGGGGTTGGAATGACGCAGGGACAAAGTGACAGGACAGTGACCTCCCAATGAGCCAGGGACATCGTCTCTTAGCCTCAGTTTTTCTGTCTACAGTTCATTTATCACCTCTTTCCAGAGGACAGTATGCTGCACTGATGACCAAGTGGCTGGCTGTGGAATCCCCAGATCAACTCCTAATTTAAAGCACATTATCACCTCAAAGAAAAGTCCCTTCCCTCCACGGGACTTCTGGGGCAACCAGAATCCAACTGGGAGGACATTTGCAACAAAACAGGGGTAAAGAGACAAAAAAAAACCCCAACAAATATGTTAAGAAAGAAAAGCATCACTAAATTCACCTTCACAGCACACACTGTTTTTAAGAAAGGTAAATCACATCAACCCAGCCATACTGGGTGACAGAAGAGGTGACAGAAGAGGTGACAGCTGAGCCAGTAAAGAAATGACTAGTGTCCCCACAGACCCGGACCTTTAGCATCTCTGTAGTCTTTTTAAATGTCCATAAAAACAGTGGTCCCTATGAGACCAAACTGGAATAACTCATTGAGAAGCAGAAGCCTGGATCCCAGCTCAAGCAGAGCCTGGCCTCAGGTGGCTAGACCACCAGATACCCAGGGGCCTGTTCGTCCTTGCTGCCCTGGGTTCTGGGCACCTCCTGCCATCTGGGCATCCTGGGTACAGAGAAGAAGGGAAAAGTCCATTTGGCAAAAAGGACCAAATGGAGGGATTGCTTTGCTCGTCCAGAAAAAGCATAATGGCCTAAAACTCCTGGAGTGCTGAACCGAGCTGAGCCCAGGGGATACCCCAAAGCCTGGAGCCTCACCCGCTCCCACAAGCTCCACAGAGGAAGGGGATAGCCTCACAAGTTCCTGTTACCAAGCAGGAGCTCCAAGGCAGGTAACGTGATCCCCCCCGGGTCCCCACCCCGTGGCTTTCTCATAACACTGCTTCCTGGGGCGCACAGGCTCAAAAGCTGCCTGCAGTCCTCTTTCTGAGAAGGAGAAGGAAACGGGGGTCCCTCAGATCCTGGAGGGGTCCCTCCTCAAAGCTTCTTGCCAGACCGAAGGTGTCCACTCATTAGGAAGGGCAGCCCACTCAGGCCCCAGAGTGCAGGGGCCATCACAGCGAGCCTCGGGTCTCCCCCTTCTCCAGTCTAGTTCATGGTTCCTGGCATGCACTAGGTGCTCAGGCACTGCTTACTGGGTGCACTAAGGTGACAGCAGGGTTACGAGGTCTTGGTCGCCACGATCAATCATCGTCATCATCAAACAGCAGCAGCGTCTAAGCTCCTGCAGCCCAATGTCCTAGGCGCTGTGCCGCAAGAGCTCACTGAGATCTCCCAGCGACCCCATGAGGTGGACACCCCTATCACCCTCTTTTCCAGGTGAGAAGTTGCTAGGTGACAGCAGTGCCTAGCAGAGCTGGGCTGCACCCCAGGCCAGACCCACCTGCCCCTGCGCACAGGTGTGCCGCCTCTCAGAGACACGCCCTCCTTGCCCAGCTCACCTGGGGTCTCAGCAGTCCCTGGTGAGGCTGTGGCCTCCTTCCTGCCCAAAGGGGTGATGACGGAGCCAGGACACAGCTTCCTCCCCACTCTCAAGCCGGGATCAAGTATTGTGACATTGACCTCTTCTCCTGCCTGGGCTTTCATTCATTTGGAATAATCACTGAGTGTTTATGATATGTTCTTCTGAACGTGGCACGTGTGGGTCTCTGAAGGTGTGTGACTGTGTGTTTGAGGGGAGCGGGGAGTGAGCAATGGAGAGGCGTGAGCAGGAACCGCCATAAGCAGAAAGCCATTCTAACTAGTCTCCTTGCCTCTAACTTCTCAACTGCCCTCCCAACCACCACCCACTCACCCCCAAAGGCCTGCCTTCCTAGACGACCTCCAGGGAGGCATCTTAGGTGCCCAGAGTCGGCTTCTGTCCATCAGCATCAAGTCGTGAGAAAGCACAGACGGTCGAATGCATAAAACCTACGTCTGAATTCCAGCTTCACTGTTTACTAATGGATGACAGACCTGAGCCTCAGTTGCCGTCTGTAGGGCAAGTCTTTCTTTGGTGCTCTTGGATGGGATAACCAGTCCCAACCGGACATGGTTTGGACTGGGTCTGGAGTACATGTCAGGGGAGGAAATGGAAACACCAGATGAAAACTGCCCAGGGAGTATGCGTGAGGAGAGTAAGTGAACTCTGATGGTGGTGGAGAGGGGAGTGTCGTCGAGAGAGACGGGGAAGGAATTTTGCATGTTCACAAGCCAAGGGGAGCAAGCAACAGAGAGTGAGAGAGACGCTAAGACACAGGAAAAGAAAGTTCTGATTCTTGGAAGACACAGAGAGAGCCAGGTGGACAGGGAGGCAGGCAGCTTTGGATGAATGAGCCCCGCACCGCGGAGCCTGATGCCTCCTGTTCAGAGCTGGGGAGAGGCGTAGAGACCTGTGTAAGCAGCCAGTGGCACGTGGGGAAGATCATTCCCGATAGGCTCCCCTTTTTTTCTATGAAATGGGAAGAAGAGCAGGTGTGAGAATCAGAGGTCAGAATATTTAAAGGAAGCTTGAAGTGAGGTGGGGGAGAAGCAGATGGTGAGGGTCATGGAGGAGAGATGACCCCAAACTGGTAAAAGCGTTGCTGGGAAGCTCTGAGTCCAGCTGAGTTCGGAGACCATAACTTTGAGTCGAAAACTTGTAGTTTTAAAATGTCCTTTAAAAATGGTAGAGGGTGGGCTTCCCTGGTGGCGCAGTGGTTGGGAGTCTGCCTGCCGATGCAGGGGACACGGGTTCGTGCCCCGGTCCGGGAAGATCCCACATGCCGCAGAGCGGCTGGGCCCGTGAGCCATGGCCTCTGAGCCTGCGCGTCCGGAGCCTGTGCTCCGCAACAGGAGAGGCCACAACAGGGAGAGGCCCGTTACCACAAAAAAAAAAAAAAAAAAAAAATGGTAGAGGGTGATGAAATGTTGGACTGAGGGCTCCTGAGGCTGGACTGGCAAGTGTCAGGGAGGGGACAAGAGAGCAAGAGGGTGTGAGAGCAGCAGCAGGGAGCTGAGTGGACGAGAGAGAAAGAAAATTGGCCGAGGGGCGGGAAGGAGGCCCTTGGTGCGATGACCGCGTCGTAGGGATGAGCAGCCTAGGTGAACGCAGCTGATCTCAAATACCTGAGCTTTGGTCCAAAATTATTTTGGAGCCCAAACGGACCTAGGATTTGAGACAGAATTAGGTGCTCCTTCAGGCGGGCGCAAAGGTCTTCGTGGCTGCCTCTGTCCCTCAGGCAATGTCCCCCCATTTGCTACTGCTGTAGCTCCTAGACTCTGTCCCAGAGGAGCAGCTCCTTGCTGGGAGCAGTGGGGAGGGACCAGGGCCACCACCAGGCAAGCCCGGTGCCCTGGGTGCAAAACACAAGGAGAGCTCGGTCTCAGTGACGGGTGGGTCAGGTCAGCACTGCCTGCTCCCCTGCAACATGACCTGTCCTCGGTGCAGAAAGAATAAAACAAACACGCCGCCCATTGTGGAACCTGCAGACTAACACTGGCAATAGTGTAGAAACAGGCGTAAAAGACACATGAACAAACTCTGAAGCAAGAGCAGAATCAGCAAGGCACAAACACGCCCTGCTTTGGCCAGGAGAAGAGCTGGGAATCCAGACCACCCGTGTTCTGTTTTCAGCGTCCATACATGATGGGCGTGGTGAGGACCACCCCATCAGCTTGGGCTCTAGAGTTTACTCCGTGCACCCAGCCGTTACAAGCATTTGATCGCCTCCCACGTGCCAGACTTTACAACACCTCGAGGTCCTTCGTTTCTGGAAGTTTTCAGTTTTCAGCCCTGGGGCAGCCCAGGAGCTATCGTCCTTGGCAGGACCGACTAGGGAAGAGCAGCCCCGAGGGCCTGCCGCCTGGTGGCCACGTCGTCTGCCTGCACATCCAAGGCAGGCAGACTTCCACCCAGACTTCAATGGTAGAGCAGTGGTGAAGAATCCACCTGCCGAGGCAGTTTTTTTAAAAAATAAATTTATTTATTTATTTATTTATTGGCTGCAATGGGTCTTTGTTGCTGCACGTGGGCTTTCTCTAGTGGCGGTGAGCTGGGCTACTCTTCATTGGGGTGTGTGGGCCTCTCGTTGCAGTGACTTCTCTTGTTGCGGAGCACGGGCTCTAGGCACGTGGACTTCAGTAGTTGTGGCACGTGGGCTTCAGTAGTTGTGGCACGCAGGCTCAGTAGTTGTGGCACGTGGGCCTCAGTAGTTGTGGCACGCGGGCTCAGTAGTTGTAGCACGTGGGTTTCAGTAGTTGTGGCATGTGGGCTCAGTAGTTGTGGTGCACAGGCTTAGTTGCTCAGCGGCATGTGGGATCTTCCCGGACCAAGGCTTGAACCTGTGTCCCCTGCATTGGCAGGCGGATTATTAACCACTGCGCCACCAGGGAAGCCACCACGAGGAGGAAAGGCCCTCAGAGACCTTGAATCTCTGCCTTCCGGCTCCCCACCTGTTTCCGTGAATCAGAAGACACTGAAATGTCAAAGTAAACAAATAGCAAAGCTGAGCTGCCCAAGCTTAGAACCTGAGAGGGCTCCCTAGGGTCCCCTGGCCTTCCAGACCCCAGACACCCATGGTCAGCTCAGAATCTCACTCCTGAGGAACCAAAGGCAACAGGAGCCGCTGACCGGACATACGTTTGCTTCTCCCCTCCCTTCTCTCTGGATTGTCCCTCCCCTATCTCTGGCCTCCACGGGGCTTTGCTTGCAGGGGATCCACGGGAAGCAGGGCCTTGGGAACCTCAGGAGCATGACACGCCATCCCATGGCCCACAAAAGTCCACGGGGTCCTCTCCTAAGAAGTCTCTCATGTCTCAGGGAAAGGGAACAGATAAGGACGCCCCCGCACACGCGTCTCTGCCTGTGCCTGTGCCCGTGCCCGTGCCCGTGCCTGTGCCTGTGCCTGTGTCCCTTGACTCTTTCCACTCCCCTTGCTTCTCTCTCCTACAAAAGGTTGAATCCCAAGGAGGCCGAGATTGGTACCAGCCGTCTGGAGAGAAGGGAGACCCCAGCAAACTATATTTCATTCAACTGTTGTCAAAAGCCAAACAGGAAAATCTAAGAAAAATAAAATGGATTTTGGTTTTAATTAGCGCGTTGACGCTGTGCTCCCTGTTGGTCGTATTTTCACTGTGTTTGATGACTGTGTTGACACAGCCTCCGGCTGGCGGGGGGAGGTCCTCCACGCTTTCTATTCCCTCAAAAACCCAGCTCAAAGGAAAATCCGCAGCTCCCAGCAGACTGGCCTCCTCCCTCTTTAGTGCTCTTGGCCTTACATCCTCCTTTGTAAAACAAGTATTTATAAGAAAACTAGGAGGACCATTGAGCTGATTTCCACACAATGGAGATATTTGCTAAGAGGTCATCCTGTGCTTTCTGCTGTAACACCCAGGGCCTGGGCTCAGATTGGTCCACAGAGCCCTTCTCAAGCCTCATCTCCCCCCATACATCCTGCCCCAGACACAGGGGGCTGCTCTCCTCCCGGACCACTTCAGGCTCCCGCACAGCTTTACCCAGGGTCGTTCCCCCTCCAAATCCAGCTGGAAAATCTTGATTCACCTTCAAGTTCGTGCTCAAATGCCCTGAGAAGGTGTCTCTGATCTGACCAGAAAGGGCATGGTGCCTCTGGCTCTCATAACACTGTGCAGGGTCATTATTTATTAGCTCTGTCCATCCCACTGCACTCAGCTCCTCGTGGCCAATGCCGATCCTCAGATCCCCAGAAGGGAGATGGAGCAGTGCCTGCCTGCGAGGGGCACTCGCGATCCTTCTTGTTCAATGAATAGGTGAATGAGGGGAGACATAGATAGGGAATAGGAAAAAAGAAAGAAAAGAAAGAGGGAAGGAAGGGAGGGAGGGAGGGAGGGAAGGAGGGACGGAAGGAAGGAAAGAAGGGAAGCAGGGAGGGAAAGAGGAAGGATGGAAGGAAGGAAGGGAGGGAGGGGTGAAACTGGGTGTCCCCATTTCCAGATCCTCAAAGCCCACGTCAGCAGGGCCTCTGCTGTAGCATCTACCTCTGTCTCTCAGGTAATAGCCACCATTCTCCAGATTCTTTAGTTCCTATAAAAATCACATGTTTCGGCAGAAACAGATTCACGGACTTAGAGAATGAATTTATGCTTACCAGAGGGGAAGGGATAGATTGGGGGTTTGGGACTGACATGTACACACTGCTGTATATAATAGATAACCAACAAGGACCTACTGTAGAGCACAGGGAACTCTGCTCAATACTCTGTAATAACCTAAATGGGAAAAGAATTTGAAAAAGAATAGATCCTTGTATATGTATAACTGAATCACTTTGCTGTACACCTGATTGACACAACAGTGTAAATCAACTCTACTCCAATATAAAAATTAAAATTAAAACAAAACAAAAAAGCTCAACCAACCAAACAAACAAAATCACATGTTTTGGGTTTCATGCCTTCAGGACTAGGGCAGTAATAGCAGAGAAACTAATTCATATTCTAGTATCAGTGAACCAGGGTTCTTAGTTAACATTTTGAAATTTAACATTTGAAATTTCAGCAGTCTTTACTGCCTTAACCTCAGTGAGTGAGGGTAAGGAAATATCGCTTCCTCTGCCAGGGCGTATGTTTGTAAGGCAGAAGGGAGACTTTGGAGCTTTTTAATGACCTGCAGATTTTATTCTGCTCATCTGCTTGCACCAAAATAACTGCTTTGTCCAAAGCTGAATTCAGCCCAAGAGGGTCCCTGCCCCTAATAGAGGCCCTTGATCTCAAGGTCTTTGAAATCCTCCTTTGGAATCCACAGAGGAAGTCAGAGGATTTGGAGTAAGTGGGGAATGGAGCAGAGAGATAAGGAAAAAGAAGGAAGGAAGCAAGGAAAGAAAGGGAGGAAAAAAGAACTACTTTGGGGAGTGTTCAACACAATTTGACTCCCCTGGTGCACATGCTTCGTCCATGAGCTGAAAGACTTTACAGGATATGTTGGTTCTGATGGAAACAGGAAACTTATGGAGAAGTGTCCAGAAGAGGAACAAGTGTTTCAGAAGATAAACCAACACTCTGTAGACCCAGAGATGGTGCTCAGTTGGGCACAAACTAAGACCCAAACATGGAGCATAGCCCCTAGAGGCTGTGGTCTTTGCAGCTGCCACTGTTGTTGCCCCAGAGAAGGGCGCTGAAACCATTATCTAAACGTATAAGCACATCTGCCAATCGCTTTTTCCTTAAACACCTAATATTCCAGGCAAATGAAATCTAATGTCACGATAAGCTGAATGGATCCTGAGTCCTCACTTCCTTCGATAGGCATAAAGAGTCTCGGGCAGTTTCCGCTCCATTTTTTCAGGAAATCATTTCCAATACTGGGGAAGGGACCCCCTCCTACGTGCTCCCAAAGCTTCCAGGACTGTGTTCTAAAATAACTGTTCTGTAATCACCTGATTACTTGTCCGAATCCCTTACTATATAAACTCAAATAAGGCAGAGACTAGGTCCTATTTACTCTGATGTCCACAGCTAAGCACAGGGCCTGGCACATGATAAGATGCATCCGCCCTCTGTCAACCTGGCACAAGACAGGTATTCAATTAATATTTGTTGGATTGAATCAATTATTGGTCCCGTGTGATAATAACGGCAAACGCTTCTCTAGGCCAGCTGATCTCTGTATTAACTCAGTTGATCTTTACAACAATCCTCCCGAGGTATACACTAGTATTCTCCAGGCAGGAGAAATGAAATGCCAAGAGATGGAGTTCTTGCCCAAGGACACTCAGGAAACTAGCATCACAAGCAGGCTCTGGACCCAAGACAGTCTGGCTCCAGAACCCATGCTCACAACGTTACACAGCTCTGCTACTTGTAACTTTTAGAAACTTCCAATTCAACAAGCGTTTACCCCAACTCAATGATTCCAGATCCGGAGGTAGAAAGATGAACAGGCTGTGAGGCCCTGAAGGAACTGACAGGGACCCCTCATGTTAAGCAGAGTCAGGGCTGCTTCAAAACACTCGAAAACTGAGTTTTTCTCTCCCAACCTCCTTGAGTATTGAAAAGAGCGTGCTTTGCGATATACGAGCAGAAAGGCTCTGTGGACCTAAAGTGCTACAGAGACCCCTCATGAATTCAGATCTTCCCCACTATTTAAGTTTCCACTCATTCCAACTTTGGGCTGAGATCTCCATTTTTGTGATACATGAAAAAAAGTAGTATCAACATAATCGTGTTACAGGAGAAAAATTATTCCACCACTTCAGAAAGTATATGCTATAACCATTTGATATGGGAATTACTAATAGATATTCTGTTGTAAATATTCACTTAAGCAAGGTCTCTCTGACACGGCACTAACATCACCAAGCTCTGAGCGACAGGTCCATCCCTGGCATTTGCGGGGTCCAGGGGTACAAATAGAGGCCAACACAAGGTATGTCTAAATATTTAAAACTTTAACGCAAGCTAACAAACTGGAAAATAAATATGTTCTATCCTCCTAATGTGATAAATAAAACTTTACAACACCACTTTTTTTTTTTTTTTTTTTTTTTTTTTTTGTGGTATGCGGGCCTCTCACTGTTGTGGCCTCTCCCGTTGCGGAGCACAGGCTCCGGACGCGCAGGCTCAGCGGCCATGGCTCACAGGCCCAGCCGCTCCGCGGCATGTGGGATCCGGACAGGGGCACGAACTGGGTCCCCTGCATTGGCAGGCAGACTCCCAACCACTGCGCCACCAGGGAAGCCCTCTCACTGCATTTTGATTTTTTTTTATTTTTAAATACTTTATGTCCTATTGACAGTCCTAACATAAAGATAAAAGGTAATTCTACCCAAAGTGTAAACATTTTGAATATATTTTATCAAAACCTCAAATGAAAGTGAATGTTAAAAGGGAGAAATTAACGGTTACCTTTGTTTTACAAGTGCCCTTAATCTGGTACCTAATTCTCTACCATTGCTAAAAACAAAACACCAAATATTTCTCCTGCCAAGATCTTCTTTTTCCCCACCTCTCTCCATATTCCCATATGATGAGGTATTTAGAGCATTTTACTTCTCCTTCTTATCCCAAAAGGAATCTTTACAGGGTTTTTCAGGTAAAGAAAAACCCCACTTCAACTCATTTTGTTGAAATTGCTTAATTTTAGAACATTATTAGGATTTCCCTTCCAGTCTATATGGTCTAATGGTCTATACCTTCAACAATTGTAATTTAGCACTTATTAGACATTTCCACCCATTTGTTTTATTCATTAGTTGGTGGGTTACTTGACCATCTCCTCACCTCCACTGTTGCAGATAGGAAGTCAGATGCTAGTCTGATAGCTTCTCATCTATACATAATGTGTTCTTTTTGTCTGGAAATTCAAAACAGATTCCCTCTTACTTTGAAGCTCTGCAGTCCTACAAGAATGTGGCTATCCACATCCACTATTTAATGAGTACTTAGTAAATGTTGGGCGCTACTCTAAACAATTTTCCCATATTAACTCTAATCCCTGCAAGAACATTTCGCAGTAAATATTATCATTTTTCCATTTTACAGATGAGAAAACTGAGGCTCAGAGATGAAGTACATGGCCTAAGTCCAAACAGCTCATAAGCGATGGAGCCAGGCTTGAAACCCACATGGCCTGGCTTCAGAATCTGTGCTGTTCACCACTCACCACATGTGTAGCTTTTTTCTTTTTAATTAAACTTGACTGGACCTTAGTCCCTGCATTGATTCCACAGACTTAGGCTTTCTTTGAGCTCAGTTGTTGTTTTAATATTGACTTTCTTTCATGTGTTCTTTCTGGAGTTTAATGCATCCCTTCCTATAGAAAGCCTTCCTTGGTCCACTGAGGTGAGTCAAATTTTCCCTCCTTTACTCTCTCAGAGTACCATGGACTTGAATCAATTTCAGGCTGTAGCACATGTGATCTTCTGGTTACTTGTCAATCTCCATCAATACACTGCAAGCTGCTTAAAAGCAGAGAATGTGCCACGTTTGATGCTGTGCCCCCAGTATTTCACTTTAGTGTCTGACGTGTAGGTTCTCAGTAAACATTGGCTACTTTTAAATGAACGGAATAAGCTCTGACTGCCAACTACACTATGCGCTGCTGGCGATTACTCTAGCAAGCACTTCCCTTTTGTTGCTCCACAGGTGTTTCTAGCTAAGTCTGTGCAATGTCTGGTCTGCACCCACCTGTCTTACAGGTTCACACCCAAAGGTCTGTTTGCAAGCATCCTCTCCGCTAACTTCTTCCCTCATAATTAGACTTCGGCACTACTTTTTAAACACATTTTAAACACCCTACTAGAAGGAACAGAACAGTTTTAGGAGATGTAGGAGATCTCAGAGTTACCAAGAAAAGAGGGGTCTATGCACTCCAAGAAGCAGGAGAGGGTCTGGGCTTGTAAGAGTCTTTAAGAGGGCAGCACAAAGAAAGTTTATCCCAGACTGAGGGTCACACGTCCACCAGCCACCTGCTGTGTCCTCAGGCTGGTTCTCGCCATTTCTCACATTTGCCAGAAGTGTTCACCTTAGTTGATGAAGATTTATTTCTATGGTACCGTCTCTCAAATTTTAAAATGAAAGTAAGAAATAGTATCGGGCCTCAATATAAGTCCTCCATTTAAAACTCTACCAGCCTCTCATTAACATTCTTATTAAGATAGAAAAAGAGGAAATTCCCCGGTCGTCCCGTGGTTAGGACTCTGTGCTTTCACTGCAGAGGGCTTGGGTTCAATCCCTGGTCAGAGAACTAAGATCCTGCAAGCCACGCAGGGTGGGAAAGAAAGAGAAAGAAAGAAAGAAAGAAAGAAAGAAAGAAAGAAAGAAAGAGAGAAAGAGAGAAAGAGAGAAAGAGAGAAAGAGAGAGAGAGAGAGAGAGAGAGAGAAAGAGAGAGAGAAAGAGAGAGAGAAAGAGAGAGAGAAAGAAAGAAAGAAAGAGAGAGAGAAAGAAAGAAAGAAAGAGAGAGAGAAAGAAAGAAAGAAAGAGAGAAAGAAAGGAAGGAAGAAAGGAAGAAAGGAAGAAAGGAAGAAAGGAAGAAAGGAAGGAAGGAAGGAAGGGAGGAAGGGAAAGAAAGAAAAGGAAGAAAAGAAAGAAAGAAAGAAAGAGAAAGGAAGGAAGGAAGAAAGAAAGAAAAAGAAAGAAAGAAAAGAAAAAGACGAACTCACAATACCCAAAATGAAGACCATTGATAGAATCTGAGAAGACTTCCCACTGACTGTATGTCTGGTAGAAGCTGACTGACAAAAACAGCCACGGGTGTAGAGAACGAGGCTAGTCTGTTCCCCTGCTCCCCACTCAACCCTGCTATAGGGCTGCGAGATGGGAAACCAGGGCGCCAACCTGTGCCGTGTGGACACATCCATCCCCCAGGGGGCCCTTTCCTCAGCCCTGTCTCACACTCGCATCGGTCCTTGCTTCCACAGCTAATTAGAGACTATAAATTCAGGAGTAAACTGTCCAGAAGCTGGGTTCAGGGCACTGGAAGCCGTGTACTGCCTCCCGCGAAGCATAAGCGTCAGGAGGGACAGAGCAAGGAGAGTCCTCCAGGCCATGAAGGCTGGAGCTTACAGGTGTTCTTGTGGCCTGCAGGTTCAGCTTGATGGAGAAGAGTAGACTCAGGGGGTAGAAGATGCCAGTAGAGCAAGCTAGCTGAGACCTGCCAGACCCTGGGAATATAGCTAAGTCCCGAGGGTCTAGCAACCTGACATATATCTGATATTGAAATGGAAAGGGGATTTAACACATGCCCAAGGATGCAGAGAGTATACACAAGCAACCCACACACTTTGAATATTGGCAAACATTTTGTTCGGCTGGCCACGGATCTTATGAAAACAAATTGCAGAACACGAGAAAGGGCCCACCATCTCAAAGTCTCTAGAAAATATCAGACTTCAATAGAACACCCAAAGGTATGACCTCTTTGAAAGAGTAACAGAATGCCCAAGGAGAGATAGGATGTGATAAGAAAGAAAACTACCAACAGATAAAAAGGAGATGAGTAAGATAATGGAAGATTATAAGCTAATGAAAAATACAACAGCAGAGTTACATGGAAAGCAGGAAAAAGAAGAGTTGAAATTGCAGAAAAACCAATTGGTAATTGGAGTATAAACTTGAAAAGTTCTTCCAGAATGCAAAGTAAAATAGTCGAATGAAAACGGAGAAAAGATACTAGACACAGAAGACAAAGAATGAGAGTGTCTCTGAAGAATAATCCAAAACCACTCAACCAGAGTGGTCGTCAGAATCATAACACTTTTTTGAGGAGGAAAAATGTGTCCTGGAGACCAAAAGCATTCACCATGTCCAAGGCTAAACAACAACAGCTGCATCCTGGAAATGTATAGTAAACATAAGGATAATAGGAAAACACCCTACAAATATGCAGGTAGGAAACCATGTTACCTACAGTGGAAGAGAAATTAAGATTGGTGGAGTATTTATGGAGAATACTGAAATAAAAGAATTAAATGCTCATCGATGATCTCTTTAACTTGCTATCTTTTTTTTTTGTATTTTATTTTTTAAATTAATTAATTAATCTTTAATTGAAGTAGAGTTAATTTACAATGTTGTGTTAGTTTCAGGTGTACAGCAAAGTCATTCAGTTATAAGTGTGTATATATTATTTTCATATTTCTTTCCATTATAGTTTATTACAAGATATTGAATGTAGTTCTCTGTACTATACAGTAGGAGCTTGTTGTTTATCAGTTTTAAATATAGTAGTTTGTAACTCTAACCTCAAACTCCTAATTTATTCCTCCCCCACTTTCCCCTTTGGTAATCGTAAGTTTGTTTTCTATGTCTGTGAGTCTATTTCTGTTTTGTAAATAAGTTCATTTGTATTATATTTTAGATTCCATATATAAGTTTCACAATTGTTATCTTCACAATAATAAGACAATGTTTAAGTTATTAAATAATTCAGAAAATATAATGCCATATACGTATTTTGAACACATACCAAACGAGGGAAGAATTTCAGAAACCAGGAACGGGGATGTCATGGTGTCATCACACGGGCGGGTAGCATTTACAATGAAGTACATCTAGAATTAAACCAAAATAATTGCTTTAAACCATAGTTACAAAATTAAATGCGAGTGTCCGAAGCGGTTCTAAAAGAGAGAATAGAGAATGCAAAAAAAGGATTTGGCAATCATCATTTGGAACAAACACTTAAGAAAAGGAAAAAGGTGTCTGGAAAAATCAAACAGCTTAAATGCATTTTCTTCTATAGGAAATGCTTCAGGAAGCAACATTACTCTTTGGATAATTTAAGAAATGCAGATTAAAAAGATTTTTTAATGTCAAGGTAATCATAATGCAGTTAAAAGTATAATGCATTCCTTCTAAAGGGTTGCCTTCCAAGGCCTTTCTCACCACCACAGCTCAGGGTTTCACACAATCAACTAACCCTTCTCTTCCCTCCCAACCAGACCTCTCCCATCAACAATACAGCATGTTGGAGTCTCTGCACTCCTTAAAATATATTTGTATATATCTTCAACCCCACATCTCCTTCCACCCTGGTGATTGTCAGTCTTGGTTGTGTATAAGCATCGCCTGGGGGCTGTAAACTATCTCAGCGCTTGCGGCTAACTCGGAGATCCTGTTGTAATTGGTCTGGAGAGTGGCCTTGGCTTTGGGACTTTTTTAAAGCGCCTCAATAATTGTAGTGTGCAGACAAGGTTGGGACCCGTGTTAGCCCTAACTCTCTGCTCCCCTTCTCAACAAAATTCCTCGAAGTTTTTCACAGCACTTGTTCCATTCTCTTTTCACCTAACCTCTCCTCAAACCACAGTAACGCATCACTTCTCTGAAATAGTTCTTGCTGAGGTCACCAAAAGCCCAAATGCTGTTAAATCCAAAAGGTGTTTCTCAGCCCTCATCTTTGCTGACCTCCCCACAGCTCTGGACACTGGCTATGGCCCTGCATTTCTTTTTTTTTTTTTTTTTTTTTTAATGTTTTTTTAATTACTTTATTTATTTATTTTTGGCTGTGTTGGGTCTTCGTTTCTGTGAGAGGGCTTTCTCTAGTTGCGGCAAGCGGGGGCCACTCTTCATCGCGGTGCGCGGGCCTCTCACTATCGTGGCCTCTCTAGTTGCGGAGCACAGGCTCCAGACGCGCAGGCTCAGTAGTTGTGGCTCACGGGCCCAGTTGCTCCGCGGCATGTGGGATCCTCCCAGACCAGGGCTCGAACCCGTGTCTGCTGCATTGGCAGGCAGATTCTCAACCACTGCGCCACCAGGGAAGCCCTGGCCCTGCATTCCTTGATGCCCGCTCTTCCTTTTGATGCTGAGACTCTGCCGTCTTCAGCTTTTTCTGACTTCCCTGCTGCTCCTTTCAGCAGCCTTTGAACGTTTACGCTCCCTACCCAGCTCCTAAAGACCTGCTCTGGACAGTTTTGTGAGTAGGACTCTCGCTCGTTTTCTCCTTCGTGAAGGACAGTCTCCTTCATACCCATGATCGCAATTTCCATTTTATCTTTGAGGACTTGCAGATTTGCTTCTCCAGCCTGGACCTTTCCTATGCGCTGCAGACCCACGTGCCCGCTCCCACGTGACTTCTCCCATGACAGGCTCTCCTGGGCGGACGCCATACTTGTGACGCTGTCTCCATGCGCCATGCTCCAGGCATGGGAACAAAGCCAGGAGCCAAGGTTTCTCCTTGACATCTGTTCTTTCACTCTCCACATCCAGCCTGTCCCTAAGCCCATTCCTAGTACTTCCTCAGCATCTCCTCTCCATCCACATTATATGTCATCAGGGAAATGCAAATTAAAACAACAGTGAGATACGACTGCACACCTATGAAAATGGCCAAAATCCAGAACAGTGACAATACCAAATGCTGATGAGGATAGAGGGGCAGAAACATTATTTACTGGTAGGAATACAAAACGGCACAGCCACTGTAGAAGACAGTTTGCAGGTTTCTTATCAAACTAGACACATTCTTACCATATGATCCAGCAATCATACTCCTTGGTATTTACCCAAAGGAGTTGAAAACATGGGTCCACAAAAAAACGTGCACACGGATGTTTATAACACTTTATTCATAATTACCAAAGCTTGGAAGCAACCAGTATGTCCTTCAGTAGGTGGATGAATAAATAAACTGTGGTACATCTGGACAATGGAATATTATTCGGGGCTAAAAAAAAAAATGAGCTATCACGCCATGAAAAGACATAGAGGAACCTTAAATGCATATTTCTAAGCGAAAGAAGCCAGTCTGAGAAGCCTACATACCATATGATTCCAACCGTATTATTTCTGGAAAAGGCAAAACTATGGATATCAGTGGTTGCCAGGCAGCAGGGCAGAGTGGGGTTGATGTAAATAGAGCACAGAGCAGTTTCAGGGCAGAGTAGTTTCAGCACTCTCTATGGTGCTGTAATGATGGATACATGTCATTATGCATTTGCCTAAACCCACTGAACATATAACACCCAGAATGAACCCTTAGGTAAACTCTAGACTTTGAGTAATTATGATGTGTCAATGTAGGTTCATCCTTGGTTTAAAAAAGAGGTACCATTTTGGTGAGTGATGTTGATATAGGAAAGGCTATACATTTGTGGGAGCAAGGGGTGTATTACATGGGAAATCTCTATAGCTTCCTCTCAATTTTACTGTAAACCTAAAACTGCTCTAAAAGAAGAGTCTCTTAAAAGAGGAAAAAGAAAAAACCAAAGGGCATTAGGACCAAAAAGACTGGAGACCTGAGTTCAAATTCTATTGCTGCTTTTACAAGGTATAAGATATTAAACAGTTCTTCTAGTCACTCTGCAGCTTTCCTGCGCTATAAAATAGCTACCTAAGAGACCTTTCTCCACTGTCATAGGAAGGAAGAAGGGGACTATGGAGGCAGATATAAGATGCAGATCTGGTGGCAGGAAGTTAAAGGGATTCCCATTGGATGGTTTCTCTTTTCCCAGTGAAGCAGAACCACCTCCGTAGGGCAGGAGGTGAAGTGGGAGTACTAGAGGTTCCAGGAGGTTCCAGGAGGGCCAAGAAGTTTTAAAATAGTCATGCAAATGTGGGAGAGGAACATCATAAGACCGCTTTCGCAAACTAGTAACTCAAATATTTTTGGAAGGAAAATATGGTGCATTACAGCACCATACAGAGTGCTGAAGCTACTCTGCCCTGAAACTGCTCTGTGCTCTATTTACATCAACCCCACCCTGCCCTGCTGCCTGGCAACCACTGACATCCATAGTTTTGCCTTTTCCAGATGTCATACAGTTGGAATCATATGGTACGTAGCCTTCTCAGACTGGCTTCTTTCACTTATAAAGGCAGAAAGGATTGGCTTTAAAATTTTAAGCTATATCATAGAGTTTTGTTTTTTTTTTTTATCATAGAGTTTTGTGATTAAAACAAAAGTCCGCTAAGTGTGTGAAATGCACGATACAAATATAAAATAGCATCATGTTAGAAGTCAGTGGTTAATGAAAGGATTCACTTACCAGACATTTGCTCTGGATTTTCAGTAAGTCCATTTTATAGGACTATTGATAAGCATTTTCACAGGGGTCACCACTACTCCTGTAACCATGCGGACAAATGGCTAGGTAGCACGGTAATTTACCTAGCTTTTAGCGTTATCAGGACTAAGCAACTTTATCAGGTTAAAGTTAACTCAACCTGGAAAAGATAAGTTACTTAAAAAATAAATAAAGTGGCATTTTCCTGGAACCAGCAGAAGGGGCATGTGATAAAATAACACAGCAAGGGGTTGTATGATTAGGGGAAGGTTTTGTAGGTGGCTTAGAGAAGGGGGTCCTCTGCCAAGAATGCGGGCAAGATTATCTCTAAACTCTTCTTTTCTCCCCAACACCAGGTAGGGGGCTCTATGAAGTGTCATTAAGCTTTCCTTCAAAGGCTCCAACAAGGCTTCCCTGGTGGCGCAGCGGTTGAGAGTCCACCTGCCGATGCGGGGGACGCGGGTTCGTGCCCCGGTCCGGGAAGATCCCACGTGCCGCGGAGCGGCTGGGCCCGTGAGCCATGGCCGCTGAGCCTGCGCTTCCGGAGCCTGTGCTCCGCAACGGGAGAGGCCACAACGGTGAGAGGCCTGCGTACCGCAAAAAAAAAAAAAAGGCTCCAACAGCTTACTCTCTCCACCCTCCGCCTTCCATCCCAATGAAAACTATGCCTGGCATCCCAGCATTAGGGAAATTAACCTCAATGGAAAAAATAAATTCTTACGTCTAGTCCCAGCTCTCAACAAGAATACCATAGCTGTTTCTTGTGAGCACCGCAGTCTTGTTTGACAACATAATGAGATCTGGTTAAACAGATGAAAAATGCCTTAACCTGAGTGTTTATCTCAACCCTGCCAAAGCTTTCAGCCCCTCAGGCATTCCCATCTCTGCAGAGAGGGTCAAGAACCTTCAGTGGCAGCCCATGGCTGTGAGCTGGCGTCTCGCTACACCAAGCCACTTGGGCGATAGCAGAAGGCAGGAGTTCCTGTCAGTTTGAATTTCCTGAAGTGTACTGGCCTGTGTCATGATCTCAGTGGTGTCTGGGGGCAGTTCTTCGGTCAAATCCCTGGAATAGAATGGAACAGAAAAGAGAGAGTACATGCAAGAAACCAGCAGGAGGACAGGTTGGCAAGTGAAACTCAGCAGTATTCTTCTAGGGCTGGGTTGGTGCGCGGGGCTGGGACCCCGCCAACAAATAAACCTAAGGGGGCACCCTCTCGAGGTTCTAGAGGACCAAACTCACAGTGTAGGCAAAGTCTGTAATGCAGGTGACTAACTGGTCATCCCTTTCAAGACAAGTCTACAGAGAACACAGTGAAAGGGATTTGGGAAATCATCTGATTAAAGCAAACAAGGTATATAGCCAATCAGGATCATCCTGAATGAAAAATTCAATTTAACATACGAATATTTAGTGTGAGAATTACTCTCACCCATCCGACGTTTTCCAACCCATGCACCATGGGGTTTTGCTTTCTAACCAGATGTTTCTCTCTCTCTCTCTAGCGCAGATCCTTAACACTCCTCCCATGATGTTTCACTTACGCATTTATGTGGCTTCCCCCGGTCGACCGAGCTCCTTGAAAGCAGGGAATTATCATCTCCCACAGACTTTCACTCCTAGAAGATGCTCCATAGAAACACATTAGTTGAATTCATTGATTTAGTGAATAGAATACGGTTATTTGAGAAAGAAAAAAAAAATATATGCCGTAAGGTTAGCACTTTGATGTCTCCAGGAACTACAGCCAGATCGTCATGCACACTTACCAGTCATACTCCCTATAAAGGGATTTCTTTTGCCTCAAGACAATTTCCCCAGCTGCTTCAGAGAGAAATCATCTTCACCTCCACTTCCTGTCTCAGTGCTGGGCAGCACTGTCACTCAGTTAAATTACCTGTGCTTCCCCACCTAGACTTGATTTTAACAGAGGATCAAGTGATTGCCAAAAAGACTCTTGGAGATGTAGAAGGATATCAGTATAACTAGATTTTTGAAAGTTTGGTACGAGACCCTTAAGCAAGTGTCTTTACCTGGTATTCATTTTCTTTCAATGGTTTATTTTAGAATACATTGGATTGGACTGGATTGGACTGGACTGGATTGGACTGGATTGGACTGGACTGGATTGGATCAGGTTGGACTGGATTGGACTGAATTGCATTGAATTGGATTTAAGCTGTTAGTGTCCAAGTGTTGCCTCCTCCACCAGACCGTAAGTTCCTCGAAGGCAAGGAAGGGCCTTGAGTCTTTACCTACCACCAAGCTTGGTACATGGTAGTTACTCAATATTTGCAGAATACATAGGTAAAAGAGTTACTTGGGAATGAGCCCGAAAGGATCCAGGATATACCTGTCGTTTCTATGTTTGTCTTTGCCCTCCTGTGAGGCGGATGGTGTTGCCCTTTATTACTCTTAATAATGATGACCTTTGTAATTGGGAGGAAAACCATACACCTTAGGTGCCTTGTGTGAAGGTTTTATGTATATCTGTTTTGAGGGTTTCACTCTCTTTCTTCATGTGCATAATGAAATGCACACCAAATGGTTTAGATTGTACAGACTGCCTTCCCCAGATGCTAGCCCATCCGAATCCCATGGAAGCCTTCAGTGGGGACCACGAAGGAGCAGCGAGAGGAGGGAAACCACACAGCAGAGCCCAGTGGGGTGAGAGGCAAAACTGGCAAGAACAAAGGAGACCCGTCACCAGCGTTCCCTCCCGACGGTCTCCACAATGTTAGAGCTCAAGTAAAGCTGCAATTCCCCCCGAAGACTGAGATGTCCCTTTTAAAATGATCTCTCCAGTTATCACTGGGGCAGCGTGCATCTCAAGGGTCGTTAACCTCCCACCCTCCACCCTTCACCCTGGGCTCTGGGGGTGTCTGTCTAAGAAAGTAGCTTCCAGAGGGGGTCAGTATTCCCTCTTAGGAGCCCCCAGAGCAAATGACTGAACAGATTAGGACGGATTAGACAGATAACAATTCAGACCCTTTTACAAGCACATTTTTCACTCGACACTCAAATCCCCTTCTGTGTCCCAGGCACGCACAGCCCAGCGACTGGATAGTATTACTGAAATATCTCTGCACCAGCTGAGTGCATGGAACTGTGCAAAGCCAGATGTTCTTGTAACCCTGTTTTACTGAGTTATTTATATCCATATAATATTTGACATTTCCTGTGTTGTTAAAGAGTTGGGGGCCCTTGACGTATTTTTAAGAGAACAGTGCCGACTTTTCATTTTTTTCTTTGATGCCCAGCACCAGAAATAAGTAATATAAAGAGGGGCTATATTAAACAGATGCTTTGCTAGCTCAAGTCTACCTTATTTTGATGCCTTTCATCTTAACTCATCTTCATGAACAGAAAGTTGCTAGAGTCATCTGAATATATGAATTAAGCCTATGATAAGTGCACACCCATGGGACTAAAATAAGTCAGCCGATAGACAAAGAAAAAATTTAATAAATATTAAGCATATATTGGGCTTCCCTGGTGGCGCAGTGGTTAAGAATCCGCCTGCCAATGCAGGGGACACGGATTCAAACCCTGACCCGGGAAGCTCCCACATGCCACGGAGCCACTAAGCCCATGTGCCACAACTACTGAGCCTGTGCTCTAGAGCCCGTGAACCACGACGACTGAGCCCATGTGCCACAGCTACTGAAACCCGTGTGCCTAGAGCCTGTGCTCTGCAACAAGAGAAGCCACCGCAGTGAGAAACCCGCGCACCGCAATGAAGAGTATCCCCCCATCGCTGCAACTAGAGAAAGCCCGTGTGCAGCAAAGAAGACACAACTCAGCCCAAAATAAACAAATATATATATATATATATATATATATATATATATATATATATATATAAAACACATTTCTAGGACTAAACTTTATGCAGTTTGGTACATGAAGTATATTGTCTCTGAACTTGATAGATGTGGAAAGGCCTAGTTAATATTTTTCCAAACTTAGTAAAGTATTAGCTGGAAGATTTCTCTGGCTAAATGAAATAATGGAAACTTTATAGAGTTAAAAGTACTTGGTTGATCCTACCTGGTAAGGATACCTAAACTGTACATGAAATTTGATATCATAGAAAGTAACCATTCTATTTCTTTGTTTATTGTAAGGATCCATTCACAAACTATTCTTTTTATTTTAAAGATTCCCAAATTTTTAAAGAGCTTTCTCCTTTATAGGATGTGACAGGGAGGGGTCCTGGTTTACAGTCCCATCTTGATATCTTTGACTGCTCTACCCTGAAAGCAAAAGTCATAGAAAAAGAGAAGTAAGATGTGAATTATTTAGGGTCTCTCTGGTCTTCAGAGTTGCTTTATAAACTTTTTCAAATCTCCCTACACTAGTTTTGTTTGTTTTTTTGTTTGCTTAAAATCAGCTTCCTTTCCTAAAAGCAGAGGAGGTATGAGTATATCATTGTTTGGAGAAACTTCCAGAATACATTCTTCCTTCCACTATATATCTTGTTCCTACTCATCTCACTCTGTATCCCCCCTCACTCTCTGAAGCCGAGGACCTTCTGACAAATCAAATCCTTCCCACCAACTTAAGGAAACGAGATGCCGCGGCCTGCTGGTGCCCATCTGAGCACACGAAGCCTGCCTGCTCCAATGCAGCAGTCAAATCCCTTGCAAATCCTCTAAGCTGTGCTAAGTCTCTAGTCTTCAAATAATGGACAGATCCTCTTGAAACCTATAGGTCAGGACAGCCCTCAGGGTGCAGGCTTGCTCATTTGTACCACCAGTTCCCCAGACCTTTACCACTGATGGCAGCAGGTTCTCCACTGAGTCCTTCCAGGGTTGCTCCACTGCTACAATCAGGATTGGGGATAGTATATGGAAGGCCAGCTCTGGACCACCGACCAGAGTTCTAACTGGGTCTGCATCTCCCAGATTCTTCGGGACCCCAGTTAGCCCACTAGTCTCTGGCTCCCACGTGAAGAGCATCTTTGCTCACCTCCTGAATTCTTGATCTTTTTCTTTCTACTCATAGTCAAAACACTGCTCTTTTCCTTGAAGGATTCTCAGGATTTTTTGTTTCACTCAGCATACGTTGTCCATTTTTGCTTGTTTACTATTTAGCTCAGAAGCTTCTCCCTACGGCCATTGACAACCTCTGTCCAACTGTAGAAAATCTCGCACCAGCAGACAACTTAAATCACTGGGACAACAGTCACAAACTGTTAGCCGTAGTGTTTGGGAACATGTAGAATTTTGTTTGCAGTCTTCTTTAAGCCTTCAAATCCACTCACCGAGTATATTCCTATAGCAGCCTTTCCTTTTCTGAAGCATGAATTTGAGCATCAAATGCCGTCTATTTTCTCAGGCTGCCTCTGATGGAAAGAAGACTCAAGGAACTTCCCTCGTGGTCCAGTGCTGAAGCATCTGCCTTCCAATGCAGGGGACGTGGGTTCAATCCCTGGTCGGGGAACTAAGATCCCACATGCCACGGGGCAACTAAGCCCGAGTGCCACAATTACTGAGGCTGCACGCCTCAACTAGAGAGCCCGCGTGCCGCAATCTACAGAGCCCACGTGCTCTGGAGCCCACGCACCACAACTAGAGAGAGAAAACCACACGCCACAACTAGAGAGAAGCCCTCACGCTGCAACGAAGAACTCGCGCGCTGCAACAACAACAAATAAAGATCCCGCGTGCCACAGCGAAGACCCAAGGCAGCCAAAAAAAAATTTTTTTTAATTAAAAAAAAGAAAGAAGACTCAACTCCAAGAGATATTCATCCGAAAAGCTCAAGTCCAAGAGATATTCCTCGAGAAAATCTAGGCTTTTCTTCAATTGATTCACCCAGTTGCAGCCTAGAGTTTATCAAACAAAGATCCCAAGGTTTGACTTTGGGGTGGGGAAGTTCATTTCACATAAAGACTTTCACTGTCACAAGTAATACTGTGAACCTGGCACCTTCTCCAAGAAAATTGGATTGATGGATGTGGATAAGTTAAGGCTACCCATCCATATTATACTAGGATTGGTAGTAGTAAAATTCCTAAAAGTGAGAACCGTATGTTTAAGTCTAAAGAATGACATTTATCCAGATGATGGAGAAAAAGAAGGATATAAATTCTAGAAGCGTTAGAAGACATCCTTACGGAGCATCACAGATTAGCATATGAGAACTAGATGTAAATAAGAAAACATAGGCAAAGGGTCTAGCACAGTGCCTGTCTTATATTAAGCACTCTGTGAATTACAGCTAGACTCAGTATGGTTATTATATCAGGCAGACTCTCATCTTCAAATAAATAAACAGAGGCACATGGAGGAAGAACTTTCCTTCTGCCAAGCCCAAGCCACCTCTCCTTACTCCTGCCCCTAAATCTCTGCTCTCAAAGCAAATACTGTTTATTAGACTGGTCAGAGCAGCCACCGTTCAACCCCCAGTTCCCATCCTCTGAGCATAACATTCAGAAATGCTTCAAAAACAAACATCCAGTCACCAGATGTCCTTAACATCTGGCTAAACCCATAAAACTATCCTCTACCACAACTACCTCCTTCCTAACTCCAAAGTGTAAGGAGAACAGAAAAACGTATGAAATCTCAAATGTAGTGAAATAAGATCTTGACATTTTCATCTTTGTAATTTTTTTCTTTCTTTGTTGTGTGTCCTGACTCTCTCCTCATTATTTAGAGGAATTTACAGTCTATAAGAAAAATTTTGACTTCGATACAAGAAAATTAAAAGAAAGGAAATTCTAATAGTCGCTTCTTTTTAAAGTTCTAATCTAAGCTCTTATGAATCAACAAGGAAGGTCCTAAGTGTAATGGGAAATAATGTGTATTATCATGATGTGTATAAATCAGAAGGAAAAGAAAGTGATCCTACCCTTTGTCGTAAAGAGAGCTGATGATGGGACCCTGGGTTGGCGGTAGCAGAGCAAAGGTGCTGAGGTCAGGACCTTGGAACTTGTCAGGGGCCGAGACAATAGGGATAAACCTGAGGGAATAAGGAGGAGGGGGGAGGAGTCAACGGAGAGACAGTCAAGCATCCTAGCAGGGCTGAACGCAGGGGGTGAGGTGGAAGGGGGCTGTAGGAACTGAATGCCCAAAGACCATCCCTCTTTGTTCAAAAGGTGCATATCAGCTGACCTCAACTCTTTGGGGCAAGAGGCTTTCATCATCAGTTTCTTGCAAAAGGCCTATGGCTCCTCCAGTAGAAGGATCCTTGACCAGCCTCCAGAATTTTGCTGACCCTGAGTGTGGGTATCAAAGTGTGAGCAGTCCACTCGTATGGACCCCAGAACAGGATGGGTTGCCTAACTCCTAACCAAGCAGGAATGGCATGGAAACAAGAGCTCAGCACTGGACCCTGGGGATGTCTAGACCAGGGTCTGTCAACCTCAGCACGATTGCCAAGTGGAGCTATATGATTCTTGGCTTGGGGACTGTCCTGTGCTTTGAAGGATGTTTAGCAGTATCCCTGGACTCTACCCACTAGATGTCGATAGCACATCATTGCCTCCTAGTTGTGACGATCAAAATGTCTTCAGACATTGCCAACAGTCCTCTGTGGGAGTGAAGGGTGCAAAACTGTCTTCATTTGCGAACGACTGGTCTTGACAGTAAGGAAGCCCTCCCTTATTACATGGAATCTATACCCACCTCCAGTATTTCAGGGCAAGGTATTTGTGGCCAGTAAGCCACTATCTACAATTTGTGACCAGTAAGCCACTATCTCAGACATCTCAGTAAAGTGCGTTTAAGTTTCAAAATATTTGAAGCACTCATTATTTCCATTAATACTCCAACACGTACACGTGCACACACACACACACACGCACGCACTTGTAGAGTGGTGGTAAAAACAACTCCAGCACAAACTATTTATTTTTCAAATGCAATAAATAAGTACAGTAGTTAATGTGAAAGGGAAATTTGTATTAACTTAAGGATTAGGGGGCAGTAACAGAAAGCTAGATGATCACAGAATAAACAGTAAAACACTGAAAATGGGAGCAAGTCTAATACAGAATTGGAGAGTGGTGACAATTTTTGTGCAGTTGACAATTTTTTGAACTCATGCTTAGGCAAGTATCATTATCTCCAAATACTAGTGAGCTCCCCCACTTACCAGATGTCTAATATTGAAAGAATATTAATTTTTCTAATGCTTTTTATTCATCTGCAAAACGGAGACATAATAACATACTTTATAAGATTGCAATGCAGATTAAATGAGCTCAGTCATTAAAGCAATTAGCACAGGGCCTGACGTTTAATCATCTTTCAATAAAGTTAGCCACTATTATTTTCAGTATAATGGAATAATTGAAGAATTATCTGAAGAATGGAAGAATTGAACCAACAAAGGGTGGTAATAACGTTTTACACAGCATGTTTTGAAGTTCTGACTTATCTGATCCACACTCAGCCTTGTGACCTTGATGTAGAGATTATCACACCCCTTTAACACGGGGATCGAGCACGGAAGTTTGACTGACCTTTTGCTCCTGGGCACATAATTAGTACACGGTAGCCCAAAACTCCAGGCTAGAGCCTTGGATTCCCACCTGAGTTCTCTTTCACTGGGCCCACTCTACACCATGCTAAGAGTCTACACCCCTAGACAAGTTAGGATGATTTCAGCTAAATTGAATGGCTTGAACAATAAGGAATTTTATTTGCTTCTATAACTGCATGTCTAGAGGTTGCACAGTTTCCAAGAACATGCAATCAGGACTCTGGCTACGTTTCCCTGAGATCCTCTCAAGAAGCCTTGCTCTGGGCATCAGCCTTGTTCTCAGAGCAGCTTCTCTCATGCTCTTAAAAAGGCCACCAACAGAAAATGAGGCAGAAAGAGAGAAAATGCCTATTTACCGTTCTTCTTAAAAATGAAAAGAATGTTCCCAGGAGTCTTTGATAACTTTGCCTCAAACAGAATAAGGTCATACGACCACTCCTGAACCAAGCATTTCAAGGAGGGAATTGCCCTGGAGTCAAATCATGGCCCATCCCTGGAGCTGAGGGTAGCACCACAGTCTCTGAGAAACTCAAGCAGTGCAGGAAGGCATATGCCCGTTGCCAGGCTTCACTCGGGAAGGAAGGAGGAGGGACTGGGAGGCAGGTAGGCGGCCATCAAGCCCTTTATGGTGCCCAAAACTTAAAGCTTCCTACTGGGGGCATCGCCAGCTTCTGCTTTCTTTGTGGCAATCATCCCCCACCCCCCAAAAAAACAGTTTGAGATGAGGGACTTCCGGGCGGTCCAGTGGTTAAGACTTTGCCTTCCACTGCAGGGGGTGTGGGTTCAATCCCTGTTTGGGGAGCTAAGATCCCACAGGCCTCGCGGTCAAGAAACCAAAACATAAAACAGAAGCAGGGCTTCCCTGGTGGTTCAGTGGTTAAGAATCCTCTTGCCAATGCAGGGGACACGGGTTCGAGCCCTGGTCAGGGAAGATCCCACATGCCACGGAGCAACTAAACCCGTGCACCACAACTGCTGAGCCTGCGCTCTACAGCCTGTGAGCCACAACTACTGAGCCCACGTGCCACAACTACTGAAGCCTGCACGCCCAGAGCCCATGCTCTGCAAGAAAAGAAGCCACTGCAATGAGAAGCCCGCACACCACAACTAGAGAAAGCCCACGTGCAGCAACGAAGACCCAATGCAGCCAAAAATTAATCAATTAATTAATTAATTTGAGAAAACAGAAGCAATATTGTAACAAATTCAATGAAGACTTTAAAAATGGTCCACATCAAAAAAAGTCTTTAAAAAAAAAAAGAGTGTTAGGTGAATCTAATGAAACCCTCAACAAGGAAGTGAGCTTGGGGGAGAGTTCTGCGAGATTTGCAGGAATCATGTACCCCAGAAGATATCCTAGAGACATTTATCAAAAACAGGAGAAGTAATGAGTCAGAAGGAAGAGCTGCTAAATGCATGAAATCCCCCCAAAGATGAAAATGCCATGCACTCGAATTCCAAGGACATCCCACCAACTGCTTCATGGTCTCTCCTGTCATTTAATTTGCTCCAAATAACAAAAAGCAGCTCTCCACCCTCGGTTTGTTATTTAACACGTTGCAGAGAAGTTGGCTGGCCGGCTGTTTATGAACGGTCTCTTCTCTGAAACATCATAAATCCTTAGCAGTTCTTCCAGTGTTGGGTTTACTCTGTTTCCAGGTTTTAGCAGCAGCTGATCCACAGATACGGTCTCGTAATGGCCTGAAGATGTCCCCTGAGAATAGGGATGAGACGCTGAGAAACCATTCCCTGTGATCCAAGGAAAGACGGCTACTAGGAAATGCTTTCCTCATGGGTTTGGGGCTTATGTTCAATCTTGTGCTGAAAGCCGCTGTGGGGAGGTGGAGAGAGGGCTTCCAGTGCAAGCAGAGGCGAGAGAGAGTTTTCACAGGTAGAAGAGGAAAAGAGAAGGGGAGAAGCATGGAAGCAATGGGTGACTTTTGTTGCTACGCTGCTTCCTGAGCTGCCACCTCCCCACCCGGAGCCCACACTGCAAAAGCAGCATGAACCGTCCAGGTCCCTGCAGGCCACCAGCTCCCCTGCACCGTGCCTCTCCCCTTCCTAGCACAAGACCCCAAGCCCTCACCACTCACAGCTGAGCCCTAAGAAACAATATCCCTAAGAGGAAAGGCTGGCAGCCTGAGAAAGCTGAGCTTATACTTTCAATAACTCAGCTGCCCATTAAGTTCTGACCAAACCCCCCGAAAGGACTTGTCACCACGACCCCTGCAGGACACCCACTCTTTCTAGCACTATCCACTCAACCATCATGCCTGGAGCCACAGCCTCCAGAAACTCAGCCACCAACTCAAGTCTCCACGAGCAAAACAACCAGAGCTGAAGAGCAACGGGGCAAGAGAGAGAAAAGAAGAGGCTGCTTGTTGGTGAGACTTTTCCAGCGCTCCATATTGTTGGCTTGGGGACCTGCGTGCGCAGTGGGTCTCGGACCTCGGACCAGGGTCAGGGGTACCATGGTCTCCCGGAGACGTCGCCTGCCCGGCCAGGCACAGTGGCTCCTTTTCACTTCACACATGGGCTCACTAAGTTCTGAGAGCTGAAGCCTTCTGTTTCTGTTTATTTGTCTTGCGTTGTGTTGTTTTATTAACCAGAACTTGAAAAGGAGGATTTCTTTGTTGTGTTGCCATTTGGCAGAAGACTAGAGGTTACAGAAGCAAGCAGAGCCTAAACATTTTTCTTTAAAACTCGATGAAAGTTCCTTCCAGAGAGAAAAACTATATCCGATTCCCTGTCTCCCATTGAACCTCTGAAGGACTTCCCACACCTTACCTTCCAATAACAGAACCCTAGCCAAGGCAAATGGAAAAACATAAATTTTTGCACGTAAAGTAAAAAATCAGAGGGTGCAGACAGGCCTGTGTCAACAGGGTATTTTTAGCTATCAGTGAATTTTTAGAATCAAGTTGTAAGGCATGGTGCTCTCCACATGGACCCGGGGTGTGTTTTTTAGGACCTCTGCTACCCATGGCTCTCCTCACCTCATTTTCAACAGTGGATGATATCCCCATTTAAAAGACTGGGAAAACAGAGGCCCAGATGGAGGGAGAGTGACCAGCATTATTTTTTAGGGATTGAACAGCAGAGATGACGATCAAGATGGGACAATTCCTTGATAACTTCACCTCTTGGGGCAGAGACTCCAACTTGCATCATTCGTCATCTCTGTTTCTCAATATTCGCTTGCTGGCTCCCTCCCTAGAATTAAACACTGCCCCTTTGTTAGGCATTACTTTCGTCTTTCTCCATCACAGACTTACTTCCTCATCTTTAAGCTCAGAAAAGAAAAAAAAAAAAAAATAAGGGCAGAAGGATCTCTTCCTCAGGGATCTCAGAATCTCTCTCCTGCCTCCTAATAGAATGGTTTTAAAACCGAGGGGGACAGTGCACGATGGGCTCTGGCTGGGCCCTGCCCCTTATGCCAGAAGAGGAGGTGACTGCAGCAGCTCAATTTTCCCTCTGTTTCCCTCAACAGTCACGGGTGGCTAAGTTTCAACGATCAAGCTGTGGCCATTAGAGGCAGGAAATGGAATCGGAGAAGAGAGACATAGACTTACCCACCATGGAGAGCCCAGGGTGCTTCAAGCTCTCCCACGTCCCCAAAGCCCCACCAGACATGCACCTGAACAAATCTCCTGGGGGCCCAGTGCACTTCCTGGACTCCTGTTAACCTGTGTCTGGGTCGCCACTAGCTGATGCTGCCCAGTCACCTTTGAGGGACTGTCCTCAGCTCCCTGAAAAACCGACTCCACAGGGTCAAGGAATGCACCAAGCTTTGGACTGTGAATCCGGTGGTGTGGTCCCAGCCTTGCCCCTAACCAAGCAAAAAAATCTGAATGCAAATTGCTTTGCTTTTGTCACCAGGGTTCATCAGCTCTGAGTACAGATCCGTAGGTAGAAGGACAGAACACCGAGGAGGTGGCGATGGAGACAACCTTCCCAGCATCTTTCACTCAAAGGTTCTTTTCTGTGGCTAGTGCTGCCTTTGATCAAATTGTCCACGTGTGTAGAATCTGTAGGATGACACTCATCCGTATAAATCATGAAGATTTGGGGCTCCATAGAGTCAGCTTTTCCTGAAATCACACAAGAGTAGTGAGAGAATAAAGGACTTTTTAAAAAAAAGTAAACAGGATTGTTTATGAACTAAACTCGATGAACTTCTGAAGTCAAACAACCCACTTTTCAACCCACCAGATTGTGTGTGCACATGTGTGTGTGCTTGTAAACGGGAGAGGGCTTGCCTACATTAGTGATTAGTTCAAGAATGCTATTAGATTATCATGCTGTCTGTTTAAAAATCAGTCAGCATTCAGTCACTTCTACCTTTGGTTCTTCTGATAAATGACAATTTATGAATAATACCCCTTTCATGTAGACTGATTTCAATGGAAATAATTTAGCAAATTTTTATTAGAAGTTTTTTCCAGGGATGTTGCTACATTTCAGAATAGCTACATTTTGGCAACTGCAGCTACTGAATTCTTTAGAGTTTGGTAGAACCAAAAGAATCAAAAGACAAGACACAAAATGGAAGAAAATCTTTGCAACCATAAATCTGATAAAGGATGTGTGTCCAGAGTAATGAAGAACTCTCAGGTCTCAAAAGTAAGAAAAAAACAATAAAATCCTGGACAAAAGATCTAGAAAAAATACTTCACCAAAGAAGATATACGGACGCAAGCACACACATGAAAAGATGTTCTTCATCATTAGTCATTAGAGAAATGCAGATTACGGCCAAGTTCTGGTAAGTATTGAGAGCAAGTGGAATCCTCAAACCTGCTGGGAGGAATGCAGCCTAGTTGTCCTTCAGTAGCTGAATGGATAAATAAATTGTGGTACATTCACAAAATGAGTACTACTCAACAATGGAATACTACTCAGCAATGAAAAGGAACAAGCTACTAATTCACACAGCAACATGAAAGAATCTTAAATGCATTTTGGTAAGTGAAAGAAGCAAGACCCAAAAGCAACATATTATATGAGTCCATTTACATGACATTGGGAAATAGGCAAAAGTCTGTGGATGGAAAGCTAATCCCAGTAATTGTCAGGGGTTGAGGGTGAGAGGAAGGGCAGCACAAGAAAATTTTAGGGGTGATGGATAAAGAGGTAAAGGTAAAGATGAGGGTGATGGTGTTAGATGGTACTATGGTGATGCTCTACATTTGTGAAAAACATAGAACGGTACACCACAAAGCGTGAATGTTACTGTAGGTAAATTTTAAAACTCAACCCCAATTTCAGGGGAACCCAAGATGGGATGCAGAGTATGACAAGTGAAATTAACTGCATTATAAAGGAATGACATAACCACACTCAAGGGCTGAGGAAGGAACGTGACCTAAGTAACTCTGGGAAACATTGCGTTGAGCAGATACTGTAAGGCTAAAAACAAAAGACCCAGGCATAAACTCCGTATTTTAATTGGGAGAATTTTTTCTTCCCAGGGTATGAATTAGCAATTCTGAAACAACACAGGTATACTCTGGCTGAACAAATAAATAAATATATTGTAGAGAGTAGATGTCAGATTTCTCACTGTTGGAGAAAGAAATAACAAGTAAGCAAAGAAGAAATGTTAGAATGGACCCTATGGTATGGACTGGCATCTGAGGTGTCAGCATTAACTCATTTTTAAACATATGTCTGTACAGATGGTTATGGACTATGGAGTCCATATGTTGAAGCCCTAACCCTCAATAGGACTGTATTGGGAGATGAGGCTTTTAAGGAGGTAATTGAGGTTAAATGAGGTCTAAGTGTGGGGCCCTAGTCCAATATGACTGGTGTCCTCATAAGAAGAGAGGGAGGGATGGTCATGCACACAGGAAAGGCCATGTGAGGACACAGAAAGAAGACCACCTACTGCAAGCCAAAGAGCAAGGCCTCCGAAGAAACCATCCCCGTCACCACCTTAATCCTGCAGTCCCAGCCTGCAGAACTATGAAACTGAATTTCTGATGTTTAAGCCACGCAGTCTGTGGTACTTTGTTTAGGCCACCCTAGCAGACTATGACACAAATAGAAAGATACAGAATGGAGGGTCTTCCATGGTGGTCCAGTGGTTAAGACCCTGTGCTTCCATTGCAGGGGGCACGGGTTTGATCCCTGGTCGGGGAACTAAGATCCCACATGCCTCATGGTGTGGCAAAAGAAAAAAAAAAAAGAAAGAAAGATACAGAAAGGAATACAGATACGTGTGTTTACTTAGGTTAGTGTACACACATATATTTCCTTACTCTGTCTGCTGAGAGGGCCTAGAAGCAATAGCACCTAATAGCAAGGAGCACAACCAATTACCAGATCTTGGTTTCCAAATACCGTTCTGCTCTACAAGGAACTGGGGATCCTTGGAGGAGCAGTTGATTCCAGGGCTGGGCAGGGAAAATGCAAGATAATCCTGGTGCCAGAGAGTAAGAAGATGCTAAAGGAAAAAAATCAGCAAGGATGGGACATGTCAAAAGGATGCAGGGGTCAATCTGAAAAAGTTCCCAATGGCCCAAATGGAACAATTTGAGACAAAAAAAAAAGTAAATGGTAGTAATGAATTACAATCCAAAGGAGAAAATAAATACCCAAGAGTCCACACTGCAGAAAGGAAGGAGGGAGGGAGGGAGGGAGAGAAGGAGGGGAGGGAGGAAGAAATAGAGGAAGAGAGAGAAAGCAAGAAAGGGAGATAGGGGCAGGGAAGGAGGAGAAGGGACAACTCTTTCTTACAAAAATTTCCAATTAATAACTGTAGATGAAGTGAGAGCATTCACCATTAGAGCACCACAGTAATTATTGCTCAAGGTGAAATCCAACTACAAATGCTAAAATTCTTGAGCAAAAGAGTAAGGTCTCAAGGTCTCAAGGTATTTTCCTCCCCAAATACTTGTTAATTGCAAAGTGTCTTTCCCACCCCCCTCCCAGATTCTTATTAATTGCAAAGGGAAAAAATAGTGACTATACAGGGAAGTGTCCTGGTCAATAGCACCTTGACCAAGGGCTCAAGGTCAACATCACCAGTAATAAGAAAGGTCAGTGTCATGGATCCTCCAGAACGAGGAGTTGCAGGAGGCACTTCACCTCTGTGTGTTCTTCCCCCCAATACAAAACCTCAATCTAATCATGAAAAACTTCAGAAAAACCCACAGTGGGACATCCTACATAAAACCTCACCAATGCTCTTCCAAATGTCAAGATCATGGAACATAAGGAAGGACTGAGTTACTATAACAGAGGAGGTGGTTAAGGAGACCTGACAGTTCCGTGCAACGTGGCTCCTGGACTGGACCCTGGAACAAGGCAAGGACACTGAAGGACAATCAATGAAATTGGAATAGTTTGTGGTTTGTGAATGGTATTGTACTGACGCTAAGTTTTTATAATCATGCCATGGCTATGTAATATGGGAACGTCAGGGGAAGGGTATGCAAACTATCTCTCCTATCTTTGTGACTCTTTCTCTGGGGGTGAAGGGAAAAGAAGTGGAAGGCAACATTGGATGCTTTAAACATGGAAAGAGAGAAGGGAGTGATAAAGTCAGTAAACTGGCATTCTTAGTGAAAAACCAACCCCACCGCCACCTAAAGGAGATGGAAAGCACTCTTATTTCATGGACAAATGGATAGAAACTCAGCAAGGGAATATGAGATTAGAGGTTAAAAGGCCTGGGGTCTAGCCAGGCCCTGCGGCTCGCCAGGCAAAGTGTGACAAATTGTTTATGTAATTACTTAGATAATGTCTAAAACACATTACTTAGATAATGTATAAAAGATGATTCTAAGAGACTCGGGTTTCTCATTTATGATTCAGTTTTCACCAAGTAAGAGGTGGTGATAATAGGAATCGTGTCACTTACTGAAATAGCATGTTTAAATATTGCCGTGAGAAAAAGCAATTTCTGTTTCAGATTCTGTTTTTCCATCTGGAAATTGAGTAGGAATTTCTCTAGGGTCCTTTCCAATCACACATGACTCTAAGGGCTACATAAAACATATCATGGAAATGTTATAATAGTAGAACAAGATCAAGTTTTCTATGTACGCGCATGTCATTCTTTGACAGAAGTAACATGTGAAATCTTTATTACCACAAATGACCTTTTCAATAGCACATGTATTATGACTGGAATAAAAATTACCCTAAAGATAAATGTGGGAGGTGAGGAGAGGCAATTCTCTTTACAGAAGCAAAATTTGTTTACAAAATTTGAAAAACGTTAAGCCATGAAATTTATATAGCTGTTTCCCCAGTGCATTAAAATGTGACCTAATTTTAACATCACCAATGTAATGGTCCAGAGTTTATCCGAGAATGTCAGCTGAGTATTCACGCAGCACATATATGTGGGTGAGCTTGTGTGTGTGTGTGTGTGCGCGTTCAAACACGTAACTATGGATTCTTTTTTCTTATTCCAAGTGTAAGAAAGCTGTATGAAAAGTGTGTCTGGAAAATAACCACCTCTGTAGCTTAAACGCACACCACTGTTGATCTCGGTGGGTGCCCACTTTCCCTGCCTCAGCAGTTGAAAGTCAGCTAGTACGTGGCCTGAGCATCAGCCATGTGTACCCTCCATCCCTGTCCCCGGTGGGGCAGGCAGGAAATGCCAGCCTCCTCACAGGAAAGCCTGTTGCGGTGAGATTTCCCGATTTACTTTATGAAAGCAAGAAGGCCAGATACAGGGGCAGATAAGCCCTCAAGATTGCAAGTCCTTATCGTCTCTGGGTCCTGGGCCCTACAGCTATGACCAGCTTCTCTGCTCGACATGCAGGCCAAAATTCAGTTTGGTTCCAAATCGAAAGGACTACCCAACTGAAAAACTGTGATCGTCACCCACCCTTGTCAGCCTTTGCAAGGACACGAGGCGAACGACTTGCTGAATTTTCACCATGGGTGGTATTCTGGCCGGGAGAATTCCTAAGGAAACGAAGAGACTGGCTCTCCACGTGGCTGCACGTGGCAATCACCTGGGGGCGCTGCAAAAATATTGGGGTATCTGATCCCCGAGCTAGTAGCTAAAGCCGTGGTGCCTACCTGACTCCCGTCCAGCTGACTTGCGAAATGTTCGGTGGGCACACTGCTGCCTGGCTCGGATTTTTCCCTGTTGGTGTTGCTCATATAAAAAGGTTCATGGAATGAAAAGGGAAGGGACCTCAAAAGGGCAAGCCAGCCAGCAGAGGTGGCCAGTTGAGTTAACAAAGGACGTGCAGGACTCACTCAATTAAAATCAAACAAGTTCCGGTCAGCACCGCCCAGGCCAAATCACTCTCTGGTCAGAACTTGGGGAGGGGAGAGATAGGGGCATGAGGGGAATATTACCCAATGGAAGGGGAGCCCTATTTCTTCGAGGTCCACTCTATGTCCTCTGTTCTAGTCAATTTTTGTAAAATTGAACCAAAGTCATCACCAAAAGTAGCGGCACACAGGCTGCATAGAGAGTGACATATAATTTCCTACCCTTTCCATAGCCAACTTAGCAATCCCTTCGAAGCAACAAGAATTCCAGAGTTCAAATACTCAGTTCTTCGTGCCACTCACAAGTCTGATCTTTTACAAAGAGAAAATAGGATTTGGAATAAATCTATGTCCCTCTTGCCCTCAGACAAAGATCTAGGAGACATCTTATTTCACAAAGTCTGATTTAAAAACACACACTAAGAAAATGAAAACATGTCCTCCACTTTTGATCTCTTATCTAGGAAAGCCAGGTTCCCTCGGAGGAACTCACAAGGCAGGCGGTGGGTCCCCAGTGTTTATTGTGTTAAGTGGGGTACATTGTTTTGCGTTCAGCTGTGAAGTGCACTGAAGTGATACTGAGTGGCCATGCTCTCTCCGGGACCCCACTGTCCCCTGTCTGTCAAAGCTGAAGGTCACCAAAATAATAATAATGACACATCAGACCAGTATTTGATCAGGCAAGTATTTACATAACATCTTTTTCCTCTAGAAGTTGGAAGCGCTCGGCCAAAAGGCTCTCGGTTCTCAAAAGACTCTCCTCAGGCCTGAGTGTGAGGAGTATTGTTTACACCTCTCCTCCATCAACCATTTCCTATACCTCACCCCACTCCTACCACCTTCATTAAAAAAGACGTCAAAGACCTTCACGTCAAATAGAATCAGCATTGGCCCAGCTTGACTTTTGTCTCGGTTTTTTCCTTTTTTTTTTTTTAAATTGGGGGTCATTAAGGAAGGAAGGGGGCAGACTGTCATCCAGAGCGAAGTCAGAAAGAGAAAAACAAATAGCGTATAATATCGCTTACATGTGGAATCTAGAAAAATGATACCAATGAACTTATTTGCAAAGCAGAAATACAGACGCAGACGTAGAGAACAGACGTACGGATACCAAGCGGGGTGGGGCGGGGGGAGTGGGATGAATTGGGAGATTGGGATTGACACATACACACTACTATGTATAAAATAGATAACTAATGAGAACCTACTGTATAGCACAGGGAACTCTCCTCAGTGCTCTGTGGTGACCTAAATGGGAAGGAAATCCAAAAAAGAGGGGATATATGTATACGTATAGCTGATTCACTCTGCTGTACAGCAGAAACTAACACAACATTGTAAAGCAACTATACTCCAATAACAATTAATTTAAAAAAAGGAAGGAAGGGAGCAAATGCTATGGCATCTATCGCCCTCTCCAATCCTCAGCAGCTAGAGTAAACCCACTTTTATTTCTGTGGCATTTTTCTCAGCGGTGTCTCAAAGGGTTGTTTTTTTTTTTCAACTAATACAATTACCTTCTACCTCAAAGTTGCAATGGATGGACCAGCTGTCTCACTCTGTAATTATGTTTTCAATCCTTTAGTTACCGATTCATTCCCTCTCAAACTATGACGGCCACTTTTTCCACAAGAGGTCCTGAACCCGGTGCTCTCTTTTAATTCTATTCTCCTTCTTTTTTAGGGTTGAGTAAGACCAGACTGATAGAGCAAAGATAACATGGTCTTTGCAAACTTTTGCCTTCTCAGAGATAGCAAAATAATACCACTCAGGTCCTTTATATGACCCATCCTCCCACCCCTGGCAAACGAATGAATAAATGAATGGATGAATAAATAAATTTCATTCAGTCAGAAGAAACATCACCCTATCTGGAATCACACTGGAATTATTACAAAGGAAACGTTCCACAATTTTTCAACAGGAACAGGGACGGAGTCCATCTCCCAAAAGCCTGGAAAAATATAACCATAGATGAGATTAGTAATATGCTCCTTAGAATTACGAAAATTTATAAGCTTATTTATAAAATAAGCTAGAACAGGCCTCGGGATTATCTAATAAAATAAAATTAGCTAACTGGTACCCATGAGAAGATAACTTAAGGGGGAGAAAAACTTGCTTAGGGAGTTAGAAAAATGAATCTAAAGTATATAAAAATCTTTGGTCTTCAGAGCACTTCTTTGCCTTAATGCATGGTCCCATTCATTCTCCAGTAACCTCACCTCTTCATCCCCAATCCTGGGAAATTTTACGTATTTTAGGTTTATAGATGGGGCCGAGGGGGTGAATCTGTCAGCTGGGGGGGACCGTTTCTCTTGTACCTGTTGGGATTGCTGATCCCATGCTACTCATCCTAAGATAGATCCTCTTTTACACGGAGGATGTGTATGAATGTGCCAATGTGTGTGTGTGTGTGTGTGTGCATGCGCGTGTGTTGGTATGTGATGGGAATCAAAGGACTGATTAGGTCACACACATCTTGGAATCTAAACAGCCCCCGTCTGACCGCTCTTCTCATGGGTTCTGTTCTACTCACTGCCTCTATTTCCTGGACTTATCTCCCTGGGCAAATTTCCCACCCCTTCCCTCTCCTTGTAATTTCCAGGAGCCCAATCTAGGTTTACAGTCTGTCCAGGGCCACAAGAGGACACAGACAGTGAGAGATAAGGAGTGTGACACCTTGCTGACTACACTTTAAAATCTGAAGTTGCTCCTTGGAAGAGCAATTTCCTTCCTTCCTTCCTCCCCCATCATTATGAGCAAAAGCAAATAGAGGACACTGAAACTCAGTGTGGTTTTGGACTTTATCTGGGGTGGAAAGAACCCCAAAGACAGAAACACTGCTTTACACACAAGGCCACACATGACCCAAAACAGTGTGGATATAGACATTGATCATAGATAGACATTGATAGACATTGACATTGATCATCATAGCAAGTTCTAGAAATATTGAGTCAACATAGTCAATTCCTTTTGCCTGCTTGGAGAAACCAGATCATGGCAAAATACTATTCCTCAGTTGTACTAGTCTGCGAGGGCTGCCATATTAAAATGCCAAAGTCTTAGTGGCTTAAATCATCTATTTTCTCACAGTTCTGGACACTAGCTGTCCCAGATCCAAGTGTTGGCAAGTTTGTTTTCTCCTAGGCCTCTCTCCTCGGCCTGCAGTTGGTCACCTTCTCGCTGTGTCCTCACATGGTGGTCTTCCTTCTGTGCTCTCACATCTCTGTGTCCTATCTCCTCTACTATAAGGACACCAGCCCTTTTGGATTAGGGCCCATTATTCACCTCTTTTTTTTTTTTTTTTTTGTGGTACGCAGGCCTCTCACTGTTGTGGCCTCTCCCGTTGCGGAGCACAGGCTCCAGACGCGCAGGCCCAGCGGCCATGGCTCACGGGCCCAGCCGCTCCGCGGCATGTGGGATCTTCCCAGACCGGCGCACGAACACGTGTCCCCTGCATCGGCACTGCACCATCAGGGAAGCCCCCTTATTCACCTCTTTAAAGGCCTTATCTCCAAACATAGTCACACTCTGAAGCATGATCAGGGCTTTAGCGTATGAATTTTAGGGGGACACGATTCAGCCCCTAACACCAGCCATGAGGAGCAAAACCAAGACTGGAACCCAGAGTTTCTAACCCGAGAATGTGAATTTGCCTTTGATTCACATCCTTTCCCAGGTTAAATAATCTCACAGAATTACAGCACGCTCCGACTGGAAGGCATCTCGTGATGATCTCATCATAGCTCTCTCATTTGCTAACTAAAGAAGCCGATCCTACTTGTGTTGTTAGAATCCTAGAGCACATGGATGGCCCAGCTTGGTGCCACCCAGATATTCCCCCACTGGGGACCTTTCTTGGATTCCAGTCTCCTGATCTCTAAACGCTACACCAGGGTCACCTGCCACCCAGGCCCTGGACTGCAAATCTACAGCCCAAGGAAGCAGCTTGGTACAGGCTGGTACCTGGAGCAAGAAAGCCCCCACCCCTTCTCCTTTGGAAACAGTTGGAGGGATAAACTGGCTTTCATGAGTCTTCCTACCCCTTCCCCCCCCCCACCCTCCGTCCTCCTCTCCTTTGTGCCTTCTTATGGCAGCTGTTACCAATTTCAGCATCTTCTTCTGGCAAATTGAAGGTTCCAGGTGACTAAGGGAGTTGGTCATATCCTTCTGGAGGATAGACAGCCTGGGTCTACTCCCACCCACCCCTGCTCCCAGACTGCGTGGTCAAGGCCAAAGACATCCCTAACACTCCCCTGCCTCATACGTGCACAAACAAGGCAGGCTTCCAGGTCTATGTCCAGTTCTGAAAAGAACTCCAGATTATTCCTCACTTCATTCTCAACTCATCTGTTTTCCCAGGACCAACAAGATTTTGGTCCAAGCACCAACCTGTGCTCCGCAACAGGAGAGGCCCGCGTACCGCAAAAAATAAATAAATAAATAAAATAAAATAAAATAAAATTACCGGAAGAGTAGGAAATAGGACATGTGCTCAAGCACACCTCACCCATCAACACACACAGAACCCTGAAGAGTTTGGTACAGAACCTGGAGACGGGACACCTCCATCAGCTGACCACGAAGTGTGCTTGGGAAGAGGGATGATCACACGCTCCCTGGTTGAACCATTTTCGTAAAAATGAAGCCAGCACATAAACAATGATTTCACATAACCCTGCAAAGCAGAAAATGAATCAGGATCACTCACTCAGGTGTAGTTTCCCCATCAGTTTCTCCTTAGTAACAATGCCACGGTGCCATGTGCTTGTTCCTATTTCCTTCTTTAGTTTTTGGCCAGAAAGGAGGGATGTAGGTAAATAATCGTTCTGTTTCCCTGCCTGTCAGTTTCCGTGTGGACAGAAAGTATCCAGACAAACTCTGCTCCTGCCCTCAGGGAGCTTACAGTCTAATGAAGGGAACAAACCTTAGACAGAGGTGTCTACAAATAAGGATGTAATACCAATTGTGAAAACATAAAGAAAAGGGTTAAAAATCTAGGGGCAGGTACTCAAGGGATCTCTTAGAAATCACCTTCAAGAGAAGGAAGGAAGAAGGAGGGAGTGGGAGGGAGGGAAAAAGAAAATACAGGGAGGACAAAGGGAGGAAAAACCTAATCTGGGTGGTAAGGTATTAATTAGACAATGTGCTTCATTTTCATCTCCTCTAAGATAGCTGAAGGCTTCATTTTCAAACCTCTAACTTTCCTAAAAAGAGCTTACCTTTGAAATTCATGACATTAGTCTAGTATTATTATCTGCTTGGAAGAGCACCTTCTGTTTTATTCGTGGTTGTGCAGAATAGTGTTTGTTCCCTTTAGGAGGGAAGACAAGCTCTCCAAGAATCCTAGGAACAAAAATACGGGGCCCTGGCTCTGGTACTTCAGTCCCTACCCCTCCCCAGCCCTGTCTTGTTTTCCTAAGCCGTGGCCAGGAATGTGCTGGGCGGGGGCAGCCCGGCTGTCAGCGCTGAGCCCGGGCAGCCCCAGTCACGGTCCCAGGCTGGCCTTTCACCTCCCAGCTCTCCGGGCCGCTCTTATTAAGCAGCAAAATGTTTCAATATGTTGAGCTTTGGGGGGAGGGACGGAGAGAAAAATCGGGATATTGTTGAGAAGGAAATAATGAATAACCCTGACGCCCATACCCCCCACGTGGGGAGATCTGGGTGATAAGTGTGCTTTCTCCAGAAATGGAATCCAAGCAATTGCCTTTTGGTCAGAAATTTCCAGAGCCAGTTGGAGGGGGAGGAGAGGAGGAGGGGGGAGGGGGAAAGGAGGAAGCAGGTACTAAACAAATTTTCCCAGTGTCCAGTACCAAAGTAGCCAGAGATCTGGGTACCCCAGGAAGGAAGAGGAGGGGAAACCTTGAGAAACTGAGATTAATTCTCAGAGGTGTACAGAACTGTCGGTTTTGTTCTTACAAACTGACACACTCTCTACTCTTACCTGTCACCTCTGCTTTCTTCTCGCCGCCATCCCCCACCTCACAAAGTTCTGGTCTGGGGGCCTGGTAAGCAGTTCCCTTTTACAGGAGACTCTGGAGAGGGGGACCCAGTGTGTGAAAACGGCCCAGGGTCTGTGGAGAATGAATGGCCCTGGGAGGGGGCACCTGAAAGGCAGTGCGAGCATGACCCACAGATCGGAGCCCCGTTCAAGGCCAGGTCTCCAAGTGACCTGCAAGCCAAGAAATGAGCAACTTTCCAAATTTCAAGAAAACACAAATCTGAGAACCCAGAAAAAATCCCTTAGTAAGAGTATTCTTTTTTAATTAAAGTATAGTTGATTTACAATGTTGTGTTACAGCAAGTGTTTTGAAATGTATGTGTATTTTTTAATCAAAACCCCATAATAGTGTTGGTTCCCTGACACTTGCAATCTACTTGCTCTTATAGATGCTGCCTAGAAAATGTGAGTCAGGAGGTATATGCCTGGAGAGGACCAAATAAGAGAAAGGAGTAACTTTTGAGGAAGAAAAACTTAAGGGCTTGAAAAATGAAAGTAGACATCATTCATATCATTTAAATTTGAAGAATAATTCTTTGTGCTGCAATCGTTTGAAACTAAATAATCAGCTTAAAGAAGGCCCTGGTTTCTACGTCTCCTCCTGGCTTGACTCGGTTGTGTGTCTACATTTATGATACGTGGTGGTTTCTGGTGATCCTTGACATTTCCTAGTAACGCAGAGAGGTTTCTGGAAAAGCAGCTGGGGGCAGATGGGTGGCTGTCTATTAGAACAATTCATCAGACAGCAGTTGAAATATTGATAAGAAAGCGGAAATCAAATTAAAAGACGGAAAAGAGAGAGGAAGAGGGAGTGGGACGGAGAAAACTGGAGAGAGCCGGCGGAGGCGGAGAAGAAAGCTGCAGGACGCAGACTTGAGTGGTTCCTGCAGCCCCCGAAGATGTGCGGGAGCTGAGGCTGCCTGTCTGGATACGCTGGAAAGAAAGGCAAGCATTGACTCTGGGCAGCCAGCAGGTTTAATTCCATTCTGCCAAGGATCAGGGGTCTGGGGGCAGAGGATTCACACCAAGAGCTTGAACGCCCTGGAGCTGTCGGAGTCCAGCCCCTGCTGGCGGAGCAGGAAGGGGTGTCTAAGGTGGGTGTTCGTTTGCGAGGGATCTCTGGGGGTGATGCAGGGTCACGGCTGCCTGCTTGAGGTGCAGCCTGGAGGCTTTCTGGGGCTCCTTCTCTCACTCTTTCCCAGGCTTTCTTTTCTGTCCTTTTTTCCCCCCTGCTCACTCTTCTTGCAAATTTCACTCCAACTTTCAAAGAAAATGGGGAGACTCTAGAGCAAGGGCACCAGGGGAGAACAGTGAATGGGAATCTAGGAGCCTGGAGAAACGTACCTGGTCCCTGAACTTGTGTGTCTGTTGTGGCTTCGGGAGCCAAAAAGCTGGAATTCGTTAGTGGGGAGAAAAGCGTTTTATCAGAAACACATTGGCTGCTGTGGAAGCTGCGCCCTGCCACGTTAGAGATGGCTTAAGAGAAGGAAGGGAAGGAAGAGGAGAGAGACAGCCGCCAGACTTGGCCAGGCGGGGAGAGACTCACGCAGAGGCACCTGGCCTCCTAGGGTAGCTTTTGCGCCCTCCAGTCCAAATATTCAAACTTCAGGCCCCACCTCCCCTGCCACTAGAAATGAGGCCTGCTCATTCATTGTCTTTGTCTCTGCTGGGAAAACTCGATTTCTTCCAGAAGCGGTGGCGGTGAGGGGTGCGCTCTGGGAAAGGGGCCTCCATAGACCTCCAGAACCTTGAGCCAGGGGCCCTTCTAAGCGGTCCCCCAGCAGGGAAGAGGGAGCCAGCTGGACGCTAGTGGAGCCCTGGCAGGTGGGGGTGGGTAGGGGAGTCAGGCAGAAGGTCTGTGCCCCGAGGGCCGCAGCGTGGGCAACTCTGTAAATATCTGTTTCCTGGAGCCTCGGGCTGCAAAGCTAAGGAGACCTACCTCTATCCTGGCCACCTTCTCTCCTCTGGCAAGGGCACACCCCTATCCCCACCCCTGCATCCCCAGGTATGAAACTACGCAGGCCCTGGGGGAGACGGGCATCTCCGGTTGCCGATCCGAGGGTTACAGGACTGTAGGCAAGAGGCCCAACGATGTGAGCTGGCTCTCACCACCACCCCTTAGCCTGGAGCCTGGGGGACAGAGGCGCAGGGAGGGTGACGGTGCCTGCACCCCACCCTCCCTCACTGGTCCAGGTGGATGGGAGCCTCCCAGCCCTCCTGTCGTCTCTCTTTTGCTCTCCCACTTCACCCTGCCCCCCACCGTCTCACCCTTGCTCCGCTCGCGGGTGACTGAGGTTTCTCCCACCCAGGTTGGTTCTTGGGCCTTCCCGACCCTTCCTCACCCACCCAGGATGTTTCAGACAGTCCCCGACACATCGTCTTACGTCAAGGTAAGACATGACAGCGTCTTTAAACAGGTAATGACCCCCCCAGCATCCCCCGACCCTCTCCCCGGACCTAGGGTTCCTTCCCCCTTTCCTCGGGAAAAGAGGCGGGTGGAGCGGACCACGCTCTTACCAGATGGGTGTGGAGCTGGGGCCACTAGCTAGACTGGATGAGGATGGCGCAGACCCTCGGGAATCCCTGGTTGAGGACCAAGCCTCTTGGCCGCTTCTCTTTGGGAGAATGGAGGTGGGCGAGCCTGGTGAGGGCCGTGCAGGAAAGCCCAGACGCCGGCACCAGGACCCGCGGGCCAGCGTCCGGTCCCGATGGGTCGTGCGCCCACGCCGCGCCGTGCACAGCAGGTTCCCCGAGTCAGGGGTCTGTGTGGACAAGAGTGTGAGGGTGTGAGCGCGTGCGTGTGGGTGCGGGCAAGTGATCGCGACGCGCTTCTCTTACGGGTTCGACACCCCCGGTCCTCAAGCCCACCTTCCTCGGCTCCAACGGCCCCTCAAAAGCGCAGATTCCTGTATTTGAAGGTATATCGAAGGGGGTTGGTTTTTTTTTTTTTTTTTTTCCTTTTCCACAGCAGTTCCCAAGAATGTAAACAAACCGAGGCCAGGACATCTGGGTTACACGTTTAATGAAAATCCGCCAGCGGGGCGGGCCGAAGGTGCGGAGCTGCCCGGGGTGGGGACCGCGGCGAGGTCCTCTCGCATCCCAAGCGCGACCTCCCGCCTTCCGGGTAGCAGCCCAGATCCTTCCCCAGCTCCGAAAAGGAAGGACCGCTGCGGCTTGGCAAACTAACTCCCACCTCCTTAGGTCTCGGCTCCGCCCCCTCCTTCCCGAAACCCCGCCCCGAGAGGCCCCCGCCCCTCCCTCCTGGCCCCTCCGCTGCGTCCAGCATCCGCGAAAGCCGGGCGGAGTGACCGTCTGCGGGCACCGGGCACCTCGACGGCGTGGGGACTCTCGGGTCTTATCTGGGCGCGTCAATTTTGCGTCCAGCCCTCCTCCTGTTTCTCTCAAGGGAAATCTGTGGACACCAAGTAGCATCTTCCCCGCCTGTGGTCTGAAGGAGTCCACATAGTCACTTTGGGGAAGCCAGGTTTTGGAGGCTTGGCCGGGAAGGGCTGTTTAATCTATCAGTGATGAATGAATGAAAAACGAGTCAATCAATGGACGGGTAATCAGTAAACGGATGGGTGGATGGATGCCTCCCAGGAGGTGGCAGAGCAGACACAGACTACAGCGAGCTCGGTTCGCGGCGTCCAGGTTTCCTGGGGGGTTATGGGCGCGGTAACCCCTCCCACCCCACCGCTCCCGGGACGCGGGGCGCAGCTGACCCGGCTCTCACTCCGGGCTCTGCCCTGAGGGCCGCGAAGGGCCCAGGGGCGGGGCGCTGCAGTCTCTCTCCCATCCACTGGGACCCCCGAGCCTGCACACACCCGGGGACCCAAAACCTTAAGGGTGACCCAGAGGGGCAAGCGGGAGCCCGGGAGCCTGACCCAGGCCAAGAGTCAGAGAGAAAGCAAACGGGCCCCGGCGAGTGGAGGGAGCCGCTGGGGGAGGGGGAGAGGGGCGGCAGTCTATGAGCTCCGGCCGCCAGGGGAGCCGCTCGCCGCAGGAGCTCCTTTCAAGGGGAAAAAATGGATTTTTCGGCAGCCACAAAGTTTGTATTGTTGCACAAAGAGGTGCATTGATGAGGTCGGGAGGTCCGCATGGCGGTGACAATCTTGGGTCTGTTCCGCAGACTCCCTACGCCTACCATTTGCCAGAGGGGCACAAACAGTCTCCGGCCGCCAAGCCCCGGCCATCCCGCCTCAGCACTCGGCTCCGATACTATTGGCAAACACGGCAGGTCCAGGCGCCCGGGGCCCCAGGAGCCAGGAGACGAGCCGGGCCCTGGGGAACCAAGGGTGCCCACTCCACCCGGGCAGCGATCTGGGTTCCAAGTGCTCAAGGAGGACCGCGCAGGAGAGAGCGTAGGGCGGATTTGAGGCTGGAAAGAGCAAGAGAAAGGTGAAAAGGGGGAGAGCATTGTATTTGTACTAACTTATTTAATATTAATAACAACCCTAGGAGGTGGTCCATTTTGCAGATGAGAAACTGAGGCATTGAGAGGTTAATGTAATCTAGCTTGCAAGGGGCAGAGCCAAGATACAAACAATAAGGGCGAAGTTGTGCTGACCGCCAGGCGAGTTCTAGACACTCACTCCATCTTTACAACAGCCCTTTGAGGTAGATCCTATTATAAAGCCAACGTACAGATGCAACATTGAAGCACAGAGAGGTTAAGGAACTTGTCCAAGGCCACAGAGCTGGTAAATGCAGAGCTAGAATATAAACCCAAGGAGCCCGGTTTCCCAATGCGAATGTTCGACCAGGACGTTCCACTTGCAGGTATCGGGGAGAGGCAGGAGACCCAGTGGAGGAACCCTGACCATGTCCTTGCGAGGTGCCCGCACTGGGCAAAGCACTTGGCAATTCCAGCGCCAGGAGCACATCCCCGAAGACCTCTCGCCGCCCCACTAGAGACTGACAGGGTCCCCCACTTTCCCTCTTTACGAGTCTCCCAGACTTCTTGTTCTTGCTCCCCCTCCAACCAGCGTGCTGGTTCAGCCCACGCTGCATTCTGGGGGAGACTCCCCCCAACCAGAGGAAAAGAGGCTGGTAGCCCCAGAATGTTCGCAACGGCACGGCCCAGGGGCAGCATCTGGCCGGCAGGTCCTGAAACGGCGTTTCAAGGACACAGGTCTGTACTTTGCATGCTGTTTGGGGCGGCTGGGAGGCAGGGCGGCTGGAGATTTGGAAAGGCTGAATTCTCCCTTCCCCCAAAGCCCCCGTCTAGGCGCCGCCACCGGGTGAGGGTCCCGGCACCTGGCTGGTCTCCACCTCTTGTCAGCCTGCGCTCTCTGGTCAGTCTCGGACTCCCTTGGGATTTCCTCCTCGACGCCGCGTGGTCTGGGGACCCGGCCCCGGAGCGCCAGGGGCTCGGGGCGCAAAGACCCTCCCCCTCCCGGGCCCTCCCGCCGCCGCGGCCTCCCACGTAGCGTTTTGAACCCTCTTGGCGCTAAGGCAAGAACGAGCGTGGGGAGCGGGCCGGGCCAGCAGAGGCTCTAAATCTTCCTTCAATCTGTGAGTCGATGAAGTCTGAGAAACAAATTCAAAGCAGGCGCGCCTGCAGAGCCTTCCTGCAGAAATATTCCCCGGCATTCAAGCGCATCCAGGGGCGGCTCGAGCTGCCTTGTTTAGCTAAGGTCAGACGAGACTCGAGTTCTCCAATAAAAATAAATCTCAAATTAATTATGGCCTCGAGCGAGGGGCCAGACACTTGAAGCTGCAGTTGTGCAGTCTGGAGTTTTGGCGCTCGTTCGCCCGTCCCTCCCCCGCGCGCCCTCCCCCACCCCCCTTGCCAGCTCGAATACCCGCCGAGGACGCCGGACCGCAGGGGCCGGGAGGACGAAAGGGGAAGGACCCGCCCGAGACGCCCTGCCAAGCCTGGCATCTTTCGGGGTTTCAAGTGACCGGAGGTCCCGAGGTCTGGAGGCACCCCAGGGACCCGGCTCCGGTTGTCGCGTCCTCCCACCCCCAACCCGGGCTGGGACCGAAGAAGCCCGGGAAGCCGCGTCTGGAAAGTCTTGACCGGGTCAAAAGGGCTGACATTGAGCGAGCCAAGACACGTTTCACCCCGCCGCTCCCCTCCCGGGGGAAGCAGGACTTCCGCATCTTTGAAAATATTGTCAAGTGCGGATGGTGCGAGGCAAGTCGCCCCACCACAGTTGCAGTGAAAATGCTCCAGGTCCAAAGGTTCCCTGAGTGCTCGCCCCCGTGGGCATGCGTTCTGCAAGTGACCTTAGACTCAGAAACGTGTGATGGGCTCTTTTGTTGGTTCCCCCCCCCCCAACCCCGACCCCCGGTTGCTGGCTTTTGTTTTCAGTGCGGGTTCGGCTGTGAGCTTCCCCTGACTTGAAAGCCAGCCGGGGCTGGTGGAGTGGGCAGGACGGTATTGGGCATCAGCTCCTGGTCACCAGCCCTGCCCAGTCTGGGAAAGGGAGAGGCAGGACAGTCTCTGGTGAGCCAGGAAAGAGGGTGTGAGCAAATGCGTGGGCTGGGGTAACCAGCCCCTAGCTGGGCCAGGAGAAGGGAGAGGAGGGGGAGGGGAGAGGGCAGAAGAGGGGTGAGGAGAGAGAACGGGAGGGATTCCCCCTCCCCAGCTCCAAGACCGTTTTCATCTGTAGCTGCTTCACCACAGGCTCTCTATCAATTTGTCTCAATGCAAACATTCGAAATATTCTCTTTGGCTGCTCGTGAAAACAATGTGAGCTGCCAGGATCAAACCATCTTTCCAGATGTCTGGTGGTTACCACATTAAACAGGGCAGGCTTGTTTACTGTTGTGTTTGGTTAGGGCTTTTTTCCCCCTTAAGGATTTAAAAAAGCAGCAGCAGCAGTGGAGTGGGACATCAAACCCAGAGTTACATAAGTGGGCAGCCCTGCCCACTGCCATGCCAGTGCAGGTCACAGGGAGACTCAGATTCCCTCAGAGGGCTCTTCAGAGTTGGGGGGCTCTTCTTTCTGGGTGGAGGACCTTGTGAATAGACAGGAGCTTCTGACAGAGGGGCTGGTAAACACTAAAAGCCGCGGCCCCAGTGCCAGTCAGTGAGTCACTAAGGGGTGACAGTTGTACCAGTGCCAGCCTCTTCCCCTCCCCACCATCTTCAAAATTACGAAATTGCCAGAAGCTTTGGTTTTACAGGCAGAAACGGAAAGTGCTGTTGAGTTCCACAGCTCAAACAGGAGGGCAAGTCCTCATTTTAATCTAGTTCCACACTGAGTTCTCCCTAGGGGAGAGGCAGCTCCTGCTAAAAGGAGTTGGGGGTACTAGAGATGTTGGGGTGACTTACTGATCAGAGCAGTGAAGCCAATCTGTTATTTGCCAGGCTGGACAGGAGGTGGAAAGAGACACCTGGCCAATGTTTTGCCACAGAAGTGCCTTCTCACGTATTAGGAAGACCGGGTGTAGAAGGGGGAGACGCTGGCTGGCCTGCGATGGCCTTTAACGGCCTGAGTGTTTGCCCAGCACCAGGAAGGGGGCCTCCGGCGGTAGACTGGAGTTCTCTCTGCCTGAAAGAGGGGGAATGTGGCCGGGGGTGCCGGGTTTCTGGTCAGGTCCGTGTGGGAAGCGGTTTCCCCGCTCCCTTCTGAAAGCCTTGTTGTCGTTTGAAGGTCGGCAGAGTCTGGGCTGAAAAGGAAACAATTTGGGGTTTGAAAGGATGTAATTCATTCTTCCTTTCCCTTTAACCTCTTTCCTCTCTGGAAAGCATGTGGAAACGCTGAAGGGAAGAGAGAGAGGGCGGGCGTCGGGGCCGAGGGGAGGAAAGGGTTAAGCCTGATTTCTTTTAATTGAACTCCAGAACTGGTGGCCCCAGGCAAAGGGGGGGACTGACCCCGCTAGCGGTAACCAGATGTGGCGGTCCCAGGGGAGCCCCCGAGCAGACCCCTGGATTGAGAAGCAGACAGGAGGTGGGGGGGGCGGCCCGGCCCCCATCCCACCCCCACCCCATCCCCCCACCCCTCTCCCCCGTACGCACACCGAGTCACAATTGCTGGCAAGCTACACCCGCCACTCCAGGTCTGGTCACGTTCAGACCCGTGTCTGTATTCGAACCCAAAATTGGAGCTGAATTGATGAGACTAATTTCGAGAAGGGGGTGGGGGGAGGGAGGGAGGCCAGCGAGCTCTCGGGCTCAACTGCTCCTGAAGAAATAAAGAATTAATAAGTCACCTTTTTCGCCGCTGTGGACACCCTTTTGAAAATTTTTCTTTCCAATTGACTCGGATCTCCTCTGGATTTTTTTTTCCTCTTTCTCCGGGTGGACTCAAATAAAAGTGAGAAAGTCCAAAGCGTGGTCTGGAGAGCGTGGACAAGGTAACCTGTTTCGGAGGAGGTCGGGGAGAAGCGAGTCAGGCCGAGAGCGCCCGGGGGTCCCCTCGCTGCGCCAACTGGAGCGGGCGGCGGCACTGCGGAGGGACCCGGGAGGTCTCCGGGTGGTGGGGCCCGACAAGGCGGGCCGAGGGGAGGTTGGCCTCACGGCGGGGTGGGGATGATGGTCTTGAGCCCCGGCCCCGGGGGTCTCACCCGGGAGAAGTCTGGGTCGGTGTGGGGATGTTGCCTGCTGTGCTTTGGAGACCCGCCGGCCAGCCTGGAGGGATCGTCTCTCCGTAGTGTAGGTTTCTTGGGGCCCAAGGTGGCATTGCATAGGCGGCTTTGACCCGAGTGCCAGGGCTTGGGCCGTCGGGTTGGGGTATGTGCCAGGGAGTTGACCCTAGAAGGCGCGGAGCAGTGGTCTGGGGTGCCGCAGGTCCCGGCCCTCGGCGGGCGCCGGGACCTCCCCAGTAGCAGAGGGGCCGAGGCGCTCTTCCCCGCGTGCGTCCCTCCGCTCACAGCTCGCTGGGAGCCGAGTCCACGCCCCCGACTGCCGGGGTCCGTCCGAAACCGCCCCGAGTCCGCGTCGATGGGTGAGCCGCTCCGGGAGTCTGCGCGACTCCGCAGCCGAGGGCCCGAGTGGAAAAATTCCCATTGGATGCACTTTCTAATGGTTGGTCGGCTTCGGTCTGCGTCCGGATCTTCCCGGGCAGTAGGCTCCAGGTTATCCCCAGCCCGAGTAAACTCTCCCGCCCCCCGCCTCCCCCCCAACCCCAGAAAAAGTTTGACTCGGCTGGAAAAAACATTAATGAACGTATCTGTGGGAAGAAACGGAAAGTGAATGAGTCAGGAGGGCCACCTTCGGCCAACGGCCCCTGGAAAGGAAGGAGGCCAAAGGCGTTCGGTGTTGGACTTTGGGGGAAGGTGTGGGGGGAGGCATGCAGACTGCGGGAATCAGGGCGCGGGCGCTGGGCGTGGACCCCGGCATTGTTCCCAGCTCGCTCTTATCTCCCGGGAGCAAGTATCCTGTGGGCGCAGCGCATGAATGTATCTGGGCATCTCCGCGTGTATTTATATAGTGTGTGCGATGCGAAAAGCAGGACCCGCGGAGGGGAGGAAGAGGGGGTGTGAGGGGGGGAGAGGGAAGACGAGGGAGAGCAGAGGGGAGAGAAGGGAAGAGAGAGGAGAGCGAGAGACAGAGAGAGAGAGAGAGAGAGATAGGACTTCCTCCCCATTCGCAAAGTGAAGTCACTTCCCAAAATTAGCTGAAAAAAAGTTTCATCCGGTTAACTGTCTCTTTTTCGCTCCGCTACAACAACAAACGTGCACAGGGGAGCGAGGGCAGGGCGCTCGCGGGGGGCACGCAGGGAGGGCCCAGGGCGCCAGAGAGGCCGCGCCGGGCTAATCCGAAGGGGCTGCGAGGTCAGGCTGTAACCGGGTCAATGTGTGGAATATTGGGGGGCTCGGCTGCAGACTTGGCCAAATGGACGGGACTATTAAGGTAAGCGACCGGGCGGTGGGCGCGGAGCGCTGGGGTCTGCCGGGGCGGCGAGGCGGCGGGCAGGCTGGGCGCGGGGCGCCGGGGTCCCGGAAGACGTGGCCACTTTCCCTTCCTTCCGCGCCCCGGCTTCGCGCCGTCTCCTCCCGCGCTCGTGTGGCGAGTCTCGCAGGCGGGGGCGAGCCGCCGGGCTCCCCGCCGAGGGCGATCTCCCCCGCACCCCTTGCCCGGAGCGAAGCCCGGCCCCCTCCCATCGCGCTGCCGGCCGGGCTGCGGGCGGCGGCGGCGGAGGGTGAAACCCGGGGAGCCGGACGCCGATCGCAGCCGGGGGTCGGAGACCTCCGGGGCCACCACTCCCACCCGGCGAGCCGGGCACCCCGGCCCCGGCGCTGGGCACCCGCCCGGCGGCCGGCTTCCTCTCCCCCGAGGCCGAAGACGGCGGGGGCGGGCGGGCAGCCGCCAGCAGCCCGGGCCCCTGCCGGGAGGGCCCAGGGGCAGGCAAGTGGATTGCTTGCAGGCGGATCGGGGTGCGAGTGAGTGTGTCTGGGGCTCTGTGTGCGCGGGCTGCTCCAGATGGAAGCCCTGTTTACATGTCAGCGCGGGCCGGTTTCCCTTCCTCTTGGTACTTCTGTTGCCGGGCTTTCGGCGCTCGGGAGCTGCCGGCTCCTCGGGACTAACGGGCCGGCCTCGCCGCTCCTCCACCGGGGCATCTTTTTCCCGGCCGGTCCGCGCCGCTCCGCACGCCCGACTCCCGCGCTCCGCGCCCGGGCTCCCACCGGCCTCTCGAAGAGGGTCCCGCGCCTGCGGAGCCGCTCCTCCTAAAGTGAGCGGCCCTGTGCCGGCGGCCCGGACGACTGCCTACTACCCCCCAGCCCCTAGCCTCACCCCGCGCCTCGCGCCTGGGTCCACGTTACCAAGTGCAGCCCAGAGGGACGGGTGAGGGTCCGGGTTTCACCGCAGACTTCACGAGGGTTGACTGCGTGCTCCCTCTGGAAGGGGGAAGTGGAGCCAGAAGCAGAGAGGAGGGACAGCCCCTAATGAGACTGGCCTTAAGAGGCCCGAGAGGAATGAATGGGACCAGCAGTTGGCTGCGAGGCTGTCCCCCAACACCAAGCCCGAGTCGGTCTGGAAAAGCTATTAGGCTGGTGAGGTGGGGACTGGCAAAGCCCGCCATTCCCAGAACCCAGAGGAATCGAGTCTTTGCTCAGGGCTGAGGAAGAGGATGTTGGGCTTGGAGAATTCAGGAGATTTTTATCATTTGGGTGGGGTAGTGGTTTTTATTTTCTAAGTTTTTTTTTTCTCTCTCTCTCTGAAAGTTTGAAATATGCTGACTTAAGTAAAAGGCACCAACAGCAGGAACTTGAAAATGTGGAGATGAGATTACTGATTGTATTGGGTTGAAGGGAGCCTCTGTGAGCCTGGGTTCCTCCAGTTTAAAGTGCATGGGTGAGAGGGCATTCCTGTAGGGAGGTGGTCACCCACCGGTCATTTCATGCCAGTTTCTCTTCTCATTGGTGGGTGCGTGCAAGTGTCTCAGTGTCCCTGGTTTAATAATAAGGTGCTCCGCTCTAGAAAACTTCCCTCACTAGGATGCTTGCCACTTACCCAGAAGGCCTCCAGCTGACCCGGAAGGGTGGTAAGATGGCTCCGGGGTCTTGATGTGGACACCCTAAGGAGAAGTGCAGCAATATCTCCCCGATGCTCAGACCTCTCGGCACAGGCCCTGAGGGTAAGGAGGAAGCTGTGGTCTGTGAACCCAGGATGTGCTAACCCCTGTAGCTGCAAACACAGGGATTGGCATGGCAGTCAATGAGAACAAGCTTAGACCAGGACCCTGGCACGTCATGCCAGGGTGGGAGTGACAGCATTCCTTCTCACCTGGGTGATGGGAGCCTGTGAGTCCTGTCCAGACCCTCCCCCGGAGCACCCTTGTCTCTGATCCAGGTCGCCTGGCTGCTCTTCTGGTGGGCAGAGCAGTGACTTTTCAAGCAGGCTTCTTCACTGCCCAGCGTTCTGAAGGATTGAGTGTTTAGTGTATATTTTGGTATTGAGACTGTGTGAAAGCCACAGTTTCCTGTTCACGGGTGACCTTCGGATCTCGGGGTTCCCAGACCCCAATCCCACATTGGTTCAAACGCTGTGTTTGGAGAAGACAGTGGACAAGGAGAGGCCGGGGACTTCTGGTCTCTGTGCGAGGATGCACAGTCCATTCAGCCAGTATGAGCTTCAAACTCTTTGTAAAAGTGAAATAGTGGGACTAAATTACATCTACAGTAGTGCCTTTCCAATCCTTTCAGTTCCTAAAATATCATGCTCACATGCTCTTGCAAGAACATGTACCTACATGTCCACGAAATCCAGTTCTAGACTGAGAGAGGTCAGAAGACACCACATACCATGTCGTATTTGTAGACACAGATTCAGAATGTGTGTTCCCAGTTTGAATGGCCTTGACAAGTCATCTTTGACTAATTCTGGCATGTGATTTTTATGCACCTGCGTATTTCTTCCTTATACATGAAGCATACTTATATTTCAAAATACCTCTGGGTCTCATCACTGGGGAGCTGTTTGGTCCAGAATGCCAGGGAAGTCTGGATTCCTTTGTAGAAGCTCTTTACTTTGTGTATAATTTGCACAACTTCGTGTGATTACAAAATCTTAACTTCATCACCCTTGTTATAGTAAGTCCTTCTGTATTACACTCTCTTCTCCTCTCCAAGAATGTCTCCTGGGAAGGCTCCGAGCATCATGTTGGGAGCACCAAAGTTTGCAGGAGGCCTTCTACTGTTCTTCTGCCACAGATAAGTTAGCCTAAATATTAAACAACACCCTATACCACCCTGCTCCCCACGGTGATGGTATCAGTTGTTGAAAAGCACGTGATACTGGTTGCTGCCTTAAGAATGACCTGGTTTCCAAAACTGCACCTTAGTTCTAGGCAATCTTCAATTGAATCTACTTATTTCATCTAGGGAAGCTTGATTCAGTCAATGCACATTGTACCATTAAAGATGGGGAAACAGTCAGAGAAAATGCAGACCTGGTGAATGAAATAGGGAAATGAGCTGGGGACTCCGAGTCAGAAAACCTGGGTTCATTCTCAGTTCTGCTGCTCAGTTGCTGCGTGTCCTATAGCAAGGCACTAAGCTTCTGGAGGCTCAGTTTTCTCATCTATAAAATGGGGCCAAAGAACCTCTTACCATAGGTCACAGTAAGGATTCAATAAAGTCTGGTACCTTCGTTGACTGTACATTAGTTGAATTTCTCCTTGGGGACAGGGCTTGTGGGGATCGATTGGCCAGAAAATTAGATCATAGGTATGGATTTATTATAATAGGTATTTCATTAATGCTGTGAATCTTAATTAGGGGTCTCTTATGTTCCAAGGCTCTGGTTTATGTGTTGAGGATAAAACAGGGGTCAAAACCCTGCTGGAATTTACACTCTGGCGGAGGTGACAGACACATAAATAAATAATTCTATGTCCAGGGTGATACAACTTCTGAAGAACAGTAAAGCAGGTTAGGGAGTAGAAAGCGATGTGGTTGTATCAGCCAGAATGGTCAGAGAGGATGCTTGCGATGAAGTGGCAGTTGAGCAGAGATACTATCAGCTTTCACCCTTTACCTCAGCATCACACAACCAGTACATGTTGGGAGAGCAAAATGGGAAAGGAGGGTTGAGGTGACGGCTGGGCTTTGAAAACCAGCAGAGTCAATGAGCCAGACTGGCCCAGGCTGCAGGTTACCACTGACAGTGCATGTCCAGACGGGAAACTTCAGGATGGGGTCCCGGGAGAAAGCAGCAGAGAGATGGATACCCGGGAACAGAGACTTTACTTCTGTCATTAGAGGTGGATGCTGCCTTCACTCTGAGAGTGAACCGCTCACCCACCTGCATCTTTTTTTTTTTTTTTTTAACCTTCATAGCGCCTAGATTCACGAGAACTCCAGGCGAAACAGGCTGTGTCTTTTTCTCTGTCCCGTGACTACATAGAATTGCCTCCCTCGGGGAATTACCCGACAATGAATCCTATTTGTTTGTGAATAATTTCTACCACTTCAGCTGCTGTGCAACTTCAAGTTTTCAGGTTTGCAACTTTAGAGCTTTAGAGATTATTTAGCTGCATATCCTCCTTTTATGAGAAGGGAAACTGAGGCCCAGAGTTTACTGAATTATCCAAGATCACATGGTTGACTAGTGACAGAGTCAGGGTGAGAATGCAGGGCTCCTAACCCTCAGGCTAGTGTTCTTTCCACTATACCGTGAACATTTTATTTGCTTTCTTTACATTTTTATGAGTTATAGAACCCTGGAGGCAGTGTGTTTCTGTGTGTGTGCGTGTGTGTGTGCGAAAGAGAAACAGACAGACAGACAGAGGGACAGAAACAGAGACGCACAGAGAGGGACAGAGACAGAGAGATAAGGTTTTAAAAAATATCATGGAGAACCTGACTCTTTAGACTAAAGACACTTCTGTTATTTAATGAAAAATGTACTGCTACCATCTTGAATTATTTCCATAATTCATAAAAAAATCCCAAATTTCTGAATAGGATTTTTACATAATATATTTTTTTATTTTTCCAAAATAAACCCTTCTCTTTCTGTAGACAAACAAGGTCTCCATAATCAGGAGACAACAAAAAATAGAGTATTTTACTTAAATAGCCAATAGGCCGCTCTACAGACCAGGGACAGGTGGGCTGAATTCCTATTTCAATTCTTTTAATAATTGAATATTTGACTATTTAAATAAAATATATTCAGATGCATTAGAACATATCTTGTGGCCCAAGATATGTAGTCTGTGTATTAAGTAGGTCTTCAATAATAACCACATTATGTAAGATTTAAGATTTCGATATCTCTTTCTATTTGGGGTCAACCAGTTAATTTGGTATTGGTTTTGAAAGGTGGTTGATTTAAACCAAACCTCTTTTTTAGAAATGTAATATTAGACAAATGCTAGCACTGAGTTGCCCCAGCCAAAAAAAAAAAAAAAAGAGTTGGGAAAATTTGATGATGATGAACCACCAGGCAGGATTTCGAATGGTCTGAGGCCTTTATCCTCCCTCAAACGTCGGAAAATATCCCCAAATTGTAAGTCAACACTCAGGCCATCGGCAAGGTCCTCGTCTTCTGTGGGAAAAGTCTCATTCTACCTGAAGCTTGATAGAAAGATTTTCAGATTAGGGTCCAACTGTCTAGAGTTAGAATGAAAAAAAAAACCCCTACTATTTTCATTCATTTTAGACATGCAGTTGCATTATGTAGGTATAGAATATTTTTTTTGTTTTGTTTAGTTTTGAATAACAAGACTTTCCTTTTTGGCCTGTCTTTCTATCTTTTGTTTGTTGTTTTGTGACAAACTGAGAAGACTAAAGGCCATTGGCCACTATCTACACACACACACACACACACACACACACACACACAAGCTCACAAAATCTTCAGCCAGCCATAATAGCATTTTTGGAAATCTCAGAGCTGCGCAGGTGTCTTTCTCTCTGCAGAAGACTACACACTGTTTCATTTTCTGTTGCTTTAATGATGTTTATCTATAGTGTTCATCCCATTCATGTGCTAATTCGTCAGTGGGACAGTATTACTAAGTGATGTCACTCTAATTCTTCTACTGACCTGATAGACCCAACATCAGTAGCCCACGGACTTTGAGATGTTTCCCCGGAGGCAATGGATGGGGTGTGTCTATCCCCACATTATCACCCGTAGGACCAATATCTTGGACATTTGACAGAATTAGACAATCTATGGAATAACCCTTTTCCGTACAAAGCTAGCTGGCCTTATGGGAATTTGTCATCTTAACCCCATTGGCATCGTAAGCTGATGCCAGCTGTAGCAATGAAGGTCAGTAGGTCTGCTGCATGGCTGTTAGGCAGGAGCTGAACTAGGTATTAAATGCTATCAAGGGCTTCCCTGGTGGCGCAGTGGTTGAGAGTCCGCCTGCCGATGCAGGGGACGCAGGTTCGTGCCCTGGTCCGGGAAGATCCCACATGCCGC
>NW_020838026.1:5220893-5221197 GCF_003676395.1 Aethalodelphis obliquidens | reverse complement strand
ATAGAGTCCGCCTGCCGATGCAGGGGACGCAGGTTCGTGCCCTGGTCCGGGAAGATCCCACATGCCGCGGAGCGGCTGGGCCCGTGAGCCATGGCCGCTGAGCCTGCGCATCCAGAGCCTGTGCTCCGCAACGGGAGAGGCCACAACAGTGAGAGGACCGCGTACCGCAAAAAAAAAAAAAAAAAAAAAATGCTATCAAGACACCCGGCTGGTGGCAAAAGGGCTGCTGCCCTCGAGACAGAGCAGGAGGAGAAGCCGTGTGTGTGTGTGTGTGTGTGTGTGTGTGTGTGTGTGTGTGTGTGTG
>NW_020838026.1:5113212-5220883 GCF_003676395.1 Aethalodelphis obliquidens | reverse complement strand
TGTGTGTGTGTGTGTGTGTGTGTGTGTGTGTGTGTGTGTGTGTGTGTTTGCACAGCAGAATGCAGTAGTGTTCTGCTAGCCTCAAGGAACGAATGAGCAATTTCAACTGGAGAGACACAGAAAGACTGAATAATGAGAGTTATGTGTTTAGTCCCTTCTGTTTACAAAGTATTTTCACATACACCCTTGCATTTAATCCTCAAAACAACCCTATGGGAAGTAATATCATCACAACTCTGTTTTATCGGGGAGAAATGAAGGTTCAGAGAGGTTAGGTAACTTGCCTAAGATGACAGCTAATAGGTGACAGATTTGGTTTTCAAGCCCAGGGTTTCTGTTTACAGAATACTTGTTTTTTTCTACACACCAGTCACACTGCCTCTTGGCTTTGAAGGATGGGTAGGACTTGCACAGGAAGATATGGTTCAGGGGCTTTCTAGGAAAGTGGAATACTTTTGTTGCGGGGGGGGGGGGCATATGAAGGAGAAGGTAAGAGTGGAAATATTGGGTGGAATTAGATTATGGACGACCTTAAATACCATAAGAAAGAATTTGGGTCTTACCAAATACATAGAAAGGAGGAATCACAAAATTTTTAATAGAGGGGTGATCTAGGTAATTGTACACATTTCAGAAGACTTCCTGTTCTCACCCTGCTCCTTAAGAAATGGAGATGGAAGCGGCTGCATCACTTATCAGAGGCCATAAGAAGTGAGCAGCAGAAAGGATTAGAAAACCAGTGATAAATTCAGGCCCCCAGACCATGCTATCAGCTGTGTTTAAAGATGTTTGTTTATTAAATATGGAGTCAAGAGAGGGAGGAGAAACTCTGTTTCACCAGATCTCATAAAAGTGTGATTATCCTTTCCCTCCTTTGACTGTGTGTTCTTTCGTAGTTGTTCTAGAGATTTCACCACAAGCTGTCTTTTCAACGGGGCCATCTATCCTGGGCTACCACTTTAGTTCCTTTTGAGAATGAGTCAGCAGAGAGTAAGTGAGAAGAGACAAAAGGAAAAGTTGTTTCCCTGAAACTCAAATCCAATTTCTATGGAAATTCAGACAGATCTGACAGACTTTCATCGGTTTGCTGGGCCCGTCACCACACTTAGAAATACTGACATTTCACCCAAGCAAACCAAAAACTCAGAGAGTTAGCACCATCTTTCCAAGCAGGATCAGAGATTGTGTGTTCAGATGCACTTTCAGATAATTCAGATCAACTTTATAACAGCTTCAAAATGGCTTATACCCACAAAAATGAACCAAAATACTGAATATTTGAGACAGTTCTCATCTTTGGGGAGCAATGTGCCTGCCATTTAGATCATGATCAAAATTCCAGAGTATGTAAATTTTCAAGCCACTTCCAAGAGAATGCAGACTTGAAATGTGAAATGTGTTCCCCACGGCAGGGCCCATTTACTCAGACAGTGCCATGTGTCCCAGGTAACAAAAGATGGTATGTCACATCCCAGTGCACACTTGCAAGCGGCCAGCATTACAGGTGTCACGGGAACTTTAACTCTGCATTTCTAGACATATGTGGTTTTCTCGTGTCTACTGGAATCTAACATACCAGGAGCAGGGTTGGTAGGTCTGAATATATGGGAATTCACTGATTTTTCATGGGAAGAAGTCTGAGAGTGAACAATTTTGCAATATTGTTCATGTAGCAGAAATGTGAAAACAAACAGGTTAATATTATAAAATTACTCAGCTCGTGAGTCGTCAGTGCTTTTGCAATCTATATAGATGCATATACTTACATCAAAATTCTTATGCCTGAGAGTCCTTTTGTCTTCAGGTATTTATCACTTAATTCATATTCGTGCGTTTACTCATTCAACTAAGTGTTGAAAACTATTGCGAGGCGCCGTGCTCCACAGAACTCCACATAAACGAACAAGAGCCGGATGCCTTCAACTGTTTCTTCCAGGCTTCTAGAGAGTAGAAGTTTCTCTGCTTACTGATTTTAAGCTCTGACTATTGGAGTTTCCAAAAGAAGCAGTACTCACTGGGGGAATCTTTATTTGTGGCTTTTTATTATAAGGAAATGTAGGCACATTTTCCCAAGAGTAACACCCAGCTTATAATTTCCATTGACCCTTTATTCTTGGCGATACTAGTCCATTGTATGGACATTTTTGGAAGTCCGGGGCTTCAGCCAAGGAAACTCCTTCTTATTATTATTCTCCCTTTCTCAGCTCTAATTCCTCTATATATTAATGTAAAGAAAAATGCCATAAGTCAAGTGAAAAGATAAATGAGAAACTGAGAAAAAAAATTTCCCATACATCAAACAGAGGGCACGTGTCCTAAGATATAAAGGCCATTTACAAATCAATAAACAAAAGGTAGACCTCTTAGCAGAAAAATAGGCAAAAATGCTACAAATAACTGCTAGAAAAAGGAATGCAAATGGCCAAGAAGCATATGAAAAGAATCTCAAGCATGTATATATTCAAATGAAATTAATGAAGTTCCAACAGTTATTACCTATGAGGATAGCACAGATTAAAACAGCTTAATAATGCCTCATGTTAGAAAGAATAAGGGGAAATGTCGCTCTCTATCCCTGCTGGTGGAACTCTAACTTGCTACACTCATTCTGGAATGCAATTTGGAAACAATTATGGCGATGTTAAGTATTTATACAAATTTGATAATAATTCCAAATCTAAAAATGTATCACACAGACATGTTCACTCGGATACCAAAGATACACATACAAGATGTTTATTGTGGCATTGTTTGAAATGGCCCAAACTGGAAAGAATCTAAACGTCCATCAATACAGAACTAGATACATAAATTTTAGAAGACTCATATAAAAAAAATCATGCAATTGTTGAATGGAATAAAATCAATTGTCTATATACACTGACTTAGAAAGTTCTCCAAGGTATACTAATACATGGGAAAATGCAAATTACAAAATATGTGGTCCCATTTCTGTAAAAAAAATTGAAAATATTTATTTATTTATTTATTTGTTTGTTTGTTTCTGGATAGACCCTTCCAGAAATTGTCTATGCATAAATAATCATACATATGTGTGCGTTTTCAGTGTTTTGCTTTGTTTTGGTTTCTTGTTTTGGTTTTTTTTAAACAGGGGCTGCCTTTGGGCAGGGAAAAGTAGACTTTTACTTTTCACACTATAAACATGTGGTGTTTGGCTTTTTCAATCACTAGTATATATTACTTTTATAATTTCAAAAACTGATGTAAAAAATGAAGAGGGACAATTAGAAATAGATTCGTAAAAAGTAAGCTGAGCACCATCATTCTAGCCCCAATGTGCTGATCTCAGAGATTTGGGGAATCCCACTTTCACAGTAAACTATGGAGAAAAATTGTCCAGCCAAGAATCCGGGGACCTGAATTCTAGCTCCAGTTCTACCCCAAACGAGCTCTGAGATCTTAAACAAGTCACTTCACGCCATCAGCATTTGTGTAAATTTCCTCACGTTAAAGATGTTCTCGTCTATAAATTGAAGGTATGATTTCAAAAGTTTCTTTTAGCTCCCGTGTTTATAAGACTCTGATCCCAGGCAGGCTTTAAAAGCATTTCTTATTTGGGGACGTGGGCGACTGAACTTCTCACAGAAGTTCCATCTGGGCCCATGTGGCTCTTCTCCACAATCCCAAGGATAAGTCATAGAGTGTTCTTGCAGCCAGTTGGAGGCTGGGGGTCTTAGGAGGTGCTTCCTGAATTTCTGTGAGCTGGTGTTTTATTACCAAGTGACACTGGAGCTGTGTTAATCCCTTTGCATTAATGTAAGCTAACAATGGGGCCTGACTCTGCTTTGGGGTCTTACACTCTTTCCCCAAATTTGGTCTCATTTAAAACCCAAAACACATTTGGTCCCAAGTGCCTTTTCCTTGGACTTTTTAAAAATTCTGTTTAATTGAAGGGAAATTGAATTCGTCTGGTTTTGATTCATTTACACTTACTCTTTAAAAAAAAAAAAAAATTTTTTATTTTGAGGACATATTTGATGTCCAGAAAGAATTTTGAGCCTCTTAATGAGTTTTCTGGGAGGCTTTTTTTCTTCTTCTTAAAACAGGAAGTGGTGCTAGGCTTTGGGCAGACACAGTCAACCCTGAAAGGCCCCAGTTCAGCTGGAAACCATATCGCCCACCATTTTGCATGAGCCCCAATGGCCCTTGCTGAGGCCATTTTTTCCTTACCCCTCACCTGAGAGTAAGAGATGCACTCACCTTCCATCTGAGGAGAATAGCGTTGAGGATGGGTAATCACAGTCAGAAGAAGAAAAAGAAGGAGCTGTTTATCGAGCTCTTACTATGTGCCAATATCTGTTTTCACCTTTATGGACATACTTTTTAAAAAATTTATTTAATTCAGATATAGTGGATTTACAATGTTGTGTTAGTTTCTGCTGTACAGCAAAGTGATTCAGTTATACATATACGTACGTTCATTTTCATATTCTTTTCCATTTTGGTGTATCACAGGATACTGAACATAGTTCCCTGAGCTATACGGTAGGACCTTGTTGTTTATCCATTCTACATATAATAGTTTGCATCTATTCAACCCAAATTCCCAATCCATTCTGCCTCCTTCCCCCCCTCCCCTTGGCAACCACAAGTCTGTTCTCTAGGACACATTCCCTTTTGATCCTTGTAACAATCCTATGCTGTATGTACTCTTTTCATTTTGGAGAGGTGAAGTGACTTACCCAAGGCCATCAAGATAGAAAGTGGAAAAGCAATGATTTGGACTTTATCCTGTTAGCCTCTGAAATTCATAGAGCTTAGCCACTGTGATCCGTAGCCAGTTTGCCACACACATGTCCAACCCATCTCTCGAGGACCTTGCAGGTGGCAGTGGTGTTTGTCTAAGAGACTCCCACCCTCAGTCCGCACTGGGCAGATTCGTGGCCTCGCTCCACCCTCCACACCCTCTCCTGAAGAAGGCCTCAGCCCTCTATTCCCCAGGTGAGCGTCGCTGCCTGACTTAGCTGGCAGGTATACTGGAGAGCAGGCAGGCAGGCGAGGAGGAAACCAACAGGTTCTGTTTTACTTTAATGAGCTACCAAGATGATTAAAAAAAAAAAAAAGTTTTGTAGCTCAGTAGAGAATAGCATATTCTGTGACTTGACAATACCTCCTTCTGTACCCTTCTGTGTTTTCTCCTCCTCTCTCCAGCTCTAACTCTTGCTGTCTTTTTCATTCTCTTTCACTCATATACACACACTAACTACACACACTAAAAGAAAGCCCTGGTTTTGGGGGGGTTCTATAAAACACAAAGAAAGGAATGTTTTGCAGGGTTAAAAGGAAATCATCGAGAAAGGCTAACTTCAGGCTCCAGTTTCTCCTGAATAGCATTTCTTGTTATTTCAAGGCTGATTGACTTATAACTGCATCCCCAGCCACCTCACATCAGTTCCTTTTATCAGCTCAAGTGAGACTTCCTGTGGACTGGCCCAGCTTCCTGATGTATTTCCTTTTTCCTTTGGCAGAACAAAGAAAACCATAGCTCCAAGGATCCTTGGAACCAAACATCATTTAGCACTGAAGAACCTATTATTTTAAACTTTTCGTTCTCAATGCGGAGGCCGAGTGCCTGGCTTTGCGTTTTTTTCCTGGCACTCTGTATGGCATCATGGTGGACCCTGGGTGCAATGATGAGGGTCAAGGAGGCACTCAAACTCATCATAGTTGTAGTTCGATTTCTTTCAAAGTGGGAAAATTAACCCATTCTCCTCACTGACACTGCATGGGCCCCCCGACCCCGTACACACATACACCTTCAGGAGTCACATGGAATATCTCTGTGTATAGGGCTTGTGCTTTTGTTACCCTGATTCAACATAATCCTTCAGCAAAGAAACTCTCTTATTTAGAGATTTCAGCCTATTTGTGTTTGAAGTTCTAACTCTAGAAACATGCGTATAAGAAAAGAAGCTTCAAATTACATCCAAAGGGTCATTGACATCAACAGAAGAAGACATTCCAGAAATTGGAATAAAGGCTCTGCTTCCTTCTTTGGCCTGGAGGGTGCCGTATCACCCCTTACCACTTGGCCTTACCTCTTCCTCTACACGTTATTTCTGAAAGGCCTTGAGTGTAATCCCGGGCGAGAAGAGAACACTAAGAGAGCCGCTCGTATCTCTGTCAAATTCCCTAATGCAAATATTGCAGGTTGCCAACTTGAGTACCCCTGAGATTGTTAGAACACAAGAGGCCATTGCACAGAAGAGGTAACTGAGTCTTCAAGGTGTGATGTGTCTAAAGATGAGAACTGGGCAGGAGACCCTGGCAGCAGAACTCAGGTATCCATTCCCCTAAACCACACATTCCACCATAAGGGTGTTTCCAGAAGCAAAGACAGCAAGACTTACCGAATCCACAGGCGTTCCTGCTTTCTTTGCCTTTCAGTCTTACTCCCTGGCCGTTGTGTAATTCTCCTGTGGGATCAAACACCGCACTTTCCATAGGAGCCACCCGGGCAGCTAAGCAGTCATGCAGCCACCCAAGTGCAGCTCTTCTCTTTACAAAGATCACTGATTTGAAATAGAAAACAATTGAAACTGAAATGTAGCTCCCCTGGCAAGAGAGGTATTTTTAAGACAAGAGGAATTATCATGGGGAATTCATATGGATTTTTCCGAGCCCAATCCTCAGTGTAATCATCTCTAAGTGTCAATGCGCCGATTTTCCTCAGAAAATCACTCAGAAACTATATGGCGTGAGGGGAGTGTGTGAGGGCAGGTGCTAAGTCTCACATAACCTGCTTTGGGGATGCCAGGGGAAGAGGGTTAGAATGTCTGCACCTATACATAAAAGCAAGAGATCTTTCTTCTCTTGGCTCTGTACTCTGCTGCTGGCTCTGTACTCTGCTGCCAGCCCTGTACCTAAGTCCATGACCGGTCAGGAATCCTAGAACAAAGATCCATGCGTTATCTCTCCCAGCCCACAAAATGCTGTCTGTAGAAAACCATATAGGTACAGTTATCCCCCGGTATCCCCGGTGGGTTGGTTCCACCATGGATACCCAAATCCGCCGGTGCTCAAGTCCCTTACAGTCAGCCCTGCGTAGCTGCAGCTTCCCCGTCCACAGATTCAACCAACCGCCGGTCAGAAATACTACTACCTCCGTGGTTGGTTACACCTGGGGGTGAGGAACCTGCCGAAAGAAGGGCCGACTGTGCTGACCTTGGCTTTCTCAACAGTAAGAGCATATTCGGTCAATGGGTATAGGTAATCGTGCTCAAATGGGGTCCATGGTGCAACACAGGACTTCCCCAGAGGTCAGGGACTTGAGGGGCAGCTGTACTTGCTGCACTTTTCGAGAAAGGGGAGGGAGGAAGGGCAGACTACTTTTCTGGAAATGTGTTTCAGGAAACTGGCATGCGGAGAATTTTCCCAGGGTGCCTCAGGAAAGGCATCCAGACATGTGGATTTGCGGCTCTGGACCTTGGGGCCTCTAAGCTCTTCCTTCTGGAGATCTGTGGTTCCCTATGTACTTACTGGCTCTGTAAGGCCAGAAAGGGAGACTGTGGTCCCCGCTCCCTGCCTTCCCAGAGTTTGCATGGGAAGATGTTGCAGAGCGGGGCTGGGTTTGGAGCACCTCGGAATTCGTGACTTCTTCCCATCAGTTTGGACTGTGTATAACCCAGATTTTGTTCTGCCCAGAGCACCCTTTATAAAAAAAATTTAAACCCTGTGTGTATTTCATGGGAAATTTCACATGCCTGTTTCTGATTCATTTCCAATTAAAGGCTCAAAATGCTGGTTTTGTAAGAGCTCTTTGATGATTCAGATTCTTGTTGGTTCATCTTTTTTTTTTTCCTCCTAAAAGTCCACAGAAGTTTAATAAATGTTGCTCACACATTTGCATGCTTAACTGTTCAAAATAATTGGAAACAGGAGAGAATGTTTACTGTATGTGCACAAAACGAGCACATTTACGAGGCGAAAGCGAGAGACAGATGCCTCGGTGAAGGTGGCTCTTGTGGGAAAATAAGGAATATGACCGAAGGTAGACACCTTGGTGTGCCCACCGCTGGGAGGGAGGGGTGCTCTGAGCTCAGTTCCTCTGGAAGGGTCAAGGGAGTGTTACGGGAAACACACGAGTCCCTCTTAAAGCAGCCAGCCAGCATCAACAAGCTGTCAGTGAGGCAGTCGGTCTCATCAGAGATGGACCGACTGGGTCGAGTGGCATTTTCCACAGGCTGATGCTTCTTCCAGCTCCCTTCTGACCGGAGGGAGGCAGCTGTCTGCAGTGACAGCAAGCCTCATCCTCCACCCCTTCCTTCAATACTCGTTAGAAAGCCTTGATGGTGAACCTACCTGGGCACAACTCTGCACTAAATGCAGAAGAGACTGATGAAGCAGGTCCCCCAGGACACCTGGGAGAGGTCCCAGGTTCTACGTTTGTACCAGTCCCCCTAAAGTGCTGAAGTGGGCACAGGGTGTGGGGTAATCTGACCTCCGCTCCTGGCTTTGCCTCAGGTTGGCTGGGTAACATTGGACAAGTTCCTCTCCTTTTCTTAACTTCAGCTTCTCCATCCACCCAAAAGGATGAAGAGGGGCCGTAGTACAAACCTCTTCTCCTGTGGCTTTCGTGAAAATCTGGATTGACGAGTTGCTTTGAATTTCTTGAAGGAAAGCATCAATTAATTACTACCATTTGACTAACAGTTGGGTGGCTCGTTACATGGTTGTTGTCAATTGTAAATCATGGATCATTTCCATTCCTGAGCCTTGTATGGACATCTTACTGAAGAGAGATCACCCTTCTCTCTTTATTGTTAGGGGCTGGTTAGCCCTCTTTAGCCAGAGTTACAAAATGTGACTTTGTGTTCACACAGTGTAATGCAGGGATGCTGTGTGCTGGCTGGTGCTTCTTGCCTAAGAAAGGTGACACAAGACTTTTATTCGGGTGGGCAGTGAGGTGCTGTAATGTTTTGCAAATTATCGTGACGGTGGCAGAATGGCTCTGGGAAAGCCCTGTGCAATTCGAAGTGTGAAAAATCTAGGTTTCAAATTGGTTGTATGATCTCGGGCCAGATATTAACTTCTCTAATCTCCTCCCTTCCTAACTGTAAAATAAGACTAGTAATGATCGTAATAAGTAATATTAAGTTTTCCACCTGCCTTACGGACCAATGATAAGAATCAAAATAAGTGTGGAAGGAAAACCACTTTGTAAAGAGCTTATGTAAATACTGGTTATTCTTATCATAGATATGACTCTAAGGTCGACATTTGAACATAACAGATAATAAATGTTGCTTAACTTGAGTCCACTGGGCTGCTTTTTTCTGGCTTTCACGGTTCCCAAGACTGACTTGCATTTGGTAAAATTTGTCAATTAGCTATTTCATATCTTTGCCAGTATAGACATTCTCCCCTATGAATGCACCAGTACAGACCAAACATCACCTATTCCTCTCCCCTCCCTCACATCCGGTCATTGTTCTCCTCATGAAACTCCCAACCCCATCAATGGGAGTTTTACGTAAAGCCCCGATGGCAGGATATGAGTGCAGCTTCAGGAATTCCAGGCTTGTGCTGCTGATAAAAAGAGCTGTGGACACTGAAAACACCAGAGAAACAAAATTCTCCTGTCCAACCTATGCTACTCAGTTTTTTTTGTTTTTGTTTTTACTTTTGTCTCTGCCTATAAAGAGTGAAGAGCCCTCCTAGAATGTAAACCACGTATCTTGTACCACGTCCCCTTGTGAATGGTTTTTAGATGCCCATCTAGCAAGCCAGACACCTGCTGCCCCGTTCCCAGTTGTCCACTTAGGCCACCTCCTCTGTCTTCTCTGTGTCCCTGTGGTCATGGGTTACGGGGATGTAGGGCAAGGCCTGACGTGGGTTGATTCAGAGGGAGCTAACATTTCAGTCCTTCTATGTGCTCTGCTTTACCATCCCCTTCCAGAAAGAAGAGTTTTCCAACCTAGGAGGGACTGTAGGACTGAATGGTCCTGATCAAGGAATGTGATTGTTTAAGTGTGGAAGGAACTGAAAGATTTAACCTACCTGAGTGTGAGTGAAGGGGCAACAGTGTGAAAGAAGTCATCTGCCTTGAAGGTGGTCCTCTGCTGGGGCAGAGGGCAGGAATGATGGTGTCTCTTCCCCCATGTATGGAGACTCGACAGGCGAGCTTTGTCTTTGTTCTCATCCCGCATCAGTAATATTTTAGGAAAGCTTGATCTCTGTCTTCCATGTGACATTACACAACCAGTATGACTGTATGACCAGAGGTGGAGTGAAGGGGAAGAACATTTGCCCCTGTTCTACCCACACTGAAGTAGCTAAGTGATGATGAGATTTAAAAACTGGAAAATGAAGTTGACTCTTTTCATTTTAAACTGCTGATCCAGACATTTAAGATTGAGATTAAGAGCTTCTCCTGACATCCTTTTTCTGAACGTGTTGAATTAGGGATTAGGGTTTTCTTCTTAGCCAACACAATTGGGATTTCAAAGTCCATGTGGAGGGCATTGAGCTGCTCAGACACTGATCTATCAGCTCTTTAGGAACCTCAGTCCAGCTAAGATCACCCTACTGCTTCTTTCTCCGTGAAAACAAATGACCTCCAAGATCCGTACGCTGTATTGAAGGAGCATTCTGTGTTTTTCTACACCAAAACCACCGAGTGGAGGTAAAGAGATTAGAGAGCGTCTCAAATATATATTTCAAACTATGAAGAGCATCTCGCTCATGGAAATTAATTCAGCTTTGCAGAAAATTCATTTTGTTTGACAAATGGTCTCCATCTTTGGAAGACTGGATCGTATAAAGGTTCTGGACACCCATCCTACCATCTTAACCACAGCCAATGTCTTGCCTAAATTTATTACAGATTTGGAAATAGCTAATGTAACAGTTTCTCATCTTTTTCATATAGCACTAAATTTCTGGTTTTAAATTGTTGTGGGTGGAAGAGAGAGCGATATTTTCTTGGGCTGCAGAAGGCTCAAACTTCTCTCTTTGGAAAGTATTGATGTATAGGAAACCTCATGAGAGATGTAGCTCTTGTACAATTTTTAGGATAAGAGATTTGGAAAACTTCATCAGTACTTCTCAACTTACTTAACCTGATCTTAAAGGCAAAGCAAAGTGGAAGATTAAGAAAACTGTCATTATCTGGGCTGTCCAATAGAACTTTCTGCAAAGGTGGAAATGTCCTGTTCTGTGCCGTCTAATATGTAGCCGCTAGCCTAGCTATTCAAGCAGCTGCTGGGCACTTGAAATGTGGCTGGTGCAAAGAGGAACTAAATTTTTAATTTCATTCTATTTCCTCTTAGTTATTCTACATTTAAATAGCCACAAGTGGCTAGTGGCTCCCGTATTAGACAATAAAAGTCTATATATTTCAGGTCAAAAACCTCTTAAAATCTGCATTCAGTTGGAAGGTATATTTATGTGGATTATTTTTATCTGAGTCAGCAATGTGTGGTCCACATGGAGACTAACACTTCCATTGACTCTTATGACTGATATTAAAGCAAAAACAGATGAAGGGTAGATGTCCAGCGTTACCCAGGTACTACAAGTGCTGGCCTGGAGCTGGAACTAAGGTAACCATCTAGTCTCTCGGCTTCATCACCAATTCTACACTGACCTTTAAGAATATAATGCTTTCTTTTCCCATTTATAAAATGGGTGCACTTGGAATCTGCCACAGGGATATTCACAAATTATGATTAAACGTATACTGGGCTTGTCAAAGAAAGGTGTGGGCTTTTCCTGTAGATCTTTTCATTGAAAATGACCTCAGCCAGAGGGAATCCTCTACAGCATGGTGATTTCAGTTTCCTCATTTGTAGAATACTGGCATTGTGCTCAACTGTTTTTAAGGTCGTTTTCAGCTCTAATGCTTTGTCCTGCCGTGAATATATGATTTCCTATTACAGAGGATTCCGTGCTATTAACAGAGACTTGGCTTTTCTAGTTCCAAGATCCTTATAATTCTTTGTAGGTAGATTTCTCCTTAAGTATAAAGGTGAGCAAAGCAACTTACTTAGCAAACAAGTAGCTAGAGTGGTGACTTTGAACCTGTTTCCCTCCGGTGAGTGTTCCCTGGGCTTGCATTGCTTTGTGGTGCTCTAAGTCACTGAGACCCGTGTGCTTGGCATGTCCAAGGCATGGAGCAATTTCTCTCCTTCCTTCCTGGCCCTCACCCGTGGACAATGAAACGTATGACGTGGTCTACCTGCTGTGGCTTTGGAATGCCCGTGAGGAATAAACACTCAGTCCTTCTCTGGGGAGATCTGACCTCCTTCCTAAGGCCTCTCTAACGAGCAGAGCTTTGGTGGCTTTTGCTTTGGAAGTCTTCAGTTGGACGTCACTGGGAAGGTCCATCCTATGTATATCACTGAATCAGTGGCACGCATTTCTGAGTTGAATTGTTTAAAATCAAGATGGACAGATGCCACAGAGGAAATAGGGCAGAGGTCCCTGCAGTCTAACTCTCCATGATGGTTTTAGGGGTGATGAGCCATTGTGGTCCTGCCTCTCGCTCACACTTGCCCTCCGGAAAGGAGAAAATATGGATCAACCCTCAGGCCCCTGTGAATGCCCAGTTCGAGTCTTTGATCACCTCATGCTGATTACGTATAAAATCCGTCATTAGTCCCATATTTCTAGGGCTTATGCATTTGCAGAAAGATCTCTCTGCAGTTTGAAATCTTCCACCTTTGTTCTTTTCAGATTGCATCTGGAAAAAGGGGAGGAAGTGTGTGTAGAATACGATTCTGTGACCATGACAATTCTGTCACTCCTGGTACATTGTGGCGAGCATCCAAGTGTGGGTTTCTGTGGTTTGCTGTCAGCTCCTTGAGGGCAGGCACTCTACCAGTTCGCCTTTGACACCTTAGCACCTAGCACATATTTGTGTGTTTATTGAGCAGCTTCTGTGTGCCAGGTGCTGGGGTACAGTGGTTAAAAAAAAAAAAGGCAAGGCTTTTGCTGTGACAGAAATTGTAGTGAAAGAGATATTGAGCCAGTTATAAGTGCAAAGAGCTCGGTGAAAAAGGAAGTAGAAGATGCTTCAGGAGAGTACACTATGGGGACCTAACCTAGTCTCAGAGGTTTCAGGCTTCCCCAAGGAAGTGACATTTGGGCTGAACGCTGAGTGGTAAGCTGGGGTAGGCATGGAGGAGAGCAGGCCTTCGAGAAGTGTTTGCTGAATGAGTGAATGAGTGAAATGCAGTTTGCCTACAGCTCTGCTAAATGGAGTGTCACAAACCTGTGACTCTGACTGTAGTCCCTCTAGGCATTGTCTGTGGGTCCCTAAGCCATTTCCTTCAGTGAAGGCAAGTAAAGTGGAATAATGAACATCGTGAGAGGACAGTAAGTTTCAAAGACGCGATCAGACTAGTGTTTGAGCACATAGAGTACCTTTGCATCGGTTGGCATGCGTTGAATATGCAGCGCATCCAGAAAGGTCAAGGGCAGGAAGAGTCCAGCAAGCTTACTTCCATCTTTGAAGACTTCAGCCGCGTTTGGGATGGACCTGTCCTCAGCTTGGTGGACCTCCTGACTGGCAGAGTGAGGCAGCTCTTGGGCACACAGAGCTGTGGAAGCCGTGCTTGCTGACTTTGGTATGAGCTGCTCTCTGCTCTTCAGCAGGTCCTGGATCTCCTCATGCTTTGGTTTCCTCAACTGCAGAGCAGGGAGATTCTGCCAATGATAATTTTACCTCGAAGCAATGTTGTAATAAAGATGGCCGTAAACGCATTTTGCAAGTTCAAAAAAAGAACTAAAAAAAAAAAAAACAAAAAACGCCTACTGAAGAGGCATGCTGTCTATATGTGGTGTTTGCTAGAATTTCAGAGGAAGCTGTCTGATCTAAGACGGTATAGAGGATAAGAACGGGGATTGGCCTTCAAGATCTTTTCTGGAGTGGCTGCGTCCTTTACCTTATTATTACTTGGAAACAATTTTCACAGGAGATATCAGTAATGTCAATAATAATATTATTATTAATATTATTTATTGAGTAGTTACAGATGAACCAGGCACGTCCTGAGCCCTTCAGTGCATGTTAGCACTTCATTTCCACCACAGCCTGTGGGATACATCTATCATTAGACTTTACCAGTGAGAGGAACCCAGGCACAGAAAACTCAAGTTTCTCATCAAAAGTTATGCAGCTCGTAGGGTCTGTCTGATCCCAGAGACTTTATTCCCTACATATGTGAAATATTTTGAACTTTTCAGAATAAGAGCTCAGGGTTGCTAAGTGACTAAACATATACGATTAATTATTCCTGCCCCAGAATACAAGCGTGTTAACGTTAGTAGTTGTTTTTACAATTCCTTTGGCCTTCTGGTGTTCCACGTGCCTCTTCCTGACTGGACAGGCAGACCTCCGAGGTGTCGCGGGTTCGGTTCCAGGCCGCAACAATAAAGTGAGTATCACGGTAAAGCAAGTCACAAAATATTTCGATTTCCCAGTGTGTAGAAAAGTGACATTTACACTATCCTGGAGTCTAGTAAGTGTATAGCACTGTGTCTGAGAACCTTCGTTAGAAAATACTTTATTGCTAAAAAATGCTAACCAGGATCTGAGCCTGCAACAAGTCGTAGAAGAAACGTTGAAGATCACTGATCACAGATCCCCGTGACAAACAGGACAATAATGAAAACGTTTGAAATATTGCAAGAATCGCCAATGTGACACAGACACAAAGTGGGCAAATGCTGTGGGGAAAATGGCACTGACAGACGCGCCTGATGCAGCGTGGCCACAAGCCTTCAATTTGTAAAAAATGCAGCATCAACGAAGGTCAGTAAACAAGGTGCGCCTGTATTGCTCTCCTGTTGTTTAAAGCGGGGGAAAAAAAAATCTTTTTCAAACTTGTCCAAATACAAATGAATTGCATTAAAACCAGTGAAAGCCAGCCCTGAAGGACCGAAGCTGAGGTGTCAATCATGTTTGATGAGAACAGATTGTGTAAACGGAGAGAGAATGGGAGGATCTAGGCTACGTTTTATTACCAAGACCTTAAACTAGTTTTAAGGGTCCTTTTATTACCTCCTCTGTCCCCCATCCCACCTCATTTAGTTGGATGCTCTAGGGAGAAGACAACATTTCTACCTTCTTGAAATGGAAACAATAGACTTTGCCTGTGCTACTTTTATTTCCCCACTGGGGAATCTGAGCGATGACCTGATTGAATTCCACCCGTAAAGGTCAGGCTTTGAATTCAAGGCAGAGGAAAAAGCGAAGAAAACATTTTGCAATGATACCCCCCGGGGCCCGAGCACGCAGGGGCCTTTGCTCACTGCACTGTGGTCTGCTGATAAGGATAACGTGGATGACAAGTGGAACATTTCCAGGACAAAGGAAATTCCCTGTTTCATTGTTCAAAGGAAGCCCCCCCGGCCCCACCCCCACCCCCCGCCCCGTCCACTCGGGAGAGCAAGGTTTGGGGCACATGTCGGCGGGCAGGAGAGGCAGAGAGAAGCTAGGGGTGCAGTGAGATCAGGGAGCCCCGACGGGGTGGGAAGTCAAGAAGGGGTCACTGCGGTTTATGGCATTCATCGAAGTCCAGAGCCAGACTGTTAGTGACGGGGGCGCATGGGCTGGGAGGGTTAAAAGCCTGAATCGTACAATGTGGCCCATTGAGGAATTGCAGAAAAAGCACCAGGAGATTTAGAGAAGTTGATCTGGTTTTGAGTTTAAATTCTGGACCTCCGTCTCTCCCCACCCCCTCCAAGCCAAAATGTCAGCAAAGGGCCTGGTTTCCCTTTATGGAGTGCAGAATAAACAGATCTACAGCGGCAGGAGAGGGGCCCAGTTCCCCAGCCCGTAATGCCAGAGCTGGGGGTGGAGGGCTGTGGGGAAAAGCAGTTATTCTTCTGTCTGGTTAGTATTTGGCATTGACTTTCATTTTCTCCAACCTCTGTTTTCTAGAAGCTTGCCTGTACGGGAAGTACAGGAATAAAAAAGAAGCTGATCTGAGGGGGTTTTCTTTCCAGACTTCAAAGGAGGTAGACTTTTGGGTTTTGATAGTTTGGGGAGGCATTTGCAAAATGAACACTGCTTTGGGGAATTGAACCCAGAGACCAAGCTCTCAGCCACTGGCACGTCGGAGCGCACGGCTCTTGCCCTGGTGGATCCCAGTGCTCTCTCCTCCCTGCTGTCCTCTCCCAGCCCCTGGGAGTGCGCCGAGCCCCGACACGGCGGGGTCAGCTGTGGTTAGCCTGGCCGCAGGACTCTGCATTCCTTCTGGGCTTTGCTTGGTTTGGGTGGGTGTGACCAGGAGTTTACTCTGGAGAAAACTGAGACAAAGGTCTAAATTGGGTAGGATCTCGAATCTAATGACTTGTTTACAGATGCTGTACTTTTTCCAGGGCAGGGAAGAGGACAGGGCAAGCTGGTCACTGCAGGCACATTGTTGTTTTTGATTCTAAGGAGGTGGGATCGTTTTGGAAAGCAGCAGGGCATCTCCTGGCAGCCAGTGGGCAGAGTGGCACTCTGTGTAATTTTCCAAGGTGGGGAGGAAGCAGCAGAGGCCGCGGCCTCTGCCCACCAGCCTGACTTCCGGGGCACAAACTGCTCTGGGGAGAGTGCGCGCTCCTGCCACATGAAAGGCCCTGTGTCCTCCTCCTGCAGCTTCCAGTGATGGGGAAGCTAACCCTCTTCATCCTGCTTCAAGTGCACCCCAAGCCAGGGTACCCAGCGAAGGATGTGCACCTGCTACGCGGCCAGGGAAACAGAGCAGGACCTGTGTAAGGAGAGAGGCGATGCCCACAAGGCCCTCTCTAGTAGTAAAGCAGGTTTATTAAGGTTGTGCTCTAAGGTGGCATTTAATGATTGCTAAGTGTAGGAAATTCCTCCCCCTAAAAAGTGCACTGCAGGGCTTCCCTGGTGGCGCAGTGGTTGAGAGTCCGCCTGCCAATGCAGGAGACATGGGTTCGTGCCCCGGTCCAGGAGGATCCCACATGCCGCAGAGCAGCTGGGCCCGTGAGCCATGGCCGCTGAGCCTGCGTGTCCGGAGCCTGTGCTCTGCAGCGGGAGAGGCCACAACATGAGAGGCCCGCGTACCGCAAAAAAAAAAAAAAAAAAAAAAGTGCACTGCAGATTGGAGGCCTTCTGCTTCCAGATTCTGGCAGTTCTAGAGCACAGAAAGGCTGCTTCCAAGACACTTAGGCCCCCAGGGTTTACCCCAAAGGGTGGGGTTGGACCGCAGGGCAGGCAGGAAGTGTCCACGCCCACGTGTGCCCTGGGGACTTTATTGGGCCCACACCCACCCACGAGATGGATATTGCACTTAGCATTTTATGAGGAGGAAACTGAGGCCCAGAGATGCTCAGTGATTCACTCAAGGCCACACAGCGGCTACATTTGCTACCCTGCCCTTCCTCTGCACCCAGTTTGCACAGATTCACAAGGTGAGGCAGGGACCCACGTGTGCCTGAGCTCCTCAAACTGAAAATGGGGTGAAGTGGGTGGCTCTAAGTTGGGGTCTGCCCCTCTCCTTCAGTTGGGTGTGGCTGATTCAAAATTGCACTTCAAGAGAGTGTGCGCCAGTCCGTGAGGAGAGGAGAGGAGAGGAGGCCAGACCACAGGCACTGAGGATTCTTGCTTTGCAGAAGTCCTCCAGATGTTGCCCTGGGGGCATCTAAAGTGGTGTGGGGGTGGTGAGGGTAGGTGTCCCTGGGAGCCTCTGAACCCTCCAGCAGGGAAGTCTCAGAGATACTGGCATCCCCAGGAGACTCTGGAATGGAAGGGGACTCCAATTAAAAATAGCATCAGCTGCGATAACCACCCACTATATAAATACTATAACAGCTAATGTTCCCTTTATCCTCTGTCACTTAAAAACTCTGTGATGCTGTTCACTCATTCGAATGCTGAGAGGTGGCCAGGGCAGCTAGTATAGCTGGAAAGAGAGGCAGCCTGAAGCCCTCCACCCGGGGTTCTAATCCCAGCTCCTGCCGTCAACTAGTTGGGATACAGAAACGATTCTCCCCATCTCCTGAGGCTTCCCCAAAGCTGGTGACCCAGACCCGCTGCTGAGCCCACCACCTTCCCGCCCTCTCCCACCCCGGCTGGGGTCTGACCCGTGGCGAGGCCAGGTCCAGGTCTGCGGGAAGGAGTAGGTGGCAGGATTCCTCTCCACTTGTTTCCTGCACCTGGAAACAAGCACAGCCGCCATTATTTGGATGACTTATTGTTTAGAGCTTTTGTTTGTTTTAGTTTGGCTTTTTAAAAAATTTACAGAAAGAAACGTGCAGATTTTTCAAATTTCAGTTGCTCCCCTCTACTGCCTGTCCCAGCTCACCACCTTGCCACTGGCCAATCGCTGGATAAATCTTAGTTAATAGCCACAGACTGTGTTATTTATCTGTACCCCCCGTAGGTGGAGAGTCAGTGAAATGGGAGAAGCGGCAGAGCAGCTGAAGTTGGACTCAGTGGAAAATCCAGCAGTGCAGATGTGGATCCAAATTGGGCTGAAAAATCTCATGAGATCAGGCTTTCTTGGACTTCCTGCTTTTAACCCAAGCAGTATGTTCAACATAAACGAACTTTCGGTATTTTGAAACTTCCGTTTCTGATCTCAGAACCTGGAAGTAAAGAGCTGTTGTGAACATTTCCACAAATTTTGTCATGGTTATTCTGGAGGCCAAGTCCAACCCAGTAATTATGGAGCTTTCGGGCTCACTGGGACCACAGCAGCCTGCCAGGATGGCGATAGAGGAGGGGAAAAGGCTCTCTGCTGAAGGGTCTGGGATCGGGAGACACAGGACTGTGTTCAACTTCTAGCCCTGCCACTTCCGGCTGTGTGACTTAACCTCTTCGACACTTGGTTTCCTCATCAGTTAGATGAAGAAAATATACCATTTCATAATGTTGTGAGGACAAAATTGTGTGTGTGTGCATGCGTGCGTGCAAACCTGCACGCTCAAGTTCTCTCCTCTTTGCTCACATATTTGTGTATGATGTGTGCATATATGGCTGTATGGTACATACATGTCTACGTGTACACGTAGACCAAATAGAGGTATGTGTGCCTGTGTGTCTATGTATTATTTATTTATACCTGGAATAAGTTCCCCCAGGGGTCTAAGGCAGCCAGTTTCTGATAGATGGGGCACTTGGAGGTCACTGAGGTCTGCCTAATTCACTGTCCAGTGTCCCTCCACACCCAGGCACTGTTGGCTCTGGATGCAAAATGCATGAGAGCTCTGAGGGTCTGGAAAGATGTCAGGCAGTTTGGAGTAACAAGTGAGACTTACTCTGGACTTTGGAAGCTGAGTTAGGTTCATCACATGTGCGTTTGCTTCTAGGGCCTCTTGTTTCCTGGAACAAGCTAACAGGAGTGTCAGGCAGGCAGGTGCAGTAGGAAAGCAAGGTGCTGTCGGAGCCCTGCCCAGGCATTGGCTGGAAGGAGCAGAGCTGGGTAGGGGTGAGAAAGGAGGGGAGAGCGAGCGAGAGAGAGTCAGGGACAGGAAGGTAAAGTGCATTAAAGCCACCCAACGCCGACCAGTCAGCTGCCTTAGCAAGTCTATGCTGCATAGGCTGCTACTTCTTTCCTTCTCTGCTTTTTGGCTTAAATTTTTCTTTTACTCATTAAATGTATTGCTTATTTTTATGTATTTTTTAAAACAATAATTTCCAAAGCAATACATCATCTTTGTATAACATTTAGAAAATACAGAAAAATCACAATTGAAAAATACCAAAGCGCACTCCCAGTCTAACAACCCAGAAAACAACCTATTAATATTTGGTGCCTTCCCTTCCAGTCTTTTTAATACAAATATATAGACACACATGTCTTGCTTTTATATAACCAGAATCGTACTGTTTTGTAATCTCCTTTTATGCTCTTCGTATTCAATTATGGCCATTTTCCGGTATCTTTGGGTGTTGCTGTAGATCACTGTGTCTAATGGATGTACAGTTAAACCATGCATAAATGTTAAGTGCTGGGCTTTTCGCTAGTATGTGTCACCTTGTTGCTCTCCAACTTCTGGACCTGGGATGGCATTTGGTAACAGGGCTAGACTTCTTTCTTTTTATTTTAATAAAATATTCTTGATGGGCTTGAGAAATGAGCCCATGTGAAATGCTGAAAATGGGATGTTCAAGCAGCCGCAGGATCCCCCTTGAGTCAGACAATAGGGCCTGGGCTCAGCTCCTTGCGTCGCCCAGATGGAAGCTGGCCCAGCCCAGGGCCCGATCTGATAGCGCCAGGACACCCACAACTCTGAGTTTCCTGCTACCATGAGGCCTCTTTTTTGCATAGGCTGTTTGACTTACACATACGTGGAAAGCAGCCACTAATAATAGAAGAGCTGCCTCTTGCCTTCCATCGTCAGGCCCCGCCGTGACTGCTCAGCGACTCCGCGTCTGGGGCAGCTGCCTGCCACACCTCTGCCCTCCCAGCAGTAGGGTCAGCCGGGCTGCTTGTCAGAAAGAGGCCAGGCCCTCCCCGCCCGCTCCATGTGTGCTGGAGGCTGGGAAGGTAGCTTTCTGAGGGCTCTTTGTCTAGTGAGGGAGCGGGACCTCTCTGCAGCAGGAGGCCCTCTGGCCACCCCCCTGCCTGTCCCCCTCCACCCAGCCAATGATCGTTCTCCTCCAACCTGAGCTCACTCAGCCAGCCTTGAGGAGCTTGAACCTTCCGGCAGCTTCTGGAGACCCCTTCCTCCCCGGCTGGGTGCTGGGAGGCTGTGAGGGAGCACCAACAGCTGTGCCACTTCGCCCAGGCATGATGCCTCGCAGAGCTGGGCCAGCCAAGCCCTTCGTCAGATCCTGGACTCAGCTGGTGCTGCTTTGTCCATCATTCATCCATTCCACCAATAAGTACTTTATTATTATTATTATTTTTTTGTTCAGTACGCGGGCCTCGCACTGTTGTGGCCTCTCCCGTTGCGGAGCACAAGCTCCGGACGCGCAGGCTCAGCGGCCATGGCTCACGGGCCCAGCCGCTCCGCGGCATGTGGGATCTTCCCGGACTGGGGCACGAACCCGCGTCCCCTGCATCGGCAGGCGGACTCTCAACCACTGCTCCACCAGGAAAGCCCTACCAATAAGTATTTAGTGCCTCCTGTTACAGGAACTGTGCTGACAGTATCGACAGGATGGAGGATAAAAGAGGCCAGACCCCTGCTCTCATGGAAGACACAGAGAATATAAAGGGAAGCAACTAGAGTTGACGAGTTTATGGGCGGGGGGGCTCTCAGGGGAGACACCTGCCAAGTTACAAAAGACCCTTGATACCCCTCTGTCCTAGGGTTCACACTGGGAGCCTGCCCTTAGCCGGCTGCACAGCCTCTCCTGAGCGCACAGCTCTTCCAGCCGCTGAGCTGCAGAGACACCATCTCTTTGTGCAAGATCAGTTATTGGCTCAAGCGCACAGCCCCACAGACCCTTGTGGTCAGGGAGTTCCTAAATGAACTCGAACTTTAGGGGCTGGGATCTGTTTACTCTTGGCACACTGGGATTTCCTGTTTCTAAGAAAATGGGCTTAGATGCTCAGCTGCATTAACCAAACAACATGTTGACGCAAATGGATCTGAAGCTTGCCAGCTCCAGACTCTCTAGAAGGTCGGACTTGGGAATGAGGCATTCGGGTGACTTTCCAAACCCTGAGTTCCAAACCAGAAGACTCAGGCTAGGTATCTATTGGGGAGACCTCCTTTCCTACCTTTCCAGACTGAACTCCCCCCCAGTGACCTTAAAGTCAGAGACTCCCTGGTCATCTTGAGGCAGGGATGGGGTGCGGGGACCTTGCCCCTGTCCACAGCTGGCCCTAGATACAAGCATCCCAGTAGCTGTGCTGGGCGGCTCTGAACGACCCATCCCCTAAAAGTCTCCCTCCCCAGTATCCCATCTGCCTGAAATGATCACCATGAGCTGATTCCTCTGAGCCTCAGGAAGCTCATGTCAAAATGCAACTTACTCATTGACGTGACTGTCTGAGCTGATCTTAGCAAGGTCCTTTGACTATGGCAAACCTGGCAAATTCTGACTGGGTGTGGGGAGGGAGAGAACAGGAGACGTTGTCAAGGGATGCTTTTCAGAGAGGCCCAAGCCAGAGAAGGGAGCACAGGAGGGGGATGTTCAGACCACGAACAGAACAGGCTGGGGACACCTTGGTTGAGTGTAGACTCCAGAAAACCACCTGACCTACTTGGCTACAGGTGGCCCTCACATGGGGCATTCCCTCTCTTTCCTGTGGCCTCGGGGTCCCGGCACACTCTGCAGGGCCGTACCAGATCAAGGTCCAGGGAGAACAGCTCTCTCTGCTGGGGAAGATTCTACAATGTTTATCAGTATTTGAACCGAGGGACTAAGTAATATGGCTTCCACAGGAAAGCGCAACTATGTGAGTCAGCAACGTGCCAATTATTGGAGAATTTTTCCACCGCAGGACTTAGAGTCATTGAGATAGTGCTGATTACTATTGCCCGACCAGGGGCTGGTCGGACCACGTAAAGTTCCCTTGGGAAAACCCACCATCTGAGGAACGTGAACGTCAAGGCACAAAGTCAGCGGAGGGGCATCTACCGCAGTCGCTCATTTTGTATTCTGATCGTGCATCAAGTATTGTGAAGTGTGCTGGGGGGACTCTCCAAAGAATCTGGAGGAAAGAAATATCCGTTGACGACTGCATGCAAGTCCAAAATAACAGTGGAACGGTGAAAGGGAAGGATCGGGCAGTATAAGCGGATAAGCCAAAAACAGATCAGAAGAAAAGGAAAGTCCCTGTGGGTTTGGACTAGTGTGGGAGGGCTTCCTGGAGGAGGTGTGCTGTGATTCAGAAGAGCTCATCTTCACGGGAGTCTATACCATTGGGTAATAAAGGGCCAGAATCAACATCTTTACAGACATGGGCGGCCCGTGAGCAGTGGTGAGCAGCAACGGCTGTGGATGATTTGTGGAGCTTGTGCACAAGGATAGAGACACTTCAGAAGTGGAAATCAAAGAATTGTGTCCCTGGTGCCATCTGTGTGCTGAGTGCTAGGAGGTGGCCACATGTGGGAAAGAGAAGGAAAGGAGAACAGGTGCAGGAAGACCCTGCTGGGGTTTCCAAGGAATAGATGATGGAGCCCATTCTTTCTTTCATTAATTTCATCGTCAGACATTTATTGAGCATCTGCTATTTCCAAGCACCTTGCAGCATTGAGAATGCAATGATGCGTAAGTCGTGGTCCTTGTCTTTGCTGAGTTCAGAGTCTCCCGATGGACACAGGCGGACTTGAATACTCACTCTAAAGAAGGGTAAGTGCTTTCACAATACTATGTACTCAATGTCACAAGAGACCAACTGAAGAAAGAACCAACTCTGCTGGGAAGAGCTGGGCTTCGCAGAGGGCAGCTCACGATGGAGTTTTTGTTGTTGTTGTTGTTGTTGTTGTTTTGCGGTACACGGGCCTCTCACCGTTGTGGCCTCTCCCGTTGTGGAGCACAGGCTCCGGACGTGCAGGCTCAGCGGCCATGGCTCACGGGCCCAGCCGCTCCACGGCATGTGAGATCTTCCCGGACCGGGGCACGAACCCGCGTCCCCTGCATCGGCAGGCGGACTCTCAACCACTGCGCCACCAGGGAAGCCCTGGAGTTGGTTTTTTAAGTGACTTGGAATTTACCTGGCAGGGTATTCCAGGGAGAGGGAGCGAGAACGGAGGAAAGAATGCCAGTAAGAGCACCGCACGCATGGCAGAGCCGGTGGGGAAGCTGGAACATAGCTAGGGCTTGCGCCTAAAAACTGTAACTTTTATATCAGGCTCTAGAGAATTTGGATTTTATGTTGTAGACAACAAGAACCTCAGTACATGTTTTTGTAAGAGAGTATGACCAGCAATATGCTCTTCAATTCTGTTAAATAAGCATTTATAGAGCGCCTACTACACTCACTCGCTGTGCTGGATAGCTTTATGGGTCACTCAAAGGAAACATATTCCAAGCCTTCAAGGGACCCCCAATAATTGTGGAGAGGAGCGATGGAGAGGGTGAGGAGAAACGAGCGCAAATAACTTAGATGCAAGGTTGTTCCACAGGGGACACAGGTCTACGGAGGCAGAGATCCCAGCAGCCCCATGTGTCCCTGCCTGCTCAGACCTGACTTCGAGGCCCAACCATTTCCCATTTCCTTTCCTCGGTAATAGCCCCAGGATTCTCCCTCTTCCCTCCAGCAAAAGCGCTTTTATCAGCCCCCCAGAGAACTGTGGGGTTCAGGTCGGACTGCCAGCAAAGAGGGGACGCCCCAAAGCCACCCAGAATAAGCCTGACAGCTCCGTGCCCTGCCTGGCCTCCACGCCCAGCCCAGGGCTGTGACTTGAGGCTGGGACTCTAGGTGTTGGGTTTAGATAAAGACTATAATTAGCTGCCCCAAACACCCGTGAATGTGAGAGGGGGAGGGGGAGACCTGAACGTGAATAGCTGTTTCTGGAGTTGTTTATTTCTGGCTCTCCTTCTTGCCTGGAGTCTGTGTGTTCAGCTAAATCCTTCTGTTTGCCTATGCAAAGGAACCCACTAGGTGGGCCTGAATTGGACTGGGAAACTCAATCAGGGTCTTCCTGTGTCTCCCCCCTCCTCCCCCTTCTCATCCCAGCCTGCACACCTCGCTGTCCCTACATGAACGCACCTTGGAGCAGAGCCAGGGAGCTGGCAGGTCCCCTTCGGATCATAACCGAAAGTCTTGGCCTGTCACAACTCACCTGTGACCACAGGCAGCCAGGGGCCGGGGATCCAGGGCCCACTTCCTCAAATCCACCCTGCCCACGGACCCCCCAAGAGCCTGTCCCCAACAGAAGCCTGCAGAGCTGGCCAGGCAAGGCCGAGAGTGCTGCACAGACCTTGTGCGTGTAGTGCATGGGTTATAGCAAGACAGCTTGTCCTCCTTTTCTGTATTCTCTCTCCTTTTCTTTCTTTTCTCTTCTTGCTCTCTTTTTGACTGAGTTGCCTCAGGGCTGGTGGTTTCAAAACTAGCAGCTGCAAACTTATGAAGGAAAAAACCCAAACCACAAAAACCCGTCTTGTGAAAACTGTGTGCCAGTCTAAAAGCGGCAGGCCGTGCGGGAGGAGAGCCTGCTCACGTGTCAGGAGCACAGAGCGTGAGGGTCACGGCTGGGTCTTCACAGTGGCAGGAATTGTAATGTGTCCAGGGCCCGGGGGAGTCAGGGACAAGGCAGGAGAGGCCTCTGGAGGAGGGCAGAGTCCTAACCGGCCAGGGAGGCTCTCAAGAATGGCTGTCTGCATCAGATGAGCTGTCTGAAACAGTCTGGCTTCCCAAATGCAAATCAGACCAGCTGTCACCACCACGTTACTGGCATCTTCCGCCAGGAGACCTGAGGCCCGGCTTCTACCCTAAGTCCACTCAGAAGCTTTTGAAGCACCTGTATGTGTGTCCTAAGGCCTGTCTCAGTCCCATCGTCCCCAGCTAACACCCACTCACACTCACCTATGTGTTCACACCTTTTGGAACACCCTGATTAAACAGAAAGGTACCTCCCCAAACCCAGCCCCAAACTCCTACCCTAGTTGCTAGTTTCAACCTACCACTCAAGGTAAAGGTGTAGGAAGGACCTGACAGGAAATCCTAAGACCGTTTCAGAGAGAATCAAGTCCTTTTCTGGCCCAAGATTGGAAAGAGTAGTCCTCAGAAGTTTCACTGAATGTTTAGGCTGGACAGGGGAGCTCCTGAGTGACATTGACTGATCTGGGCTACTTCTTCTGACCTCCCTCCCAAACGCCACACCAGTATCATCTTTGGCCAGAATGAAGGGGGTGCTCGCATCCTTTGGCCAGATCACTGGGAGATGCGCTACGGACAGCAAGAGCAGGCCATCCGTACACCCACACACAGAGACCACCGAGGCCAACCCCGAGAGGCCCCCGTGGACCACACTCATTGCCAGGCCCTGTGGGAAAAGACAGGAGGCAAAGCACAGCTCAGTGCGGAAGAGCCCGGTGGACTCCAGCTGTAAAACAAGGCCAAAGAAATCTAGGCTAAGTGTATCAGTATTTGAGGAGAAGCGAAGTTGGTGAAGTGATCAACGCTGGGTGGGGTTAATGACAGAAGGCTTCAAGGAGGAAGTAAGTTCTGAGTAGAGGTTGAAGGAGGGGAGGGACAACGGCCCGGGTAGAGGAGGGAGAAGAGGAAGTGTGTCCTGTGGGGGGAGGGGGCTGGTTTGGGAAGGGCGAACACTGCTTGCCTGGTGGCCCTGGGAGCTGGGCCACGCTTGGTGGTTCCACCTAGAGTTAGTATCATTTGCGTATATTTTCAGGGCAGGAAGAATGATTTATTGACAAGAGCCCTGCTGTGCAGTGGCAAGAACGTAGACTTTGGAAGGAGCACATTTTAGCATCAGCCATCTGGGTTCACATCTTAGCTCTGCCACTGGTAAGCCGGGGAACCTCGCAAGCCACACCTTCCCGAACTATAAAATGAGGGAATCACTTCATACGGCTACGGTGAGAATGAGATTCAGTGAAATAACTTACGCAAAGTGCTTGGTCCTGTACCTGGCAGAGAGCAGCTCTTAAATCAAGTGACCCGTCGTGTCGATTGTATAGCTTACAGATTAGAAAGGCAGCCACAGAAAACTGCTTGAAGTCCCCAAGGGAGAGAGTGTAAGCAATTGGACTCACGCTCATCTCAGCAGGTCAGCCCTGTGTCAGCCTTTCGGTGGGATTAAGTTAGCCAAGGTTTGAGTCAATCTGAGTGCTGGGTCCACAGCAGTGAGTGTGAACAGGGCCGACACATCAGCTTCAAACGCTGGCCTGTTGCAGCCAGAGGCCCCGGGGCAAGGGTTCAAGTCCCGTCTGATGGAGAAGCAGGCGCACGCACCCATGTGTGCTGATAAATGTTTAACAACCAGCTCTCCAGGGTGTGTAACCTGTTTCCATGGTGTCAACACTCCCACCGTGGCCGCCTTCAAGCTGCCAGCAGTGACACTGAACCTGGGGCTGGGAAGAGACACGCGCGGTGAGGTCTCCCGATGGGAACCCGGTCCAGCATCCATGCCTCCCGCGTCCCCATCCAGGTGCTGGGAAGGGTGCCCGTCCCCTGGGCCGGCCTGGTTTTGCTTCTTGTTTGTTAAGCAGAGGGTGAGGCGTTGAAGGGGGAGAGTGGTATCCCTGCCGTCTCCTCTGTCCTCCACTGGGTAGAAGTAAAGTTTCCCTCCCAGGACCAACTTCCCCTCAGGCCACTTCCATCCTGACTAGCAAGTTCGTTTTCCTCACAAGCTAAAACAGAACAAAACAAAACAAGTGCTCTCTCCAGGAGGCCTTCAGCTCTGCTTTAAGAGGGGTCAGCAGGTGCAGGCCCCAGAGTCACCACCCTTGTTCTGGGAGCTAATGTCCCCCCTGCTGCGCGCTCCCTGAGCTGGAGTGGCCGCTCAGGGAGCTGATGAGGCTTCATGTCCTTTGCGGAGTGGCCGCAGCGTCTGACCTCGTCCTCTGTGAATTATCCGGCGGCAGCCGGCACAGGTTCCCGGGACGCCAGAGCTGGAAGTGGCTTAGGGATGGTCTGTGTGCCTACCTGCTGCCAGGTGAGGGGATGGATGGGGTCAACCCCCTCAGCTGGGGCAGGTCTACACCCAGACCTCCCTGTCTTGCCCGTGTTTTCCTCAACCATTTCTTCCTTCATTCCTGTGGCCCCTGCAGGTGTGAACTCCCTCGGGGAAGCCTCCTCTTTCTTGTGTGTTCCCCGCAGGCACCCAGCACAGCCCTGGGCAGACTCGTGGACTAGCTGATGAGCAGATCTGCTTCTGTTTGCAGTAAAGGAAGTGATAGGAGTGGTGGGAAAAGGAGCAGAATCGGGGCAGACCCCCCAGCAAATTCCGTCTTGGGATTCCTTCCTTCAGTTACCGGAAGTATCTTGTTTCCACTCCCCGTATACCCCAGGGGGCATCACCAACTTTACCTGAATACCTGGTGTGCCTGCTTCACCTACACCATGCTGAGGGATGCAATAAACCATGTAAGACTAACCACAGTCCATTAGCACCCTAGCTGGGGGGTGGGCTGAGGGAAAAACCTACAACTCCCCGAACCTGTACTCCAACCACCGGAGCCACGCCTTCTGCCTGGGGTTCTCTTATTCCTCGTTGGGCTCCACGGTGACGGTAGAGCTACCGGTGCCTGTCTCGGTCCACGAGGAGGTGGCTGGGCTCCTGTGTGAATCCTAAGGTGCTAGAGATGGGCAGCCTCGTAGTGTCATCAGGGAGCATCTGCCTTGCACTGGCATCTCACTCCGTGACCCGGTGTGGATAAGGACACGAAGGACGCTCGGCCAGGCTTTGCCAAGAGACCTTGTTAGGCTCCGTGTTTAAAAGAAAAGAGGTAGGGGGAGGGATTAATAGAGCGACAGGAAGTGAGCTTATTATATTTATAAACAATGAGCCCATGTTCGCATTTCAGGTGTCCTGATTCATCTCGCAGGTGGGTGGGAGGAACCGCTAGCAACCTTTCACTCAGGGGTCCGGGTTTTGGAACAGGATTTCCTCTGCAAGTTGTCAAAGATCAGATAAAAGTCTTAATCTCAGGCACACACAGCCATAGGCCTTGGCCCCTGCCACCGTGTGCTTGACTTTCAGTAATGAGACTGAACAATGGTTCAGGACTCAGGACGATTAAAGAGGTGGGAAAAGAACTGGGGGAGGCTTGAGGGATCTGGGGCTTTCCATGAGAGATGCAGGCCCACTAAGTAGGAACCCCGGCTGCATCCAGCTCAGGTCTTTTACTCACTTTGCCTCCATGCACCGAGGAGAAAGCATGCAAAGGAGACACACATACCTCCCACCATTTTTTAAAGGATGGAAACGAGAGGCATTCACTTCTGCTTCTTGAGCTGGCTTCTTTTGAACCTGCTTGGAAAGCACGTCCCAGCGTCGGCTGGGGGACTGTGAGATGGGGAAAACTTGTAAACTGTTCTCTAGAATCCTTGTGCTAAAGGGATGCCTAGTTTTTCAAAATGCATCTGTAACTTCAACGTCTTTTCAGAGTAGAAAGAACCAAGACTTTCAGGAACCCCCTTTACTGAGTGGCACTCTGCTAGGGAGAGCTCTGCGTTGCTATACTGAACCACACCTGTCCTCCCAAGCTGTTCTCATCTCCCAACACAGAGTTTATCTGTGTTGGCTGAGCCAACTGACTCAGAGCAAGAAGTTGTGGGTCCTAGAAACGTTGAAGAACTTGAAATCAGGGTCTGTACGCTGCAGTATTCCTCCCGCTCTGAAGTCCCATTTTGATTTCTGTTCTCACCGCCTCCATTCTGCCTGCCGTGTATGTCTTTGGTTGTATGGGTCCCATGCTGAAAACTTCACCCATCCTCTCTCACCGCCTCGTGATCCCCATTTTACAGATGAAAACCTGGTCTCAGAGAGGTTTCCTAACTTGCCCAAGGTCCCCCGGTGCACATTTTAGACCAAAGCATTTCCATCCATGCTTCACGGGACCAGTGTTTCAATAGCTCCACTGTCCCAATACTCGTCCCGTGTTCATTCAGCGGGGAGAGGAACATGGTGAAGGGCGGACCTCTGCTGCTAAACCCATGGCCCCAGCTCAAGAACGTGCATTTCAGTCCAGATGGTTGATAAATAAGCTGGTACTCCCAGGAAGCCACTTCCAGAGCGCTGAAGGGGGCTCTGCTCAGAGGACGGACCTGGGCTGAGAGGTCTTTCTCCTTCCCTTTGGCTGCTCTTGTGTGAGATCAGAGGGGACCCCCCAAGTCTTGACACCACGACTACCCTGTCAGCCCTGCCTCTGCTAGGATTCTGTGGACTAGACCAAGGCTGTGTGATGAACACACCACAAAGGGGTGTGCTTAGTTATTTGCCAGGAGGCTGTGATGGGGAGGAAACAAAGCCTAATTAGTGAGTTTCAATCTGTGGAATGAATGATTTTCCCAGATGGGCTGTGTTTAGAGGCTCCTGGAAATCCTGCATTTTTCCACTGCTGTTTCCCACCCTTTCTGAGCCTCAGCTGAACGGATCCGGAAATCCTCTGGAAAAGAAAATGCACGGGTCTGTTCACCTTGAAAATGAAGAAACCAAAAAGGCGAAATGCCCCTCTTCCTTCTCAGGTGGAGCAATTACTTTTACAAGCACCTAGGAGGCCCCGAGGAAAAGGCGAATGCCATGTCCTCTCCCGGTGAAAAAGCGCACAAGAATCTGTGCAAAACAGCACCTTTGGATAAACACAATGTGGCTATATATATACCGCGGCCGTTTCCTGTTGCTCTGCAGCTCGCACAGCAAAGGTGGGGTGAGGCCGTGGCCATAAGCCACACGGTGACATGTACATTAGCCGTGCCCTCTGCTTCCTGTACTGCTGACTGCCCGGGTGGACCAGCTCAGCACTGTTCAGAGCTGCCCAGCGGCAGGGAGCCCCCAAGACCTGACTTGGGGTGTCTATGGGTGTCTGCGAGGTGCACTCCCATCCTCCCCGTTACCGACTGCCTCACTGCAGATTGATGTCAATGCGAAAAACACCAAAAAGCCAGCAGCCAACATGCGTGTCTAACGGTCTGCTTGTGTAACTCCTGCACCACAGAACGAGAGGTCAAGTAAGAAAGGGTGGTAACAGATGGAGCGGCCCCTGTTCTGTTAAAGGGGCAGCTTCAGTAAAAACGTCCTTAGTGAGGTTGTATTAAAAATCATTTGGCGAAACCCAAGGGTCACAGCCACGTGCTAGAAACCCACAATGCCAGGAACGGCAGCCATGATTGGACTCTCAGAGTGGTCTCCCAGCTTAGGATTCCAAATGCTTGAGTAGACATCTCACAGTGTAATTTTGGAGCTGCAGACAAGACCCCCCCTTTACTAAGCAGGGAAACGTAGGCACCAAAAATGCAGAGACCTGCCCCAAACCTAGAGCAAGTCAGGAGAAGAGACCGGCAAAGGATTCATCAGGACCCACCGTTCTCCATCTCCTAGGCCAGCGATTGCCACCTCACTCCTGGGCACTGCCCCCCTCCTCATGCAGGAGGTCTGGGGTGGAACCTGGCATTTATTTAAAAGCTTTTCAGGAAGTTTTGTTGTGCAGACAGAATCACTGTAGCTCTCAATCACTTCACCTGACATGTTCTACATGAATTGCTAAATTAAAACGCTGGAATTTACCAAGGCAACAAGTAAATACTGAATGCTTACTGTCTGCCGGGCTTGGTGCTAAGGCCTGGGTGCAGGAGTAAACAGACTAGACCAGCGATTCTGCCTTCAAAGAGTTCTGTGTAGTGGGGGAGAGACATTAATCCCACTTTTGCACAAATGAGTATTAAATTCTAAATGTGGTTCCTGTGATGACAGAAGGGTAGAGAGAAATAACTCAAGGCTGGATGTAAGTTAGTCTGAGGAGTCACAGCAAGGCCCTCTGAAGATAGGATATTTACATGTAAATGACAAAGAAGGACCATGGAAGGAAGGACCATGCATCACTGCTTTTTCAACACAAAACCAAAGCAAGTTATGATTCTAAGAAGCAACTACTTACCAAAAAAAGAGAAATGATTGCTCTCTCTTTTTTTTTTTTATAACTAGTTCATCTCAATTTTTTTCTATTTATTTATTTTAGGTATCTATTTTGGCTGCGTTGGGTCTTCATTGCTGTGCGTGGGGTTTCTCTAGTTGCGGCTAGTTCGTTGCGGTGCGCGGGCTTCTCATTGCGGTGGCTTCTCCCGTTGCGGAGCACGGGCTCTAGAGCACAGGCTCATCAGTTGTGGTGTACGGGCACAGTTGCTCCACGGCATGTGGGATTCCCCCAGACCAGGGCCCGAACCCGTGTCCCCCGCATCGGCAGGCAGATTCCCAACCACTGCGCCACCAGGGAAGCCCGAAATGATTGCTCTCTTGAGTTCAAGTGCATTTGTCTTTACCGAGGGAACCATGCCTCCTTCTCCCAATAGTGGAGGTGGTTTATGGCCGGAAAAGAGGGGAAAAATGAGACGCAAGGAGGTAGGGTCCGCCGATGACTTGTGATAAAAGTCCTATTAGGGCACATCATTGCTGGGAGGGAGCGAGTGAGTCTGCGAGATGTTCACAGGTGCTTTATGCAAACAGGATTCTGTGTTCAAGTTAGTGTGGGAAGTACTGGCTTATACACACATACAGAGGCCTAGGTCTCAGGACTTGTCAGAACCTTGCGCACGCTGATATAGATCATGAATCTCTAAGGGAAGGAGAGGGGCAATACCTTCTGCAGTGTTTTCCAAAAATACGTGATGGTGAACATTTTTTTTCAATGAGCACCTAACCTAAATTTGATTCTGCCTGAGACCCACTTGGGCAGAATAATAAATGCTGATAAATAGAGGCTGATTCACTCCATCTAGAATGGTCCCGGCAAGCTTCCTTTTTAATCAACACCTCAAGTGATTTTGAGGCAGCAAATCCAGGAACCACACTTGGAGAAAAACTAATAGGACTAGAATTCCGAGGGGCGTCTCAGCAGCTCGGCTTACTTCCGTGACCAGCCTTCCTGGCTCCCCGTACTCCTTTAAATCTGGTTTATGCTGGGTGAACACAGCTACGTTATTGGGCCAGGACAGACTTTTTTTAAAGTAATAATAATAAGCAAAATAAGTCAGAGACAGCAAATTTGCCCTTGGTCTAGAATCTGTTGGGTGTCACACGTGGAGCTACAAAGAACACCTTTGTCATTTGGACTCGGTTGGCAGGAACACGTGTGCGGTATACAACGTGTGGTATACGTACGATGCTGCGCCTCGAAAATTCCTGAAGCCGTGCAAATACGGGGGTCCAGCAAAATTGTTTCTGCAGGATGCGCCGGCCTGTCTTTGTATAATTAGCCCTGCTCTCTAGCCACCTCCCTTGCTTTCAGATGGAACAAAAGTGCTCAGAAAGACACTTCTTGATGCATTCATATGCAAAGAAGTTTGTGGTTTTATTTTCTCTCCCTCCTGTCCTGGCCAACAGAAGGAAAAAGGGTGGAGAAAGGGGCTCTTTGCGGGGGTGGTGGTGGTGGTGGTGGGGGTGGACTCTCCAGGCCCCTCCTATCTGGGTTGCAATCAGCATCCCGAGGAGGGGGGACCGAGCACGTGACCGGACAGGGCTTGCTGCTAAGAGGCAAGGTTCAGATTACTCACCTGGGCCCCAGCAACCCCCCAGAGCTCCAAGGACTCCGCAGCTGCAGACAGAAAACACGGTCGGTGTCATTCCTAAGCCCGATTTGCCAGAGATCTGAGTTGGTTAAAAGAGAGACCGGAGGTGGGAAGAGGAGACACAGAAAGAAAAATGTGAGGAAAAATAGTGTTTTCCTGCACATTCAACAGCCCTGCCTTGTCCTTTTCGGGACAGTCAGCCAAAAAATTTAGGGAAGGCTGTACTCGTGTGTTTGCCAGAGACCGAGATTTTTGTGCAAGGCAGGTCTAAAGATGAGTTTTGTGTAAGAACACATACATAGAACCTGGTTAAAAGTTCAGGGTGGTTGTGACCCAAACCATGGTGACAGAAGAAGTGAAGTACCTTTCCTCAAAGATAACTGCACATTGAATGTGTTTGTCTTTCTGACCCGCACGGTCTGCATCTTGCTGTGTTTTGCTTGGTTTGCACTAATGCTCTAGCTGGTGGTCATTTGCTCTTGGTGGCCAGTTTCGCTTCCTGGTTTTGAGAAAATGGCAGTGAGGCCTGTCGCTTGGGCATACTGTGTCACTGCAGGAAGTGTGCAGTTTTAAAATGTCAAAGCCAGCAGCCTCCTGTCCGGTGCATGCCATCCATCAGCAAGTGTCTCTGGACCCCCGAGGAGCCCACTGCCTGTTAAAACGGTAACTGAGAGATAAAGATCTCGCCTCAAGACTGCCTACCATCTAACCAAGGGCGCGAGATCAAAAGGGAAGGAAAAATGACATTAACAGAAAAATAATAAATGTACTCATTGCTACAGTGTTTTGGGGCACAGCATGCATCAGAGAAAGGGTGGCCCCATGGGAAGGGCTGGGTTCCTGGGGTTCAGAAGGTGGGCTCACATTCTTCTCTGACCAGAAATGAGGTCTCAGTCTTTCTGTACCTTCCTTTCTTCATCAGCAAAATGGGGGAGGGGAATAATACTACCTACTTCTTTAGTTTATTATGGTGATTAAATACGATTATAGGTGTGGGAAGGCTTCTATTCGGATAAATGCGTTACACTATAAAATAGTCTAAAAGTTTAGTTATTATTAATGCTATAGTAACAGCATGGAGGGAAATCAGTCTAGAAGATGCATCTTCTGCTATTTCCACTAAAAAGAGAGAGAGGCAGAGACTGAGCTGAGTACAGGAATTAAACCAGCCCAGGACTGTGTTCTAGCCCCTCACTCTTTGCTTAATTCCTCTGTAATAACTTAAAGGTAATCATGGTTATCATTTGTATTGAAAGATTTAGGATGAACTTATCATGTCTAAGATTTGGAGAAATCCAAGAAGATAACATACGTCCTAAGACACCATTTGGTTTTAATTTTCAGGGAGCTGACCTTCAATTTAGTAGAACTTTGTGACCGTGTAGTTGGTGTAATTCCTTAAGAGATCAGTTTGATGATCAAGAAATGATCATAGTGGTTATCAGTATTATTAGGTGTCTAGATAAGGGAGGCGAATATAAGGTAACTTTATGACATCTGTGTGATTATGATTTCCTAGGTAGCTAGATGAACCAGGAGTCTGCATTTGGCTGTAGTTGGAGAATAAATTGTGAAATGTTAATGAATTTCATAGGCCTTCCCAAGCCTTCACCACCCTTACGTGCTGGACCCCCTTGGAAATTCATCTGATTCCCACAAGCAGAAAATAGGATTAAGAATAAGATTTTTTTTTAAATTTTCCTTCAAGGATCTCATGTGCTGGTCTGAGGAATTATTTAATTCCACTTTAAAGGGAAGACAGAGGCCAGTTGAAACAAGCAGCTAGAATTGGGGACGGGTTGATCCTGAAGATTCCTAACACTAAAACTTCCATCTGGTATCAGAGGCCAAATCTCGGTTCCTTGGGCATCACCAAGGAGGCCATCTATCTACTTGAGCACTGAGACTTTCCTATTTCAATCGTTCACCCAACCCCACTAAACAGGAAGTGCAAGCTGCTCGAGCTGAACAAGCAACCGCCCCCCAGGGCCCCCCTCCCACCCCACCCAGCATAAGTACATTGTTCTTTGCTTTCCATTCATTATGATGAGCTGTGTACATTCATTTCATAGATGCAAGGCAATCAGAAGTTGTTAGAAAAAGAAGACCCGGTGATAATTCTTACCCTCAGGAATTTTACTCTCAGGAGACTTCCAACAAAAGGAGTCACACGAATTGATAAACTACAGCTTTTGATGGTGATATTAGCAATTCTTAGATATTACGAATTCTTAGGCTACGTACTTGTAGCAGGCGCGTCAGATCTAAGATTCCGATTGTTGGCTTGATACCCTGAATCGGTTTGTCACTTGACCAACTGTGGAGAGGCGAGAACCTGGAGAGAGTTCCTGAGACACACTCATTTCAGACACTCCCGAAACGTGCCAGGTACAGATAAAAATCTCCACTCAAGCTATGTCATCTAAAAACAGAAGCCTATGGCTAATAGGACACCAATAAAGTGTGTTGTTTAATGGCTTTCCAGGGCAAATGTCCAGTAAATACTGTATGATCAGAAGAAAACTAGAAAGAATGGTTATTTTTTTGATTCTAGAAGAGATAGATGACTGCCACTTTGTCTATGTGCATTCTTTCTGCTGTAATACTATTTGCATACGTTAAATATTTATAGCTCAATTTTTAGTAGTTTCAAAATGCATTGTAATTTGTGGGTATCTGTGTGTGTGTGTGTGTGTGTGTGTGCGCGCGCGAGCGCAGGTGTGGGGAGGGCAGTGAAAAAGATTAAGGCCTCTTGTCGTTGGTGGGAGAGTCTGACTCAGCACGCTAGACCAGTCCAGCCCAGTTTCCAAAGGACGATACTAACCAGATGAGTCTCCCTCCCCAAACTCCAAGCAAACATATTCTAAAGGATCAGTGTACGTAAAAGAATATGGGTGTCTGAGTTCTAGAGGCATATTTCTGCAGTAGATTTAACTCTTATAATGACAGGGACTTCTGAAAACCCTTAACTGAACTTGTTGAATCCAGCCAGCTACGCAGTGATGATGGTGTGGGCTCTCGGTGGGAGCAGGAGATAGAGACCCAGGGAAGGAAAGGACCTGGGGCCAGCATAGCTCCATCCCCACATCTGTAGAGGGGAGGGGAGCCTCTCTGACCACCTCCCAGCATTATCTTCCGGTCTGTCTTCAACTGGGAGCTGAAAAGCTAGACTAGGAAGCACAAAGTCAGGTATTCATGAGTGAGACTGGTAGGACAGACACAAATGGGGCACATTTGCATCTCTCCAGACGGCCTCCACCGTACCTGCACACTGGCCCCTCTGCAACACCGGGCTTCTCTCCAGGTTCAGCAATCTTGACCCAGTCCTAAGTGGGGATCTCATCCAGCCCCACCCCCTCCACCTACTCTCCAAACCATGAATTCAGCCATGAACAAGATGTTCCTTTTTCTACCCTTCTTTTCAATTTGATTTTTAATAAAATAAATAACACGAATACATTCCTGTAAAAAAAAAAAAAATCAACTAAAGGCAGAACCCCCTGAGTCTGGGGTGAGACCACACCCCAGTCTCACTTCCCATCCTAGAAGTGGCCATGGAGGGTTTATTGAGGGGCCTAAGACACATTGTACAAACGGTATATCACTTTTTCCCTTAGGAAACTTTCTTTTTGGCTGAGTTCCAGTTACTCTTGCTGTAATGTGACTTGTGAGGTTTTTGTGGAGTTTACTTTCTATCCAACTGCAGATGGTCAATAGTACGTATAATACTGAGGCTTGGCAGTCAGGTGCAGAATTGCTTAATTAAAGCTTGTGTGGAAATAACTCGTTATCTTTACGGATATAAATAGCCATCTGTGGTTCCTTGAGCTAATCGTCACCCTAGAACTTGGGAGCTGGGAGGGATAGCCAGGTTCTACCACTGAGCTTTCCGTCTTAGTCTTGGCAAATCTTGTCAACATTTTACCCTAGTATTGCCTTTGTGGTTGCATAATTTTTAAGAGAATGTGCTCATGGGGGAGAAAACGCTCTCCGTGCTATCCTCACTCTCCCCCACCCTTCTGCATTAGGTACCATCTTGTCCCACTCTTTCATTTTACGAAGGAGAAGTGGAAAATCAGAGAAGCAACCTTTGCTTAGGACCCCAAATCAGGCATCACCAATACATTGAAATCTAGGAGAGCCAAGGCTCTGCCCTTTTTGCATTACTCAAGTGCTGCAAAGCTCAGAGCTCCCCTCCACCCTGGTTCATCCACCGCCACCCAAGCTTTCCAGATCCTTCCAGATGCCTTGCCCAGGCTCAAGGCCATTCTGATTTCTGAGTATCTTCTAGCTACTGAGCCACTGCATGGGATAGAATGAACAGAACCCAGATTTATAGCCAGAAAAATCTGGGCTTTCCTTCTGCCACCCAACTTCATGCTGTGTGGCATTGGACAAGTCATACCGCCAAGCCCAGGCTCACTTTCTTCCCTTGTAAACCATCTGTCCTCCTTAGAGGGTTGTCATGAGGGCCAGATAACACAACGCCTGTAAAAGCACTTGGGAAAAGAAAATGTTGGAGATAGATAATCATTGTTATCAACGTTTGACTCATCCTCTTATGTACAGGACTGAAAATATTTCTTCCATTGATGTCAGAACAAAAACGTTGAACAAAGCAAAGACCCAGGGCTGCATTTCTGCTCTGGAGTCCCCTGTGTTACAGCATCCGTGTTGGGCTTTCCAGTGTGTAGACTGAAACCAAACAAAACAAAACAAAAAAGAAGAAGAAAAAGCAGCAGCAAATACTGCTTGGTTTTGCATTTTCCCTTCTGTTTTCTGATTAGAGTCTCTACGGCCTGTGAGTGCAGAGAGAACCTCAAAAGATTGTGCTCTCTGTGGATAAGCACCCAACCCGATGTTTATCAGCACTTATCTCCTGCAAACTCACTCTCTGGAGGCTTCAAAGACGGGGGAGATCTCTCAGCCTCGTTCTGAGGAGGGGCAGGCCCCTGCAGGGCTTCGGCTGCAGGTGTGGTCCCAGAGCCCTTGCTCCATCTTTCGGAACATGGCGCTTTTGTTCCTCCTCGTGCAAAAGAAGGAAGCAGAAGGTTTACCCCATGTTCAGGGATGGGTACTGGGGTAGAGGGAGCTGTGGAAGGAAAGGAATATTTTGAAACAAGCTCTGAAAGGCTGAAAAAGTAGGTGAAGCTGGGGAGGGGAAAGCAGACTAGCCCCCCACCTTCCCTCCATCCCACCCGCCCACCCAGTTCTTAATCTGCCGAACAACCCATCGCACCTTCCAAAGGTGTTTGAACTCCCTTCATTTGCTCCCAGCTCACCTTCCCACACCTCCTCGGGGGCACCCACAGCTCGCAATGCAGAGCAGTCGTCAGCCCAGTGGGACCCTGGGAGGGAGGGAGGGAGGGAATGGGGTGGGGGGAGGGGGGAGCCAGCGTTTTATTAGGCTGTTGAATTTGATTTATTAGGGGGAAAAAAAATCCTTCGCTCCCTTGCCACACAGGTTATTCTCAAAGTGAAAACTCTATTTTACTTTGAAAAAAAAAAATGGTGAAACTGCCTACAGTTATGAATGGAGCTCTTTGTTACCTTCCAGATCGACAAGACAGACTGTTTGGTTCATGTCTGTGAACTAGCAAAGAAGTGCAGGGGCCTGGGAGACAGATGTGGCCTTAATTGCATGGAAATATTAGAAGATCTTTAAGCCGTTTTGACAGGATTTTCCTCCTGCCGCAAGAGCAAAGGGCCACGTCTGAGCTGCATCAGGTCTGGCCAGACCCTCTGGCTACGCCTCGTGTCCCCACGTGTGCGGGACACATGGTCTTGATTCACGTGCTCTGGTGTTAGAGGGAAACAGAGGCCTCCTGGCCGTCAACTTCTATGTATGGCTGTGCTCCATGAGTGCAGAGAGTAATCTCCCAAGAAACCCTCTGACCCAAAGTGGGAAGGGCAGCTGTATATTGAAATAACTACTCGGGATATGTGTACACACGTGTACAGGGAGGGTGGTGGTCAGATGGTCTCTATCGGAAAGGTGTGCTCGGAAAGCTCTCGAGAGACCCACACGGGGTCTGAAAGAGTAAATGTGCGATCACAGCAAATAATGGTACCTAAAGACAGCATCTTTCCTATCCTTCCCCCTTGGCGCTTACATTTGGTGTTTATAGAAGGACTGGCCCACTGGGAGTCCTGACATTAAGCCAGAGAAATCCTTGAACACTGTTGGGCTGTCAAAGACCAAGACCCCATGAATGTGGTCAACTTGATTTCCTGTCAGCCGGCCTGACCATGGGCCCACCATGCTCTTACCCCCTCCTCTTCCCCTAATCGTCCCAGTTAGTTTTCTGTGTGCTTAGAGGATGCATTTAAAAAAAAAATGTGCCTCTATTAAAAACAATTAAGAGGATTTATCTGCAGGGAGGGAAGGGGAAACCCCTCTAAAACTGTAGCGGCCTCTTTGGAATATAAGAGTGAATATTTCAGATTAACTCTTTCTCAATGAGCTCAGACCATCAAATGTTGACAGGTGGGACCTGGAGTGGGTCCGTGCCGTAGGGGCCTCCCTTCAGAGGCTTAGGTGAGCTGAGGCATCCTAATGGTCGGGTCACCTCTCAGAGGTGAGTTGGGGTAGAGTGTGGTTTGGTCGCTTAGTTGATGTTGGGCCACGGCCTGGGAAGGATGGGGACAGGGTGGCCAGAAAGGAAGGGAGAGAAGGTGCAGCGGCAAAGATCCTGTTTGCATGCAAACGTTGATGTTATGGGAAGAAGGGTTTCCAGGCAGAGCTGGCACCCAGAGCCCTGGGCTGCGCCCTTCAGAGTTGCCGGTCTCCTAAGGGCTAAGCCTTCCAGAAGCACCCGTGATGTGTCACGGGGCCAAGAGTGCAAAGGCTGAAGCTCTGGTTTAAAGCACAGTCGCCACGCACTGGGACTTGGGCTCTGGGGCTGAGCAGCCTGCCAGGGTGCAGGGAGTCTTACTGTGGGGTCCTCCCACCGTGCCTCCAGATCGCTCAACATCCGGGTGTTGTTTGAAGGCCCTGCAGTGAGAGCCACAACCTTTTTCTAAAGGGAGAAGGTGTCCTTCCAAATCCCTTAGGAAGAAGCCTCCGGAGGTCGGGGCGCTGTGTCTAGGCCCCCTTCTCCCTGCTCTGTGCTCTTTAGATAGGGGATGCAATGTTTCCGTGAGGTCCCAGCTGAATATTTGTGACCAGGAAAGTCCCTGCCGTACATTTATTGACAGGCAATAGAGTGTTAACACCCTCCCCTCCCCTCATTCCTGCTCAGTTCACTGCTCTCCCCTCCTCTGAAATCCCCCTGCCTTGGCAGTTGTCTTCTGTCTACTTCACGCCCTGCCTCTTTCTCGGGATGCACTGCTCAGCTGCTTTATCGCTTTCGGAGATGCTACACCAGAGTATCTGGGAAAGCCATCGGCCCGGATTGTTGCATGAGCTCACGGTAGCATTAAAAGGCAGCGCCTTACACTTTCCAGAGTTCTTTTGCAGACCTCGCTCTTCTTTAATTTGGTCCTCACAACGTACCGTAATTCCTACCGTATTTAATTCAGGATGTTCCCCCATCTCCCTCTCCCAGCATCACCTCCCCCCGCCCTGGGCACAGTCGTGATTGCACAGCAGACTTGGAGAGGCTGCTCACTTCTCAGGGGACCCTCTATTTACAAAATCACTTGCAGGCATTTACTTCACTACGCAGACACAGCCAGATCAGCAGGAGGGAAAGTTTCTACAAATCTCCTAATTCCATTGCAATCAACAAATGCTATTAAAACTCTCTGATGTCATTTTCCACAGACACATTCTTGACTTTTTATCACAGTGCCTGGAGCGAGGCACATGTCCAACCAATATGAATGAATGCCTCAGAGAAGGAATGCTTTTTGGGACAAATATGTTTCACGATCCCATAATGAGACAGGACGTGTTCAAGAAATATCCAAAGTGACCGTCATACATTTTGAGTAGTACGTAGACCGGCCATCAAGCACGAGTGTCTAGAGCCCATGCTGGTTAACGTGGCAATCCCTAGCAAATGTGGCTATTTCAATTTAAATTAACTAAAATTTAAAAATTCAGCTCCTCAGTCACACGGGCCACATTTCAAATGCTTGTAGCCACCAGGACTAGTGCCTTCTGCGTTGCACAGTGCAGACTGGAGAACGGTTCCTGTCGAAGAAAGTTCTACTGGACAGCGCTGGTCTGAAGGACCAAATTCAAGAGTTTAGTTTCTTTCTATGTAAAGGGATCATAGGTTTATGTAAACAGTTTTTGTGTCTTAATTCCGAGTTTATCACAAGACTGAGGTTGAAGAGGATACAAACCCTCGTTCCTCCTTTCCACAATCTCTAACACTTTTTCAAGTCGTTCAGGCTGGAAGACCTGAAACCTTACTTGGTTTGGGATTAGAGAGAGCAAGGTGACGACGGGTTCCAAGAAGCGCGGGGTTGGGAAGGTTGACACTGTTGGCTGTGGCCTTCTCGTGAAAATCACCAACGCCTACAGAACGTGGGAGATCCCAACCGTGAAGAAACCCAAGCAGAAGTAGCAGCATGAGAATTGACAGTCATCGACTGTCAGTGGATCCTGAAGTAAAGGGAACCAAGCAGGGAAAGGAGCTGAGAGGCTTTTTTGATGAGGTTTTGGACACCTCCTCGTGGCTTTCCCACCTAGGAGAGCGGTTTCCCATTTCCCATAAGTTTTTGGAACGTCAAGGATTAAGCCTTACTGCCATCATGACTCCTGTCCTTGGGACAGACAGACAGGCGTGGCTTCTACGCGGCAAGGCCGGTCCTTCCAGAAGCTTCCAAGAGTCAAACACTAAGTACGCTTTATAGAGAAAGTAACCAAATCAGTCCCAAGTCCCTAGGAACTGTCAGGGGGCTTCAGCTGGGTTTTCTGCTCAACCAGCTTTACTGAGAGTGACAAAGAAAATACCTCCATGTAATCCCACTGAGATGTTTTCATTGGAAGCCCTTGGCAGGACTTGTTCACAAAATATCTGCTTTTCCTTATAGATGGATGCCGAGAGACAGGAGGCCCAATGCCAGAATGCCTAGGCTTGGCACTCAAGTCAAACGAGTACGAAGGCCAACCCAGTGGGTGACTGCTTTGAGGGTGGCTGCCAACCGAGAGACCAGCTGTGTACCAGAGGCAGAGTCTGAGCTCCAAGAGGAGCGATGCCTGGCTTCTTGTGTGGAGACCAGGCTGTCCTCGTTTCCCCTTACCTCTTCCCTGGAAGGGGGAGGGCAAGGAGCTGAGGCACACTGCGATCTCTGAGTTACCATAGATGGGGCAGCCCCATAGCGCATCAGACAAACCAGGATAATTCTGAGAGTGAAAGGAGGCATTATTAAGCATTTTCTGGCACAAAAGGCATCAGTTGGGACCATCGCAGGCAAATGAGGCTATAGGATCGATCTGCTAATCGATGATAGGACTGAAGCACTGGCTCAGAACTGGCTCTCGCCTAGTTCGGTCTTTCGTGTTTTGGTAAAGAAATAGGCCCGGAGAAATGAAGTGCTTTTCCTATCTTAAAACCCGTGGATTAGAATAAGAAGGTTAAGCTTAAGGAGTGCTTTACTGTGTGACAGGCATGAGTTAGCATGCTAATATCATCATCGCTATTTTACCAAAAAGGAAACTGTGGCACAGAGAGATGAAAGAATTTGCCTAAAGTCACAGAACTAACAAGAGGTACCAGAGGCAACATCTCTAAGGGGCCAGCACTGCGCCGTTCAGAGCAAGGACACAGTGGGGAGCCCTTCGGCTCACCCCATCCTCACATTAGCCCTTTGCAGTAGGTTCTGTCATTGTGCCCATTTTAGGGATGAGGAAACCAAGGTATTCGTAAGTGTTAATAACGTCTGTGGAAAACCACAAAGAAAATCCATCCGTGCGGGATTTACTTTCTGGAGAGACAGAGCATCAACCTGTGAAAAACTACAGTATCCAGAAGGAGTTAAATACAAATAAAAGCAACGTGACACGGCAGTCTAGAATAAAGTGCTGAATCAGCGATGAGATGGAAAGTACTACAGACTTCAGCAGAGTGAGAGGTTACTGCGGTGAGCTGCAGGGTGGCAAAGCTTCCTGGAAGACGTGGTGGAACTCCAGGTGTTCTAGAAGGTCCCTTCCACCCACTTCAGGCTCTACTTCCTCCAGGAGGCCAACCCCCAAGGCCCTCACTCACTGCCCTCCCATCCCCCCCACATAAGTCCCCTACATAAGTCAACCTTCTCCCCATATTGAGCACCTTGGGGCGCATTTGTCTTTGCATCCCCTATACTGAATGCCTGACATGTAGAAGGTCCTCCATAAAGGTTTGGTGAAAAGCTGAGATTTAATGAGGCAGAGGGGATGAGGAAGGGTCTATGCAGGGATGTCTGGATAGAGCAAAGGGAGAAGAAAGCTGGTGTCCACATAGGTGTTTGCAGACACGCAAAGAGCAATCAGAAATCTGTATTATAGAGATGTCTACAGGCCAAGCGTGCTGGGGAGAAAGGGGTGGCAGGTCTTATATAACAAGGGGAGAAACTATTGAAAATAGGACATTAAGTCCATCAACAGAGGAACGGATAAAGAAGATGTGGTACATATACACAATGGAATATTGCTCAGCCATAAAAAGGAACGAAACTGTGCCATTTGCAGAGACGTGGATGGACCTAGAGACTGATACAGAGTGAAGTAACTCTGAAAGAGAAAAACAAGTAACGTATAGTATCACTTATATGTGGAATCTAGAAAAATGGTATAGGTGAACTTATTTGCAAAGCAGAAGTAGAGACACAGATGTAGAGAACAAATATATGGATATCAAGGGGGGAAGGGGGCCGTGGGATGAATTGGGAGATTGGGATTGACATATACACACTACTGTGTATTATATAAAATAGATAACTAATGAGAACCTGCTGTACAGCACAGGGAACTCTACTCAGTGCTCTGTGGTGATCTAAATGGGAAGGAAATCCAAAAAAGAGGGAATATATGTATCTGTATAGCTGATTCACTTTGCTGTACAGGAGAAACTAGCACAGCATTGTAAAGCAACTATACTCCAATAAAAATTAATTTAAAAAAATAGGACATTAAAATGCAAGAGAAGGAACAAGAAAGGGGGAAACGAACAGAAGGTACAAATGGAGTAGAGGAGCAGAGTACAGTAAACCCAGGAGGTGGGCAGAGACGGCACCAGGGTGGCTGAGCCAGCCCAGAAGATGGACCTCTGTGGGCACCTCCTCTGGTCACTCCCATCCTTGTGTTGCTGCAGCAATCTGGTAACCATATGCCCTGGGGCCACAGAAGAACTAAACACCTTGGCTAGAATAGCTGTGAATTTCCAGATGTGAAAGTTGGAAATCCTGCACACTCGGGACTAGCTGGGCCTGAGGTCACCCAGCATGGCTCCTTGGGCATGAATCACAGAAAGGAAACAGCTATTAAGCACTGGGAAATGGATTCGGGATCCTCTTTGCCCAACGCCCTGGAGAAAGTGAAGTCAAACGGAGTCACTCGTGCTGGGCCCCGGGTGTCCATCAAGGTGAAGTGGACTCTCCCTTCTCCCTGGCCAGGGCCAGCAGGGCTCACAGATATGGACACCCTGCTTCTTGAGGCTGGTTTTGCTTTTGCCCCCCTGCCAGGGTGCTCCCTGGGTGTAGCTGGAAGAATAGATCGAAGGGCCCCTACGTGCTTGTTTCCTGCCGGGCTTCCTGTGATTAAGAGGGCACCCGTTGCCACGGAAACCATCACATGAGGAAATCAGCAGATAAGATCACAGCTTCTAGGAAAAGGACCTCCAGTGCTTTTTTGGTGGGGGGGTGTGGAGTAGTCAGTGGCTTCGTATTTAAATTTGAACAAGAAACGGTCACTGGGTGCGGCGGGTTAAAATAATGGACGAGCCTGGGTGCAAGGCTTAATGTCTCGTGGCCGAGAGTGAGCCGGAGGTCTGGCTGGCAGCAGAGGTGCTGGAGGGAGAGGGATGCTCTCGGTGTTTCCCATCATGCTCTGGGGTTCTTAGCCGTCAAAAAAATTTGTTGCACACCTGCTAGGTGCCAGGAACTGTGCAAGCTGCTGGATGCAGACAGTGACTAAGATTGATGTGGTCCCTTTCTTTGGGCTGCTTCTAGCAGCAAAACTGGTCTTTGAGACAAAGGATGGGAAAGTTCCCAGGACCCGTGGCGTTGGAGAAGCACCCAAGGATACATGCCATCTACATTTCCTCCCTTCCCAGACGCTTGCAAAAGATGTCAGAAGGCGTCATCAAGACTGGTAGACCAATGTCTGCTTCCCCTGGGGTAGCCCATCGTTTCAGACCTGAACTGCCTCCGCTCCCTTCTTCCCTTCCTCACTCTCTTGTCACCACAGACCAGACTGAGCTCGCCTTGGTCCAGCTAGCAGGCCAGAGCCATAAAGATCAAGTCCCAAGGGAAACTCTTAGAGCCCCCCACTCCCCAGTCTCAGGAACTGCATCCCATCCCCCGGCCCGTCCCATCAGCCCACGATGGGGGAAATTCAGACTCTGTGAGGACGCACTGCAGCCACTCCCCACCAGGATGCTTCTTCCAAGCTTTCAGCTCTCCGTGATCAGGGCAGTGAGGCCATTCATCATCGTCAAAGAGCATTAAACGTTCAGTAGAAGACGGTTAAAATTTGCCAGGAACCAAGAGGTTAGGGAATTTGCCCAAAGTTGCACAGCCAATAAAGCCCCGCATTGACCCAGCTGGCAGCCTGTGCCTTTTATTGGAACGGATTTTACAACGGCACCCAATGGAGTGAAGAGAGCGGAGAAGTGGTTTGCTTCCTTTGTACCCTTTGTCTTTGACCCCTCCTGCAGCAGACATGCTCGGGGACCCTCTGGGGGACAAGGCGGCTCCCAGCCCGTCTCATGCCACCACTTACGCAATCGGAAAAACAGGGCAAGGGAAACATTCTGATGTATAACCACTCACGTGGTGCCTCAGGGGCACCAGGGCACCAACTCCTGGTCTTGGAGCAGAGTCCCAGAGGACCCGCGGTGCCAATCTTCGACCCTTTAGTCATCATCATCCCGGGGCAGAGAAGGGCAGGAGGGGGCTCAGAGCAACAGCACTGAGCCACCAGTGTGGAAGCATCCTGTATTTTTAATGACTGGTACAGCCACTGCTGTGCAACCAGGCAGAATACAGTCCCAGTGCAAGGGACGAAATCCATTGGGAACTACGGCTGGTCCGGTGTCCAGGACGGCCGCCTTGCCCGCCTGCTTCTCCCCATGGCATCTGGGGGTGTGTTTTGATGGTTGACAGTTCTCTCTTCATCATCACCCCTTTGCACCTGGCAGGGCTTTATTTAACCCTTCCAGCCAATCAGAACTGGCAGGAGAATACGGGCTTCATTTCACAGAAGAGAACATCTAAGCTTGCCAGTCACAGCGAGGCCGCACATCCCACCCGCTTGCCACCCTGTCCCTTGGGAACCTCGGGGTCCACCTCTGTGGTCAGGTCACTCCTTATTATTAGAGAGGGGCTTGGTCCCCGGAGTGTCAAATGTAACAGGTTATACACAACAGATCATGGCTGGCCTTTTCACACTCCCCATCGTCATTGAGGGAAAGCAGCTTGAAGAGTGGTCAGCCCCATTGTAAAGAAACAGAAAGGGCAACACACTGTAAAATGTTCCCTTCTTGGAGCTCAGACTAACCTTCTATCTGCCTTCCTGTTAGTATCCACATTCAGCACTTTTCTTCTTTTCAGCATTAAAGTCATTCTCTGTGGGAGGAGAATGTAACTTTGATCTTTAGAGATCCCTTTAAATGTGGTTAGGGTCAAAAAAGTGACTGTGAAAACTCAATGTCAACAGGCAAAGGTAAATACCCATGGGAGACGTGGAGAAGCATCTAATGGGAGACGGTGATTAACAGGGGCCTCCGGCTCTGGATTCTGTTACATGGCCATCTTTATGGAATGCCAAGACTCTCTCCTCTGAACTCATTTAGGCTCATTCCCTTAATTTATTAAACTCCATTAAATAAAGTACTTTCATCTGCAAAGGATTCCCATTCCATCTTCTAGGGACTTGGCTGGCTGCCTTTCTCTTGGGCGGGCCACAGCAGAAGCCCCCTCCCCAGTTAGTGAAGATCTAAGTGGCAAGGAGTGGGCATGGAGGCCTGGGGGCGGGGCAGGGATGAGGTTAGAAATTTCAATAAGCTGCTTTAGAAATCAGCCAAACACGCTGAGTTTCCAGGGCCGATTTGGCCGTGCGGCAGAGCCCAGGATAGGATTAGACAGAGTTAGCAAACGGGGAACAGTTTGGGGGGAAGAGTATAAGCGTTGCAGTCAGGCTACGGGTTGGAGAGTCACTAGTTCAGGTTTCTTTACAGTAATAGGAGAATCCTAACTCACATCCTAAAAGGCTAAATGAGGTGATGGTTGTGAAAGTTCCTTGAAAGCTTCATGTTATCACATTATACTTGTTCTGTCTGTTCTAATTTAAAAAGTGGTCCCTGCTTGTTTGTTTTCTCACCGTTGTTTGTCTGGGGTATTTCCCCTACATGGTTCTCAGAGGAGTCAGGCCTTATGGCTCAGTCTGACCCTCCCTCACTGTACGAACCTGGAGAGGTTAGGCTTTGGGCCTCCGCTTCCCCACGGAGTCTGTCCTGGCGCTGACTGCTGCCAGCCCCTGCCAGGAACCATGGTGAGAAGGTTACTCACACGATCCTCCTCTACCTCCTTTGAATATGGATCTCTTGTTGCTGATTAAAGCGATAGGAGGTGCTCCCGTCGCTACATGAGAAATCACCCCCAAATCTAGTGGCACAAAACAATTATTAATGCTTATGGGTTCTGTCAACCTTCGTTGAAGGTTCCTCACTCCCAGGCCTGGAGGCTGATGCTGGCTGGTGGCTGGTGGCCTCAGCTGCTCTGTGTGTGGACCTCTCCATGTAGTTTCTCTGCTCGGGCTGGTGTGGGCTTCCTCACGGGATGGTGGCTGGTTTCCAAGGGCTAGAGGCCCAAGAGAGAGCGAGAAGCAGGTGGAAGTCGCAATGCGTCTATCACCTGCCCTTGGAAGTCCTGCAAGGCCACTTCTGCCACCTTCCACTTGCTGAGGCGTCATAAAGTCTCCTCTGGGTTCAAGGGGAGGGAAATAGACGCAGCCTCTCGGTGGGGAGTGGCAAAGGTTGGAAACACTGATGTGGCTATTTTGGGGCAAAGGCAACCTTCCCGACCTGAGCAGGGTACCTGCGCTGCTCTGCGCAGAAGAGCTTTCAGTTAAAGTTGGGTGACTGATCGATGTTTCCACCTTCTTCCTTATCCAACTTTGCAGAACATTTACCTCCTCTTCCCTTTGGCACCTGCCCTCTGTGGGATGGAAATAACGGGCAATATTTGGGCACAGGGCTGGCAATTAGAAGGGAGGGAGAGGCCAAAGATTTGAGCAAACTCACAGGAGCCACCTCTCCTGACACTTCAGATGAGAATGTGCTGACCAACCCCCCAGCACACACACACACACACACACACACACACACACACACACACACACACGCTGCTGCAGAGCCTGCTGGTTTCCCAAAACAGAGAAGACAGAGGACTTTGCTCCCTAGAATCCTGTCTGCATTTTGTATGCTCTCTGGCTGCCAGGAGAAGGGACTTCACGTCATTATGCAAAGGATGTAATCAAAAGCCACAGCTCGCGGGCTCCCTGTGGTGACCCAGGGATGAGCTTTCCAGAGGCCTGGTCTGGGAGTCGTGGACCCACTGAGCAGGGGCAGAGGCAGGGAACTCAGTCTGGTCGCTTTTGACATCTTTTTCACTTGCTCCAGCAGAGTTCCTGAGCCACTGAGAGCTGTCCTTACAAGTTTCGGGGCAGGACAGGGGAGAGGAGGGGAAGGAAACGACGTAGGGTCAGTTCTTCTCAGGCGCATCTTTTGGGTCATTCCCTGTGCTAGAAATAAATACTCAGCCTCATTGTAAGAATCAGGAAAGGGTGGGGGGAAATTGGGTCTTTTCCTTCTCTAACTCCATTTGGCCCATCACCGTGGCCTGTGTGTGTCCTTGCTGCACATGGACGACGGCAGACATTTCTTCCATGCACTCCTGCAGAGAATGGGGAGATCCTCACGGCACCCTCTCCAGCATTTTCCCCCTCTGCCTGCATCTCTGCTAAGGTCTTTGGGGATGCAGTTGTTGGCTCACCCCTGATGTCAGCCCGGCCATCATGTGGCCATGCTCTGACCACATCCCCCATCACTCAACTGATGTGAGCATGGAAAATATCCTTTGCTTAATCTAAGGGAAACAAATGGTGGAAGACACATCTGCTGGTATTTTTAAAAAAAAAAGGAAAAGAGAGGGGAAAAAAGTATGTATGACAAATTCCAAACTAAGGGAAGTTTATTTATTAGTGAATTCACAGTTGTGCACGTGGCATTCTTCTGATATTTACTACATGCCTGAGGTAGGATGAGTGGGTGCTGGCCACCTCCTCCCCTCGTTTGCAGGATTATTTCAGTGCCTTATCTGTGCCTCCTAGAGGCCTGAATTCAGAAGCTAGAAAGAGAGAGAGGGCTGAAGCTGCAATGGAGCAATCTGATGGTTTGCAAGGAGAAGGAGAAACATAGATTAGGAAGTAGGTTCTCTTTTCTAGAAGCCCATGGCATCTGCATTTCAAATCCAACTATTATCTTCAAACCCTTTCATTTTGAACCTTGGGCAACCTTGGTTACTTTTAAGTAACCAACACAGTTGAGAAGAAGGAATCTCTCAGGCTTTATCTGTCTCCCCTCGCCCTGCCCCCATCTCCAACCCAAAGGGTCCCAAGGCATCTCTCAGCATTGTGCTTCTTTTAAAAAAAAACTTTTTTTTTTTTGTTTGTTTTGTTTTAGTGTTTGCTGTGTCCTAAGAACTTTAGGCTCTTGATTTAGGGAGTTCACTTACCTCGTTTTATATTTATTCAAAATCTGCCAGATTAGGTACTGTTATTATCACCATTCTACAGATGAGGAAATGAAGTTTGTAAAGTATACATAAATTGCACTAGGTGGTGCATTGACGACTAACTGATGGAACTTGGACTGGAACTCAAATCCTTCTGACTCCAAAGATTGTGCTCTGTGTACATCTCAACAGACATAAAGAGTTACCCTCAAAGAAGTTATAGTCTAACTGGGAGGTGGATGGTAATGGTTAAGTGCCCAGACAGCAGATCTGAATTGGAATCCCAGGTCACACTCACTTGCTACGTCACCTGAGCTAGTGAGTTCACTTCTCTGAATATCCATTTCCTTATCTGAAAAATAGAGATGATAACAGTACATCCCTTGGAGAATTGCAGGGAGGATTAAATTAGATCGCTCAGGGAAACTGGATTTGCTCTAAATAAATGCTATGATAATCGTCTGCTACTTTGATCTGTTTTCTATAATGATGACAGGGATGTATTATAAGTGATGTGTTAAAGGCACCTGAACACAAATTGGGTAAGAAGCACCGAGACTAGTGCCCTCTGGCCGTGTCCATCTGCTGGCTCCCTGGGCCAGCAGGGCATCCTGGGAAGGAACGCTGACACAGTTTGGTCAGCATTTCTGCGACCGGTATGACTATCCGCTTAGCTCGGAAGTCAAGCTGCCATTCCAAGTAGTTGCCCTTGCCTGAGTGCTCTGGTAAACGGGTCAAGTGGGATATTGTTGTGCTGGACCACTTCCCTGCTTGGAGTCAAGGGGCCCTGTGCCTCCCTCTGGGTCTAGGTCTCAGTGGCTGAGGGACCAGAGCATCCTAAGTGACAGGCCTTTCCTTCCCAGCACTCAGCAGAGCAAAGGGATGTGCTTCGCAGAATCCAGTTACTAAGCAAGTCAGGGCTGGCTTCCCAGGGACAGCGACAAGGGCCGAGAGAGACCCCAGACTGAGCACCACACGGGATTAGGGCCACGCCCTCTGTCCTTCCCAACGAAGTCAGTTTCCCTGCCATGTGCTCTGCAGCAACCCAGACTCAGCAAGGCTTTAAAGGATCATTTGACTTCCTCTGAATGAAGGGATCAGTGTCAGGTCCAAAGTCAAAAGGAGAAGTGAAGGAACCCAGCCACCCCGAGAACAGTGTGTGAACGTTTATGCTGACGTTCTCTCTGTCTTCAGCCCATCATCCTGGAGGTAAACACCCAGCAACCATCCCTCAGTATAAAGGTCTTGAACCCCAACTGTGTACTCATTCCTATAAAGAGTTTTAAGTACAAGTAAGAGTTTCATGTTGAAACTTTTATAAGTTTTAAGAATTTAAGTAAAAGTAAACAGCTTCTAAGACATGGGGAAAATAACAAGAGGCACAAGTGTGTAACAGGCTACAGGCACGTTGTTGATCCGACGGCCAGCTGACAGCTCCTCAGCTGGGCAAAGCAGCTCCTTGGTGCCGACGCCCCCATCAACTCTCCCCCAGGGACTTCCGGGACCCCCAGTGGGGACAAGGTTCTGTCACACAAGCACGACGGCCACACTCACCTCAGGCCGTGCTCCCGTCGGCCTCTTCCTGCCCCATGCCCGTCTTCCTACAATGTGCCGCTGCCCCAAAAGCAGCTTGGAAAAGGCTCGCCACTGCCCGTTGGGAACGTGCCGTGGGCTTGGTCTCGGGACACCCCCAAAGCTCCAGCCTTCAATGGCAAAACGCTGTTGTTTCCTTTCAGAGCCAGTGTGAATCTTCTCCCCAGCTCTCACGCTCCACCAGGACCCTGAAGCAGCTTGTCTGGGGCCTGGTCTCCCCAAATCTACGATCCCCACTTCATGGTCCTCATCTCCTTCCCCTGCTCGTGTTGGGTTTTCTGATCCAGTCCAGGAGGCCAGACAAGGAACCGTTCTCTAGCATCTTCTCTCTCCCCAGCTTCTCCCAGCCACCAACTCTTTTCTCCACCACGTGATGAAATTTTTTAAGAAAGCCTTTTCCCTATCAATGGCTGCAAACAGAAAAGTGTGTGTGTGTGTGTGTGTGTGTGTGTGTGTGTACGTGTATGTTTACCCAAGCAGTAGTCTCACTTGACCTTTCAAAGCTCAAATGAGTCACAGGGCATCATTATCAGGGAAGGTTTCATGGAGCAAGGAAGATTTCATTTACCTACAAAACGGGAAGAATCGGATGTGTGTCCGGAGCAGGGGGCAAAGAAAGGATGCTCCCAGCGCACGGGCTCACAAAGTCTAAGACACAGGAGGGCACTTGAAGGCCTGTTTAGTGGAGCAGTGGAAACAGCGAGCCTGGGGCAGGAGGTGCAGCCTGGGCGTCGTGAACGGGGAACGTGGACGGTGGGCCACCGGGGCGAAGCTGAGTTCTTGGAAAACAGGCAGATGAGAATAGATTTGCGATGGATGAAACCGAGGATGCTCTCGGAGGGAGCTGAGCCGGGGTTGTGGCAGATGACGGTATTTACAGCTTTCAAGGGAGCTGGCGGGGGAACGTGCAGGGTGGGCTGGGTGAGGGACTGGGTGCTCGCTCACGGAGGAAAGAGTCTGAAAAACACAGCAGGGGGAGCCGAGGACAGGACTGGACAGAAAGGGGAAGGAGAGGTGTTCTGGAGTAAACCAGGGTCCTCTCCTCCTGTGACGTGGCCCCTTTGACTGGAGTTTCCTTTGATTGTGAACTGAAGGAAACTTTTTCCCAAAATGAGTTCAAACCGGTTTTGTACCATTTACCACACTGTACTTTGTCCTGTAAAGCATTTTTTCTCACTACTTAAGAAGTCTCTCCTTGGTCAGCCCCCAGAAATCCCAGCTTGGTCTTATCTGGCCTCTGTTGCAACCTCTTTGCTGTGAACCCTGGTTTCACCATCTGCTTGGTCCCTCTGACTTGACTACCCTGCTTCTCTGCTCCCTGACCTGCCATCTCGGGGGATAATGATGGTAGGGAACTTTGCCCGAGTATCACTATCCCCGGTCCTGCCTCCCAGGCCTCCTGGCCTCCGTTATTCCATCATCCTCTCCCCCAACCCAGAGGAAAGGAGGTGGAAGAAATACTTTAACTGGAAACGCCAAGATTTGCGTGTGATCAAGCAAGCATGTCAGCCGCTCTCCACGGCGGAAGATGATACCCGATTCCTTAGGTGTAGTCTGTTTTTGTAGCAGAACTGGTGACTGTTCATCCGTCACCAAAAGGGCATTCATGAGTCCTAGTTGGTAATGCATCTCTGCTCCTAGTGTAGAACCCCAGGAAGTTCATGGGCTCAGATTCAGGCCTCTGGAAGATGACAGTGACTTTTCAAGTTGACTTTTCAACTTGGAACCACTGTGTGCCGGGAGGACAGTTCAGATCCCTGGTGGAGATCTGAACTGGGATGTGGAGCCAGCGCGGATCCCTAATTGAAATGGACGATGGATATCATAACCAACACACAAATGGTTCCAAGAAGCACAACTTTCCTCTGAGTATGACACAGGGCAGCAGGTGGAAAGTGAAGGGCCCCAGTAGATTTTAGGTCTGAATCAAGGGACCCGCCCTGTCCTTTCCATACTGTGCAGGCAGCTCAGCTTTGAAACTGCCGTCTCCAGCCATGTCTATGCTCTGCAAAGCCTTCTGGTGTAGGAGCAGACTTCCCGGTCTATGTTCCAGTTATTCTTTCCTGATCCCAGCCGGAAACAGCTGCAGAAGAGCCTCTTCCTTTGAAGTATGGCTGTCCTCCTGCTGGGGTTGAGAACAGCCATGGGAGAAAGGGCGACACTTAGCTGGTAGAGCAGATTGTAATTTTATGGCTATGGGAGCGGGGGCTAAAGTAAAGGTGCCACAGTAGGGCTGCAATAGCAAAATACCACCGACAGGCAACAGAAATGCATTTTCTCCCAGCTCTGAGAGCCGGAAATCCAACATGGGGTGCTGGTGGGTCCTGAGGCCTCTTCTTGGCTTGCAGATAAGCTGCCCCCTTGCTGCTTCCCCACATGGTGGTCCCTCTGTGCCCACCACCCCTTGTGTCTCTCCATGTTTCCAAATATCCTCCTCTTATAAGGACATCAGTCATGTTGGATTAGGACCTACCCAAAAGGCCTCATTTCAACTTAAGCATCTCTTTAAAAATCTTATCTTGAAATACAGTCAGATTCTGAGGAACTGGGGTTAGGGTTTCAACATATGAATTTTAAGGGAACGACTCGGACCATAGCAGGTGGCCTAAGAGAATCTTTACTTGAAGCTAATAACCATCAAAGCTAACTTTACTGGGTGTCACTCTGTGCCAGAGACTGTGCTAGGCATTTCTCCTGTAATATTACATCACCTCTCCACGATTACAGATTGTGTAATTATACTTAGATTATATTGATTATAATTAATTGTAGATGGTGAATTACTACCTTTTCTGAAACGTGGTCAACTTGATTTGGTGGAATTGTGTGATCTAGTGACGATCACACCCCAGTCCACGACCTGGGTCGCTGTGATCTGCCATGAGCTAGATGATGAGGGAATCTCATTACCCTGCTTTGGTCAGTAGACCTCCGGAAAGTGCGATGCTGCCGCCTTTCTTCGTCCACCGTCTCCACCTGTCCCGGCAGGTGATGGGACAGTAGGCATGGGAAGATCAGCCCTGCCTCCTCCATCCACATAGCTGGGATTCCGCCCTCTTTCCTGGGCAGGCTGAATCCTCACAATCAGGGCTGGAAACTGTCATCTGAAGGAATCAGGCAGGAAAGGATGAAGGAGCACTGTGTCCCGGGGAGGCAGGCAGCCTCCCATCTGCATCTCAGATGTGTAAGATGCCCCAGCACATCCTAGAGCACCTCTAAGCAAACAAGCTAGACACCTGTACCTAGGTCTTCTCGTTCAAGCACCTATCAGCTCTGAAAAAGCTATTCTTATTCCTGTTTGCAGAGAAAACTGAAACTGGAGGGGACCACAACCCTGGGTCTCACCTTCCTTCCCTGGTGTGGCCTCGAGCCACATACTTAACCTCTTCGGGTGGGTCTCACTGGCCTCACCTGTAAAAGAGATGTCCCCACTCCTATGCCCCATAGCTTGACTGCTTCCCCAGCTAGTAAAGGGCACTTCTGTTTATCCCGAGAGAGCCCAGGGTTCAACCACCACCCCAACCCACGCGTGTGCTCTGTGTGACCATTCTTCCTGGCCTTCCACTCCCCACACTCCTTTCTGGGGGTCCCAGCCTATAGACCCAACAGATGGACACACTCCCAGCGGTCTGCATCCCCGCTTCACTCCCCAGACTGCCTCATCACCCAGGGTACCCTGCAGAGAACCCATCAAGCTCGCGCAACTGGGCAGCCCTGGGCCAGCCTGCCGGTTCCCAGGGTGGGTAGGTGGGGAGTGGTGCTGGCTGAAGAGTGACACCGGGCTTCTGTCTCCTCTCTGCCCTCCAGGAGGCTCTGTCGGTGGTGAGCGACGACCAGTCCCTCTTCGACTCCGCCTACGGACCGGCGGCCCATCTCCCCAAGGCCGACATGACCGCCTCCGGGAGTCCCGACTACGGCCAGCCCCACAAGATCAACCCCCTGCCCCCGCAGCAGGAGTGGATGAATCAGCCCGTGAGGGTCAGTGTCAAGCGGGAGTACGACCACATGAACGGGTCCAGGTAAGCCCGCCAGGCCTGTGCTGCCCAGGGTTGGGGGCCGGGGGAGGCTGGGCCCCCTCCCCACCCCACCCCCGGCTTGCTCCTCTGGGGCTGGGTCAGCAGCTCTGGCACCGAGGGGTGTCTGCAGCAGACGGGGCTCTGGTGCTGGGCCGGGGAGCCCGAGCCAGTCCCCAGAGAGCTGGGGTGAGAGGCCGGAAGCCCCCCTGCTCTCTGGGCTCCGAGGCAGCCCTCAGGCCCGCGACACTAACAGGCACTTTTGGAGCATCTACGTTCCGTCAGGCCCAGGTGCAGCCCCTCTTAGGGATAATGAAGGAATAAGACACTCTTCCATGTCTTGTTCCAGATACTTGGCCTCTCTGGGTGGGTCTCACCAGAGCAAAGATGACCAAACCGTTCTTGGAGTAAAAGTCCAGGATGATGATGAGGGTGAACACATCGGAGGGCTCCCCGTGCGAGGGAGGACACGTGACACTTGGAAAGTGTGTTGGGAGTTAGTGCCGCCCTGGGCCGGGAAGACTTTGCAGATAGAGATGGACAGGAGAGGACTGAGGAGAAGAAAATCATAGCGATGAGGGAGAGCACACCTGGGGGACGGGTGGCCCAGGGTCCAGTCCTGCCTCTGAACGTGGGCCAGTTACGGGTCCCTCTGAGCACCAGCGGCCTCCTTTCTGCACGGCTGGAGCATTTACTCTTCCATAGGCTTGTTACAAGGGTCGACAGTGATGCTGTAGGAGAAAGGACCCAGGACAGGGCCCTGGACTAGGAAAGTGCTGGATATCCCAATAGTGACCGTCATGAGCCAAGGTCGAAAACAGAGAACATGGTAGCCTCGTTCCTGAAACGTCAGGGGAGCCAAGGGGCCTACAGCACAGGGAGATAAAAAAGGAAATTAAGAGAGAGCCCTGGGGCTTCCCTGGTGGCACAGTGGTTGAGAGTCTGCCTGCCGATGCAGGGGACGTGGGTTCGGCCCCGGTCTGGGAGGATCCCACATGCCGCGGAGCGGCTGGGCCCGTGAGCCATGGCCGCTGAGCCTGCGCGTCCAGAGCCTGTGCTCCGCAACGGGAGAGACCACAACAGTGAGAGGCCCGCGTACCGCAAAAAAAAAAAAAAAAAAAAATAGGGAATGTATTCCACATGCAAACTCCCACTTGAAACATAGACGTGACATCTGAACATCATCAGATCTGTGACTTGAAAGCTAAGGATCATTGTACACAGAGAGTGGGGAGGGGAGAGTCGGAAAGATAAGTAAAGAAGTTAGTGAAATATCCCAGGTAGGAAATTAGATGGTTCTGAACTAGAGTGATGGCACTGATTGTGGAAATAAAAGCAGAAAGACACGTGAGGGACATATCCGGGGGACAATTCACGGGGCTTAGGTGGATAAATATTGCACTGGGGGGAGGGGTTTGTGAGAGGAAAGAATCGAAGATTGGCAAAGCTTGGATGTTTCCAAGAAGGACAGTGCCAGCAGCAGTCACGGGGGTAGGAGGAGGCCATGCTTTGAGTAGGGATGTCAACGTTGCCCATCAGATACGTCGGGAGCAATCAGTAGGACATCCAGATAAAAACATCTACGAGGCCCTGGAAACCGAAGCTCAGATACTACTGGGGTCTGGAAGTTAGGCTTGGGCATCATCATGGAAGAGTTCTAACTGTGCTGGTGGATGAGGTCACGGAGGAAACAAGTCTAGAGAGAGCAGGAGGGGTGCACGGGTGGTGGGGAGGCCCCCCCCCGATGGCCCTGGTCTCGGACCTGCCTGTGGAAATGCCCCAACACACTCCAACCCCACTGACCCAAACCAGCCACTGGGACCCCAGCCAGCTCCCCAGCCTCTAGGATTTCAGGGAGGCTCAGGGGGTCCGAGCCAGGAACCCCTCCGGTGAGTGAGAATGAGGGTAACGACCTGCCCCCAGCGCAGGGAGGACGGAGTTTGTCAAACATCTTTCCACGTTACCATTTGCTCCCACCGCTCTCCCGTGAGGTCCATATTGTAATTGCATCTTGACATACAGAGGCAAAGTGGGCTTTACGGTGGTAAATGACTTGCCTGAGGATTCAGAGGAGGCGGTGCTGGCCCCGGAGCCCAGGCTCTTGGATCCCGGCCCCCCGCGGCCCACCTTTCCGCCCCCTCTGCCTGCGTGTTGTGCCTTTGCCACCGTCTCACGTCTGCCGACACCCACCCCGCAGCATGGAGGGCCGTTCAGCAAGGCCTCCCAAACCGGCCTGAACACAGGCACTCCCGATGCTTGCCGGCAATCCAGATCCACCCTTGGACAGGCTTTGGTCTGTTGTAGCCTGAATCCAACCCCCGCTCCCCTCCACTGCCCTTGCCCCACCCAAGCACCTATCCTTCTAAGCCACCTGGGAGCACCCTTCTTCCTCCCACTTCCTCTTGCCTTCCTGAAATCTCGTCATCAGACAGCAGCCAGAGTCCTCCTTTCAAAATACTTAACTTTCTTGCTCAAAATCCTTTAACGGCTTATGACAAAAATCCAAAGTCCTTCAGCATCCCTCTGACACCCTCTTCACCCTCCACCCCCGTCTCTCTCCTTCCGTCCACACCGGCCACACAAGGCTCTAGCTGCTTCTGCATGCCAAGCACGTGTGTTCCTTCCTTCTGGAACATTCCTGCTCCATCTGGTCTTCTGACTCTCTGCTTCACTTGTTTTACGTCTCTGCCAGAATGTCCCGTTCTCAGAGGCCTTCTCTGACCACCAGATCTAAAACAGCCCCCGCCAGTATTCACCCTGCTTGGGTCCTTCCCGGCTCTCGGCACGCCCCTCACTAAAGCGTGGGCAGGGCCTCGATGGTCTACTGGGCAGCACCTGGCACGTGATCGCTGGCTGTTCAACACACGGTTGGTAAATATGTGAATGAACGCGTGACTAACGCGAATCAAAGGTGAAGATGTTCCTCTACAGTCATGTAGGTCATCCGTGTACGAGCCGGGACAGAGCCCCAAGTGAGCTGGCAGCGCCTCAGACCAGCCTGTGTCTGTGCTCAGGTGAGCCTGCATTCGTGAGCTGACTGCTCCCTCCCCTACTGCCAGGGAAGCCTCAAGCACTGCAAGATACTAATCCTGGGCAAAGAGGGTTCCCCAAGGAAATCAGTTTTCAGAACCCCCTTGCCAGCTCGTCCCTGGCTCCGGTCACACCAGAAGCCAGCTGGAGACGAGTTGTGTGAAGACCCCAGGGACCAGACGTGATATCTACCTGGCCCTGGTTACACAGAGCAGCCCCTGCTTTTGATCTGCCCGTCTTGACCAGAGTAGGTTGAGACTGATATAGTCTCAGCCCTCCTGGGAAACAAAGAAGATCCAGTGGACTCTCAGAGCCAGGCAGGCGAGGCGCAGCCGTCACTGGCACCTCATAAATATCCTCTAAGTGCTCACATGGAAACTGGACGGGTGGGCAGCAGGGAGCAAGGATTTTCAGAAAAGATGTCTTTTCTTAAGATGGAACCACGTCAGATCCCATATTTGAAAACTCAAAAAGAAACAGTGTATTGAAACAGATGCCGGCCTATTCATATCTCTCACCTGCCACTCTGTGCTTCTGTCCTCCAAGTAACACTGATGATGGTACTTTTAATGCAAAAGATAATTCCTAACTTCAGATGCAAAAACCAGAGTGTAAAATTTGGGATCTCTTGGCTAACAGACTGAATCTGCGCTTTTCGAGGCAGTAGCCACTGGTCACATGTTGCTTTGGAGCACCTGAACTACAGCTTATGCAAAATGGACGTGTGCTTGAAATATATTTTAACATACTGGCTTTAGAAGACTTCGTGTAGAAAGAAAGTGAAATATCTCATTAATTTTTTATATTGTTTTTATTGAAATGATCATCTTTGGGTGGTACTGAATTAATATATGAATACATTTTAATATATTATTAAAATCCATATTACCTTGTTCTTTTATTTTTAAAATGTGGCTACTAGAAAATTTTAAGTTATATATGTGGCCCCTTCCATTGGACAGTGCTGGGCTAGAATGTTTTGGACCGTCCCGTGATTCACTGTGAATTCTCTCCATGTTCTTTGTTAACTTGGGATTCTGAGTTAGTTGATGCTTATCAGAGACCCCACAGATACATGTGTCACTGGAGGAGGTATCCTGTGCACCTAAAGCTACAAGACCCTTCTTGCTTCCTATGCCGCTGGCAAGTCACAGGGCCTGGTGGAGAGACGGAGGTCTGAGGAGCTCATCGAAATTCGAGCTTGCCCGCGTTGAGGAAGGTTCGCTCTCTTTCTCTGTACCTTCCCCGTGTTGAATCTGTTAGCATGAGTTGCTCTTCAAACTGTGTGGCACACAGGCTCTGTGCTGGATGTAGACTTCAACATCTCGATCCAAGCTGTGGTCTGCAATTAACTCTCAGCTTCATCCTGTCCCAACCACGGGTTTTGGGGATAACATCCCATGAAGGAAGAAAATATATATCAACTTATAGAGGGGAAACGCAAAGACCCGCTTGCCTGACCTGCTGGACCAGAGTTTAGCATTAGTCTGCCCCGACGCTCCCTAGACTGGCCAGCAGGATCCAGATGCCCTTATTCAACACCTACAGACTTCAGTTCTACATACAGGAAGATGAGCCTCACACATCCTGTCACTTCTGCCTCCAGATGCAGAGTCCCTTCCTAAGGTGCTTCCTAAAGTTCTGAACCTCACAATACGAAGCATGTCACACATAAGCTGGTGGGAGGCGCACTCAGGGTTCTGGAGAAGCTGTGAGCATCTGCTACGTACGAGTTAGGGTGATGGCTTCACTACAGGTGATTTCTTGTCTTGATATTTGCTTTTAACATATTGCATCTCCTTTTCAAAAACAAAAAAGACATATGCACACATCTCTGCATGGCTCCTACGGAAATCCTAAAGACAGCACAGATTTGCTTAATTTCCGTACAGTGTACACGTGTTGTGGAAGACACACATGATGTGGAAGACACACCTGATAGTCCTCGTGCAACCACAGGGCTCCAGTAGCCCTTGGGACCTCATGTTAGCTGTGTGGATATCGCGTATCCATTGACAGTAAGCCTGGGCTGCAGATCTGTGGGTCTGGGTGACATACCCTGAGTTAAGTTGCTCTGAGTTGAAAGGGAAGGTAGAGAAGATGTTTGCATAGTCTGAAGGGGTTATCTTTGGGCAAAGTCTTTGAAATCTCCTTTTATCCAAATATTCAAGACTTCTCATCTTGTTTTAAATCACTTGACCGTTTGCAAGGCACTTCTGGAAACCAGCAGTAGCCTTTTTAAAGCAATGTTCCCTGAACACACGCAAGTAAAACCAGAGGAGTAAAGAGGGTATGTCCAGCGGTGAAAAGAAAGGACAAGATTGCAGGGTCACGACTCCTTTGCTGTGGCCTCCGCTGCGTGGCTTTCTGAGCCACGGCTGAACGGGAGATGCTCTGAGTTACACTCTCAGAGCCACCACCTCCTCCCCGCTCTATTGTGGCAGCCCCAGGCCCTCCTGTCACCTGTCCCAGTGCTATCAGCTGCCTGTGGGCCCTGACCCCATGCTAGCTGTAAGTACAGGTCTCAATACAAATCAGCAACATTATGGGCAAGCTGAATGGCAAAAACCTCTCTCCCTCCGTGCGTGCCCCCCGTTGTTGTCATCGGGCCTCTTCACGGGCACCAGCTGCCTCATTAAAGAGCAGCCTTTATGCTTGCTTCAACTGTACCCCACTAACCCCCCCACCCCCTCCTCGCAGTAGCTGGGGAGGCCTCGAGAGAGGCCTGTGCTGCCTGCAGAGTCACAGAGCCGAGAGCCCCAGCGTGGAGGGGAGCGCGGCAGGTGGGTGGCGAGGGCATGGCTTTCCCTCCTTCTCTCCCAGAGGTCGGAGGAGGGCCAGCTTGCCCAAGGGCGGAGTCCAGGGTGGTGGCCAGGGCTTCTCCCTTAGGGCGCCCCTTTGCGGATCTTAGGGTCTGGGACCAAGGACAGGGCCTTGTTCCCGGAGGAGAAGCAGCCAGGCGGGCGAGAGGGCAAGCAGATCACCTTGCCCCGCTGGGGAGCAGGTGCGAACACGGGGCGGGGGAGGGGTTGGACCCTGAAATATGGCCGCTTCTTTGCGATAGGAAACGAGAAGGTTCCCATTACTGGCCGGTCCCCGTGGTCACCCTAGCAGGAGAACCCGGGGCCTGACCCTGTTCAGATTTCTTCCCCGGGGATCTGGCCTGGCCAAACCCCCCCCCCCCACAAGCAGGTGCCTCTCTCACCGCAGTGCTCAGACTCCTTACCAGGTGACATACCAGGCAGTTTTTACCAAACAATTCCTCTTTCCAAATTTATTTTTCTCTCCTCCTGGCCCCAGGGACTGGCCCTGCCCCAGGCACCTATGGCATAAGGGGTCATTTCACTGCGATGCTTTCTGAGGTCTGACTTTTCACCACTGCATGGCAAGGGGTCCGTTTTGGGCACAGAAATCCCCAGAGGCCCAGCTGACGTGGAAAAGAATTTTCACAACTTGTCTCCCCGATGTTCCCAAAGTGGGGCGCAGCCCACGGAGGGCAAGTCCCCTTCCGCCACGCCCGCCCCCACCCGACACCGCCCCCTGCAGAAAGTTCTCTGGCCCCGCCCCCTCTCAGAAAGTTCTCTGGCCCCCGCCAGGGGAAGTGTGTGCTCTGGCAACCTCACCCTCTGCACTGCGTTCCCAGCCAATGAAAACGTTGCTCTCTTGGTTAAAGGCCAACTTAATCCTCCAAACTTCTGCTGCACTCGGGTTGTTTCACCATGGACAAGTATGCTGGGAAAGGCTGCCAGGCCGTGGTGGTGTGTGTACGTGTGCGTGCATGCATGCATGTGCGTGCATGCGTGCATGTGTGCGTGGGCCTGCATGGGTGGCCTATGCGCCTGTGTGCGCATGCGCCCACTTGCGGTTAGCCTTGAGGAGGGTGAAGGAGACCCTGCCAGCTCCGCAAGTGCTGCGCTCAGACGCAGCACCAGGGTCTTTCTTGGACTGCTTCATCTCAGGCCAAGTCTTTCTCCAGCAGAAGCCAAAGGGCCAAACTCTGGTGCAAAGCCCCGATGTGCTACTGCCTCCTCTCAGACTGCTATGGGGACATTAAACCTTTAACAATCTGGGGCTCTGACGGCTGGTTCTTGGTTCTCTGCCTGGAAAAACAGTAGGCGAATAGTAAAACCTTAAATTCTAACATGTGTAAGTTATACATCTTATTTTCATTTTCAGCCCATGTTCCCCTCTGTAAGACATCAGGAAAAAATTACCGTCTGACTTCTAATATCTCAGTGGGGCATTTATCTCCCAGCTATGATAAGTGATCTTCAATATTTTTTTCCTTTCAGATTAAGAAACAAATTCATTTAATTTTCTTTATTGAATGTGCTCTGGCCTCCCCCACCCTGCCGAGTCCCCGCCCTCCCAAGCTGTTACTCCCTTCTCCTGGCTCAGCGACTGCTCTCCTGCCCGCGGGGCTTCGGCCTTTGCAGGACGGGCGGGTCGATCTGGCACAACCCTGGTCCTTAAGGCCTCGGGATGGTCTGTTCCTGCCCACAGCAGAGTGAGGGAGGGCAACGGCCAGGCCTCTGGAAAGCCCTGTGAGGTTCTGCGGCCCGGAGTTGGCCGGAGGTAATCTGAACCTTATCTGAACTCCGGGGTCTGAAAGCCTGGCTTGGAGCTCTTGCAAGGACTGGCTGTCTCCCAGGTTGCCAGAGCTGATGCTCGCTGCTCCAGACAGGGCCGCAGCCTTTCCTTGGCCTCTAGTCACCTCCCTCAGTCCTGCTGCTGCTGGAGGGGCTGAGGGGAAGCGAGGGCAGGGTAGGATGGCACTGCCTGGGCGTGCCTGATGGGGGCAGTTCCATGGCCCTGGGCTCGGGGTAGGCAGAGTGTTCTGCCAGGCTGCTGTGGGCACCAGGTGGCCACAACTGAGATGTCAGCTCAGTCACTGGACAGATGCTCGTCGCTGAGCTGAAGCCCTCTGCTCCCACACTGCGAAGTATCAGGGGCTAACCTGGCCGTGTACTTCTCTGGTTTCCTTAACCATAGAAAGGAGATATTAACCCTTGCCATGCCTATCCTGGCGGGTGATTGGGAAGTTCAAATAGAACATTGTATGAGAAACACTTTAAAATGATATGCATGCAACAGAAATAATTCACTCCAAAAACAGTGATGGCTCACCCCCTCTGTAAGGCACTATAGAGAGGGTTTAAAAAGGTGTATTTGTCTAAACCCCACTTATACGGGGTGCCTAGAATAGTCAAATTCATAAAGTCAGAAAGTACACTGGTGGCTGCCAGGGGCCAGGGGATGGGGGCGGGGAAGGGGAACGGGGAGGCAGTGTTTGCTGGGGACAGGCTTTCAGTTTGGGAAGGTAAAACGTTCTGGAGATGGATGACGGTGAGAGTCGCACAGCCACGTGAATGTACTTAAGTGCCACTGAACTGTCCAGTTGAATATGGGTAAAATAGTATGTTTTATGAGACTTTTACCATAATTTAAAAAAACTTAAAAAAAAAAAAAGTCATGGCACCATCAGGAACTTCCCAATCCAGCCAGGGGAAGGGCACCTGCCAGGCTAACCATCACATCATGTGACAAGTCCTAGAGCCATGGCAGAAACAGGGTGCTCGGGGAGCGGGGAAAGGCCTGTCTGGGAGCGAGGTCGAGTGCACGCGCCTCGGGACCGTAGGTCGCCTGGCCACAAGGCTAAAAGTGTCAGCTGCAGGCAGAGCGGGAGGGCAGCAGCGCCGAGCTCAGAGGCCCAGACTCCAGTCTGAGGGCAGCGAGGGGCTGCCAGAAAGTGTTTAAGTACCGTAATTATAGGACTGGGCTGGGATTTGGAGAAAACTCTGGTGGCCGCGTGGATAGAAATAAAGCAGCGTCAGCAGCGTCCTCGTCCTCGTCATTCCACCAAATGGGGCTGGGCAGCGGCTCCACGGATGTGCCGGTGGCAGCGGTGGCAGTGACGCTGATCACTTCCTCTGGGCTTTGTCTTTTCTTACTCCAGGGAGTCTCCGGTGGACTGCAGTGTTAGCAAGTGCGGCAAGCTAGTGGGCGGAGGCGAGTCCAACGCCATGAGCTACAACAGCTACATGGACGAGAAGAACGGCCCCCCTCCCCCCAACATGACCACCAACGAGAGGAGGGTCATCGTCCCCGCAGGTACTTTGGGACCCAGTTCGCTGGCTGCCACCCGCGTCCTCAGTCTTCTGGGCTAGTCGTCCCAGTGGGCACCTACACCTTCACCTGGTACCCTGTTCTCTATGGACATGCTTCCTTGGGGAAGCTGCACTTCCCACTTTCTTCCCTGGCTGCCCTCCAAGACAGTTTCGCAAATGTCACCAGAGCCCCGAAGCGCAGATTCTGGAAGCCCTGCCCTCTAACAGGTCACATCACAGAGTCTAGCCTTGGTGCCTGGTTCCACAGGACGAGGCCAAAAGGAATCCCGGGGACACCCAGATGTGCCCACCCTTGCCTTTAAGGAGAAGAGTGGCTACAGAGGTCTGTCCCGTCCATCAGGCAGGCGCTTCCGGGCAGCTGCAGGGTCTCACCTCTCCAAAACTGCAGGCAGCTCTTCCAGATTCAAAACAGAAGTAACTGTATTTAACAGAAGGAGAGGCTGAGCATGTGTGCGGCGAGGTACGTCATGAGGTGAAAAGAGGCGATTTTTCCTAGGTATTGGTGCTTTTGGTTACAGAAGATAAAATCATTGTTCAAGCCTTCCGTGCATTGGCTGGACCCTCCGCCTCGGCTGGTGAACTCAGCTGCCTTGTTGAAAAGGGAGGAAAAACTACCATGTGTAGAGTCCATGCCAGGTAGAAGGAGCCAGGGTGTCCAAGTCTGAAGCAAAGTGAATGACTTACCAGAATCAGTTTATCAAGGAGGCCAACCCCTTCCATTTGGAAAAGTGTAAATGCAGTTGTGTCTGAGCGCCAAGGGTTAGGTGTCTCTTTGAGATAAATCCAAAGGAATCCGCGGCTCGGTCCAGAAGGTGTGGTTTTGTAACGGGCCGCTCCGTCCTAGGCTCTTTGTATGTTTCCCTTCCATGGGAAGCCGTGTGTCACCGTCTCCTAGGAACACAGCCACATGCTTGTATTCTGGGCTAGACTCAAGGTGGCAGGCGCGGGAGGTGTGGGAACAGGTGAGGCAGGAGAGGGGTGGACCAGCGGGAACTTTTCTGTGCCCGGCAGGACTTGCAAACTGCTCAGAGAGCATGTTTATTTCCTTTCTCCACAAGCGCGTGACCTCACAGAGGAAGGGGAAGAATAGCTCCGTATACTGAGTGCCTCTCGGTGCCAGGCGCTGTGCAGATGGCCTCATCCCTACTTCTATCTTGTAATGTCCGATCTCCCCTCCCCGGGAACACCAGCTAGGCGTGTGTAGCTCGGGTGCATTTGTGAGAGGCGAGAAAACGGTGCCCTCTCCTTTATTATAGAAAGAAGGCAGAAATGACGCTGAGCTAAAGCTGGCCTGGAGGGAAACTTCTGGACTCCCCCCATCGGAGCCGAACCTCTCCAGGCCTTTGCTGACTTGGAATCAAACCCCACCCTCCCACCTGCACACTGCTCCTCTAAACAGCGGCCAGCATGGGGAGGAAATCTTGAGGACAGAAGAGTTAAGAGGCCAGAGGTTGTCTCTGAACCAAATGTTGACACCATTTCATTTCCATAGTCACTTTTGGGCGGGGGTAGGGAAGGGGTGGGGGGGGGAATGACCAGACTGTTTGGTTGACCCTTCAACTCTGAAGTGGTGTTGAAATACTTTCAAGAGGAGTATCAGGATGGCAGTCTTAGGGGGCGAGAGTAACCCCAGCAGTAATAATGAAAATAGCATAAATTCCTATCAAAGGGTTTCCAAAGCACTTGGTGTCATGAATTCCCTACCTAGGGATTCACTTCATTGTTTCACCTCTGGCTGGGTCCAGAGGTGAAGCATTTTCCTCACACATGTTGGTCAGCCTCCTGGACATAACAGAAAGTCTCATTTGGGCAAGTCCACACATCAAGGCAGTAAAGCATCAGTGGAACAACCAACCGAATTTATGGTGGGATTTTAAGATGAGTATAAACGAGGTCCCTAGTTCACCACCAGTTCCAAGTTCCGATGGGAAGAAACTAGGACTCAATCATCCAGGAAATATATTTGGAAGAGTTTAGCATGCTCCACAGTGGAAAATTTATAATTCAGTGTGCTGTAAAAGGAAGAGAAAGAATATTGTGACGGAGCCCAAAACAAGGGAGGAAATAAGAAAATAAATAAAATCTACAGGGTAAAATTGTATTGGAGGCCTTGGATACTCAAAGTGAGGAATTAGGAGAGGCAGAGGCAAAGCTGATGAAAAAAAATTAATATGCTACGTAATCCAAGTTCCCCCAGGACACTTCTCTTTAGAATTCTGAAATGGTGCAAAATTATTTCCATTTACCAATGGTCTGTGCCTGATTGTTCCTGGAGAGCAAAAGAGTAAGACAGAGCAAGAAATTTATCTGAGAGACAGAGAGAGAGAGAGATACAGACTTGTACAATGAAGCCCCGAGTAGCTCCGCTTTTTGGGGTGATGGCAGAGCACCTCCCGGGGGAGCTAAGGCAGGATGGTGAGAGGGGAGAGGAGAGGAGGCTTGGGGTGGGGGACCCTCAACTAAGTGCAGTCCTGGGAGGATTTTGACTGGAATTCCAGCTCAGACTGGGACTGAAGGTTGAGCTGGGGACTTAAGCCTTCAAGACGCCACTTCCCAACTGCAAAACGAAGAGAAAAGCCACCTTGCAGGCTTTTCTCGATGAGTGAAAAATGGCACACGTGGAGCAGCGGGCACCTAGGAGGTGTTCAGAATCTGGAGTGTTATGAGTTACCGGGCTCTGGGTGGTTGGCATAAACCTTGTTTCTTTCCCCACAACCCCTCCTAATCATTCAGACCTGCTCCCATTTTTGCCAAGAGCCTTCACAGACCCTTAGAATGAGAGGTGAGGTGGTTGAGAGGTAGCACAGATATTCCTACCCAATGAGCAGTCCAATAAAACAGGCCCAGTAGAAGTTGGGCACCCTCAAATCTCCCCTCCTCCAGGAAGCCTTCCATGATTCCAAACCCACAGTGACCCCTTCTGCCACGAGTTCTCGAACTGCCACAAGAAAAATCTGCTGCTTAATTCCGTGCTTTCCTGCCCTAGCGTTTTGTGTGGATCATCTTCCATGAGCGCAAGACCCATGTAGCTTTCTTCTGTGATAAGCATATTTAACTGCATATTGGACTCTCTAATAATTGGGGGCCAAGGAAAGACGTGGTGATACATGATAAGATATAAGGGCTCTGCCTAGCGTGGAACCTGCGAGAACTCATCACCAGCACTCAAAGTACGCATGCTCCCCATATACACACACCTGGCTGGGGAGGAGTCTGAGGGTCCCAAGTGGAGACCTTAACAACCTCAGTCCTTACATTATGTATGTTCACTTGAGAGCTAACGTGTTTTCTCCCTCCAACACCATTTCGCATCTTTTTTTTTTTTTTTTTGCTGCGCTGGGTCTTCATTGCTGCACGAGGGCTTCGTTGCCCCGCAGCATGTGGGATCTTAGTTCCAAGACCAGGGATCGAACCCGTGACCCCTGCATTGGAAGGCGGACTCTTAACCACTGGACCACCAGGGAATTCCCCATTTCCCATCTTTGGGGATTTAAATATCCTAAAAACTTTGTCAGGATGATTTTAAAGAAATTTCAACACAGCTGTCTCCAAAGGGAGAAAACCCAGATTGGGGTTAAGTTATTAAGGCTAACACCACTGGGTTTTCCAACTGCACACATGGAATTGTGGTCCAAGTGTCCACGTACATCTTCTTTTCTGCAGCCATCGGAGAGATCACTGTTCTTCCGTGAAATCACTGATGTTCTTAAGATACAGATGGTGGCCCTGGGTGTTGGAAACTGTGCTTGTTTTCATTTTGATGCCACCATTTCTCAGGCAGAGGTTTCGGTTGCCCTCCAAAGGCTTTAAAGAGAATGTCCTGTCCAGATGCGTAGTGAGGCGTCTAAGAACCTTTCCAGAGCGCTAAGTGGTTCAGGCAGCGCCAGATGTGACGGGGCCGGATGGGCATTCTGGGAGGACCATCTGGGAGGGAACCACTTTCTCACTGGGGGGAGGGGGGATTGAGGAGGGGGAAGGGAGGGGAAGAGGAAGGGAGGGGAGAGAGTTGGAGATGGGGAGAGAGGGAGAGAGGAAAAGACAGAGGAGAGAGGCAGAGACAGAGAAGGGGTGGAACCCTGCGTCCTGCAGCCTTGCTAACAGCCCATCTCCCCTGCAGACCCCACGCTGTGGACGCAGGAGCACGTGAGGCAGTGGCTGGAGTGGGCGATAAAGGAGTACGGCTTGATGGAGATCGACACATCTTTCTTCCAGAACATGGACGGCAAGGAACTGTGTAAACTGAACAAGGAGGATTTCCTCCGAGCCACCTCCCTCTACAACACGGAAGTGCTATTGTCACACCTCAGCTACCTCAGGGAAAGTAAGTACCCGGTCCTTTCCCTTACACCCCAGAGGCTGCAGCCCAAGCCCCCAGGGCTGGAAGAGAATTCCGCCCAGCCGCTCAGGATGAAGACTGGTTCCCACGGAGCCAGCCCAGGGAAAGGAGATAGGGTCCCGGGCTGTCGGTTTATGCTGGGCGGTTGCTATAGGAGCAGCCCATCTGGGTGTCAAGTTGCCAAGGTCGCACTGGCTCCCAGAGACCCTGCGAGGGGACTGACCCAGTCCTGCCATGACAAGGGAAGGAAAACGAGGAATGGAGAAAAAGTAGGGAGCTGCAGCCCCGTGGGGTCTGCCAGAGGCGAGTCACACTCTTCCCATGAGAACAACTTTCCAGAAACTACTTTGCCCCAAACTATAAATAGATGGACACCCTGGCTGGTACTGTCTGGAGCGATGATTTAAAGTTCCTACAGTAAACTCTAGATTTACGTTTTGGAATATTTACACGTTAAGTTCCTCTTATTCTTGGGGTCACTCTGGCACCCCCTAACCCACCTTTACCCGCTGTTACCTACACACCCTTCCCAACTAAACAGGAAGTGTAGCAGATGCTACAGCGGGGTTAGGATCTGTTGGAAGCTTTCTCCTGGCAGAGTCAGAAGGCAAAGAGCTTTGGAAAGGGAGAGTTGATGAAAGAAAGTGCGCGGTTGTTCAAAGGATTTATCCGATATGAGGCTTCTCTATTGCCAAGTCCCATCAATTTGATGTGAATTTCATCTGATATGAAACATACACATCAGAACAGAATTTTGATAAACGTGCTAATACCCTCAGCCTGAACTCTTCACCAGAAATACAGGTGGTATATCGGTGACCCCAAGTACCGAAGGACTGTTCTGTGGCCAGAAAAGATGGTCCTAAGATGGGGAAGTGGAAGCTACAGGAAAACAGTTGTGGATTCATTCTACAAGGGGGCTTTCTAACAGTCAGCCCTGCCCAAAGATCCACTGGCAGCCTCAGGGTGCAGTGTTTGCTGTCCGTGGCTGCTGGGAAGCTTGCAGGAGTTCAGCTTCGGAAAGAATGAGGTTGATGATTTTAAAGCTCCTTTAACGCTGAGATCCTTGGACAGTGCCCACGGGCCGCTTTCCCTGGTCTCCTGGGTTCTGGGTTAGTTAGTTCTTCATCCGTGTTCCGTTGTCCAGTGGGTCTTCAGCTCACCGTTCCTGTAATCTTCTATCTCCTGCAACAGTGTACTCTGTGGGGTAGGGGCAACACACCCTGGGTGTAAAAATGAAAGAATTTGAAAATGCCTTCGGAAGTTTCCACTGGTGCCTCTGGGCTCCCCAGTCACCCTCCGAGGCGTCTGGTAAGCAGTGGGATTGTGTGGGTGATGCCGTGTATGTTAACACCAGAGGAATGACCTCATGTCTGAGTCTTGCTGCAGCATGAGGTCAGCCCAAGAAATGACAATTTCAAAAACGGGGGCAGTTTTCCACCCAGTTTTTCTGAGCTTTGGAGAATGAGCATTTTCTAACAATCTGTATTTCTTTCAGTGTTTATAGAATTTTTTTAGAAAGGATCTTTGCACAGAGTCCTGCAGTAATGCTAGCTGGGCAGGGCAGGAGGTGGAAGTGGGCACACAGAAGGTGGGCATGAGAAGGAGAGACCAGCAAAGCAAAAACGCTGACCGATTCTGCCTTTCTGCCCCTCCTGGTGTCATACGGCTGGAGGTCTGGGAATCACTTTGTGGGAGAAGAGATGGACGGCAGTGTGGACAGAGAGCTTGGAGCACTTAAAGGGCCCAGTTATCAGATGCCCTTGTTGAGGGCATGTTCAAGCACGTTCTGACTGATGTGGGGAGAGCCCATTCAGACCGTGTGATTCCAGGCCCTTTCTGGCGGGTCCATAAACAACTGAAGTCCCCGCTGGGACTTCCTCTCACAGAAGAACCCAAGCCACAGACCCTGAAGCAAGACCAACCTATGCTCAGAAGGCCAAGGAATTTCATAAGGTGGTCGTGGGTAACTGTTGAGGAGGCTTTCTATCGGAGGAGAACAGATAAGAAAGAGCAAAGGAATAAGCAGGCTGGGAAGAAGTGGACGCCAGAGGGTTGGGTTTCTGGGTATTTGTAGCAGGACATGAAAAAGGGTGGGTTTCTTCTCTTCGTTCTTTCTAAGAGTATTTGTAGACATTAAGGAAGATGCCCCCAAAGCAATAATAATATGAAGTTTCCAGAAAGGAGCTTATTAGCGGAGCAAATTTCCAGAGTTGAGTGGAGATGAACAAAGCACATATATGAGACAAAGTTGAGTGCAACAGCAAAATATAAAGGGGTCTGAGCAACGACGCAAAACCACGTCTGCCTGCAAAAACAAAAATTAAAATACTTGTATTAAGGTTCAAAAAAACTTGCCCCAGCATAGTGTTGTACTACCCTAGAGGCCTTTTGAGGAACCTAGACTTAAAATGATCTGCTATCATGGAAACAATTTTTGATTCATGCCTCTTGTTAATTGGGGTCCACTTTCAGCTGCAGCCTCTGGGACCCCTGGTTGTGGGGGGATCCACTGAGACGCCTGCAGGAGGTCACGTGCATGGTGGCTGTCTGCTCTCAGGACTGCTGGGAACCCCGCAAGGCCCACCGACTTGGCTTCAAACACTGTATTGTTTTTCCAGACTTACTTGCAGTGGATGTTTTGTGTGGAGGCAGGGAGGCCAGGGCTCTGGGGAGAGGTTGGGGCAGCTGAGTTGAGGCTGGGAGAAGGGTGCTAATGCCTCGTGCATTGTCATATGTCCTTTCGTGGAGGAGGGGGTGGCGTTCAAACAGTTCCACTTTGGCAAGAGGTGGAAGGAAAAGAGCTGAGCTCCTCAGCACAGAGGGAGGAAGTGCAGTGGGGCTAAGGAGAGTGGATAGAAGAGAACTGGAGCCCTTCTAACTTAGCCCCGGGTCAGAAGACTGCAGGGCAGCTGCGCCTCTCCAGAGGCGTCCGAGCTTTCTGGACTTTAGTAGAAAAAAGGACATGGTAGGATTGAGAAGCTCTGACACCAAATTTACACTTTCACCAAAGGTGCTCGAGTATTTATTCGGGTTGTCAGAACAGGAGCTATACTTTCAAATTTTAAAAACCAAACTTCAAATTGAAAATGTATTTTCCAGGGTGGAGAAGAAATAACAGTGTCCTGAGCCCCCCTGTCTCGTGCTAGGATTTACCTGGCCTGCCTGGAGGTTCCTGTTCTCCATACCCTGGCTTTTCAGCTGGCCCAGACGGAGTGACTGTACCTTACATCCCTCTGTAATGTCACCTGCACTTGAAATGGGAGGAGGACAGTGGGGGCTGGGTCTGGGGAGATGCCCACAGTTCTTGGGATCATTCCGGAGTCTCCTGGGGACACCCGGGCTCAGGCTGCGTCTGCCCAGGTGTCACTCACTTTACGGGACAGACAGGGTGCCCCCTTGTGGACACCATGGACAACTAATTATAAATCCCCATTTTAAAGTCAAAGCAAATGAGGCCTGGAGTGCTTCGGAAATTGGTTCAGACGTGCCCAGCCCCTGGAGAGCAGCCTGGTGTCCGAGACCCAGGCCTCCTAAGGCCCGGGGTGCAGCTATGCCCACAGCCTCACGCTCTGAGGGCAGAGGCCAGGCTGCACAGACAGCGCCCGCTCACCTGGGCCACCCGGTCTTTCCCTCCCCTGCTGTGGAATTAGCCTCACGCCCCTGGGGCTCCTGTGTGGAGGGCCAGGCCGCTTTCCCCACAGCATTTTCTGTTTTCCTTTGTACCCAGAGATAAATGCTTTCCGAAAACTTCCCTGTGGCCTCCTGGAATGAGGCCGATTAAGCCAAACCTATCTGCACGCCAGCTCTGCCCGTCTCTCTTCCGCGCGGCGCCCCACACTCTGGACCTGACGGGCAGCCCCTTCAGTATCTCATGCAGGCAGAGGCCGTATTTACAGTCTCGGGCTGCGGGAAATGAGATTGGGTGTCACAAAGCAAGATTGGGACGGACCTCAAAGGAAGTGGGAGCTGTCCCCAAACGGCAGTTCAGACCCAGGGCCGCTGGGGGGAGTTTGGGGTTTCTGGGAGTCCAAAAGGTCCTGGGTGGGGCGGCCAGAGACAGAAGGAAAGAGCCTTTGTTCATTTTACAGAAAGTTGTGTTCCGTCTGTCTGTCTGCGTCTGACCCATGAAAAATGCTAAGCAAATGCGTTTGGAAATAGTGGCAGCGCTAGAGAGATGAAATATATGGGGTGACAGGGAGACCACAGCAAAGGTATCTATCTTGATTCCCATTTTTAATTTAAACATAATGGAAAACACATTTTGCGTTTTGTGGTGTCCCCACCGGCCGCCTCAGATGTTCCGGCAAAGGTGATGGCTCTGGGCAATTAAGCCAGTGAAGTATTATCCCTTCCAGGCCGGGTCTGACCGGTGAAGGAGAACAAAAGGCCAGATTTCCCGGGACTCAGTCGTCAGCCAGGCCTGTTGTTCAGGACACAGAGCCTCAGGAGGGAGGAGATATGGGAACATATGTATATGTATAACGGATTCACTTTGTTATAAAGCAGAAACTAACACGCCATTGTAAAGCAATTATACTCCAATAAAGATGTTAAAAAATTTTAAAAGAAAGAACACAGAGCCTCCTTCCTCCTCCCTGCCCGCCTGCACCCTCCAGCCAGAGCCATTGATGGCAGTGCAGAAAAAAGGAAGCCCGGTTTCCAAAGGCTGGCAGTGGGGCACGCAAGGTGTCTGCAAGGCGGGAGACAAAGGCTTTGGCGCTCAGACGGCCGTTGTCTCGTCTGCAGGTGCCCCAGAGGAAGGCCAGGTCGGCTCGTGGGAATGTGGAGCTGGAGAAAGCCCGATTGCTGGGCTCCACCCACACCTGCAAGCTTCACTCTTCATTTCCATCCTCTCTCAGATCCCAAATACTGTACCAGTGACGGATGGACGCGACAACGGGAAATTATTTTGTCCTTGTGCTTTCCCATTGGGGAGCCTATTCCGTTCTCAGCAGCAGCTGCTCCGTGCTTTGCGGGGCCCCAAATACATAGATACACATAGAAGCCCTCATGTGTATGTAAATACGTAAACAGATAAGGCAACAAATGTTTTAATTAAAGTATCACAGAGAGAGAAGTGCAAAAACCATAAATGCACATGTCAAGGAATTATCACAAAGTGAATCCACTCACTCGTATGAGTCCCTCCAGGTCAAGGGGGAGACTAGAAGCCCCCGTGTGCCCCACTCCATCACCCCCACTTCCTCCCCAAAGGCAGCCACTGTCTTGATTCCAACACCATAGGTGAGTGTTGTCTGTTTCTTCGATTTAGCCTGGAGGCTGCAGGGTCTGCTGGGCTGAGAGCAGATTTTGTAGATAGACCAGAATGGGCATCCTGCCTCCTGGGCTTTCTGGCTACGTGATCCTGGGCAAATTACTTGACTTCTCTGAATGTTGATTTCATCATCTGTGTGAGAATTAAGTGAGAGAATAGACAGAAAGCATCCAGCGCATGACGACAAGCATCCCGAGAGTGTTGGCTCCCCTCCTAGCATCACAGCCTGTTTCCTCTGACAAGGTGGTGTTCGCCCCACGCAGAAGGTGACTCAAAGGAGGAGAGAGAGATATCCAAAGCCACAGAGTGAGAGGTCAGGCTCCAGGGAGGACCTTCTTGCATCTGAACAAATTCCCTTAAGGAAAGAGTGTGCCTTGCCACTCTCTGCAGCCTGAGGAACTGGTTAAGTAAAAAATGGGAGGAGAGAAGGGAAAGTTGGTCCCTTGGGAAGGAGGTCAGACACCCCAAATCAGCCCCTCCACAGGGAAGGCAGCCTCTCCTTCTAGGAGTGAAATTTGAACCAAGAACAGTCTTCAGGGCAAAATCCTTCTCCTAGGTTACCATGAAATATGTATTTCATGCAAGCTTTGCAGAGGTCAAACGACCCTTCCTCTTGGCTTTCTGGGAGTTTCCTCTGGAATTCACGTGTGCCCAAGGAAGAACTTTCACAGAGGGGGAAATTTAATAAGTGCGGTTTATCTAAGCTTCGTGCTCTCAGCTACATCTGCACTAATGACTCAGGCAGTTCGGTCCTCCGAGACCATCATTTTTCTTTATTTGCTCCAGCCGTGAGGTTTCCGCCTGAGGCCGAGAATGTCAGGGACAGAGAGGCAGACATTCTTGGTCTTACTCCAAAGACTGTTTTCTCTTCCCTTGGAACACTTGTTTCCATTTCTTAACCTCCTTCCAGTCATGGAGGATTATTTCTTATTGCAGCAGAACCCATTCATAACTCTAATTCCAGAGAACAAGGCAAATGCCCAGCAAACTCTTTTATAAAGAGTATATTGTGTGTCATTGTTGTGTCTGTGGGAGAAAAGATACAAAAATCGTCTTGATAATACCTAGCGTGTATTGAACGTTCATTCTGAGCCAAGGTCTGTTCCGAGCAGTTGTGTGTATTATTTTATTGACTCCTCATAAGAACCTTATCAGGTAGGTGTTATTATTAGCCTGTTTTATATAGGAGGACCCTATGGCTTAGAGAGATTGGGTAAATGGATGGAGGTCATCAAGCTAGTAAGTGGTAAGAAGCAGGTCTAATTCTAAACTCTCATGTGCATAAAAATTTATATTAAACGAAGTGCAAGGAATCACTTTGTCCTTGATATTTTTGAGAATGGAAGAACCAAACGCATCTGATTCTCGGCTATTCCAAGCGCATGACCGCCTCCTTTCTAAAGGTGTCTCCACACAGCCACACTTTGGCATAGAGTTCTCTCAGTACCATCACCACCCCTCTGCTTTTTTTGTCTGGAACTGTTGCAGAGCTGAAAGGAATAGTTGCTCAAGCCCAAAGTCAGAGGTTCTAGGCAGTTGGATGACTCTTCCAAAATTCTCTCTTCATCATCTGGCCTGGAAGGGTGCACAGCTTCTCTGAGGCACGCAACCAAACGCCCACAGCTGGGTGAGGCAGCCACTCCACTCCCGTGTCCCTTCCGGGACTTGAGACTAAAAATAGGAGTGTCTGACAGCCCATTCCCTGTTACAAGCCCTGGCACCCGAGTCCGTCCACTCGGTCCCAGGGAGCAGGCAAAGGATGGTTTAGAAGGATGTTTTAGCTCCCAGCACCCATGTCAAAAGCTTATAAAAGCAGATCCCAGCCCACCTGATGGTGCTTCAGAGTTTCCACGGGAGAGCCTCAAGGAGGACGACAAAAATGCCTACGTTTCCAAAATAAAGCTCTTGGATTTGCTGGAAACAAAGGCACACGTCTAGTTTTAGGAAAGAAGGGAGAAGTTTTTTACATGCAACAACAATAAAAAAAAGAAAATGCCCAGACTAAATCTACTAGAAAATGCCCAGACTAGAACTGCTTTCAGTGCTTGCTAAAAGTAGCTCTGCATGAACATTTAATTCTAAAAGGTTGTATATCAGCACCCTGTGATGACAGAAAATTCAGCGGCTTACGCCTCACGTTGAGTTGTATTCTCTTAGCTACGCATAAAGGGAGACAAAAGTTACTCCAGGGAGCGCTGCCAGCCCCACCCCTTTCCCAGCTCCTAGCACCCCCTTCACCAAGCACCTTGCCCACCTGTAAACCCAAAGGACATCACAGTGGGAAGAAAGTGGCCGGGCTTCTCCTCCGGGGCGTGGCAATACAAGCTGCAGTCCAATCTGGCCAGCGCTGGCCCACGGACAAGACAAAACAAAAACAAAGAGGAATGTGCAACAGAGGCCATCTTCAGCCCGCAGAGACTAAAATATTTACTATCTGGTCTGTATAAAAAGTTTGCCACCCCCTTTTGTAGCTCAAGGCAAAGAAATCAAGATCCAGACACGTAAAGTCCCTCATTCACGGTCACACGGGAAGTCGGTCGAAGGACCAGGCCATGGTGCCCAGCCCTGTGTTCCTGCTGTGACATAGTGTGGACCCCAAGAACTCTAGAACCTTAAACGTGGCTGCTGGGAGGGCTGTGTGTGTCCCGCCCATGAGCATTCTGTCCTACCTTCCTCAGACCCTAACTCCAGGAAGCTATTACAGTCCTGCGTGATTGGCCCCCCAAATGGGTGACATTAACTGTTTCTTTCTCTCAAGGACTCAGTCATCTGTCCTTCCATCCTTCTCCCTGTCTCCTGCCCTCCCCACTCACTTCTCATCCCATCTCCTAGTCTTGATCTCGGAAGAGTGTCTTGGTTATAACCTGATGCGTTTGCTTCGCCTTTCAGGTTCACTGTTGGCCTATAACACAACCTCCCACACGGACCCGTCCTCACGACTGAATGTCAAAGAAGGTGAGTCTGTTCTCTCACATGTAGAATTGTCCTCATTACCAGCCCAGCACAGTCCACGATGGTAAGACTGCGGTGGGGGAACCTCAGGTGTGTGTCCCAACTCTCTTGTCCACTCAGCTTTTCTAGAAGCCTAAGCTGATCCCCCTTATGCTGCTCATTGCAAAAACATGACAAGGTTGTAAAATATCTTGTGATAATTCCATAAAGATGCGACTTGAGGTTGTTACTCCATGAACGAAAGCGTGTTGCTCTTGGAAGGAAACGGATGCTGCTCACTTTCAAAACCAAAAGGCGGGGGATTTCTTTGTTGAAGGAAACAAAATGAAGATTTCAAGGATTCTTGCAATGTCATATTTTCAGGGGGGTGTTGGTAAGAAATTTAAGCGATATCAATTCATTTTTAAAGTGGTGATTTGGAGATTTGGTCTAGTTGCTTTGCTTTGGTTGAAAGAGAAAGAAAATGGTCTCAGCCAATGGTTTTCGCCAGTGAGGGTTTTAGCAAACATTACAATACATTTCTCAGCATCTTTATTCATGAAACAACGTTGTGGAGATTTCCTGCTCCAGACACTGTTAGATTCCAGGCATTTAAACAAGTGAATGATTCATGGTACCTGGTTTAAGGGAGAAAAAATGGGAGTGAAAAAATTCTGCCTGAGGCAGAAGAAAAATTCCATGGAGGAGGGGCATTTTGAGTGGGGCCTTGAAGGATGAGTAGGAGTATGAAGGGCACTCTCTTCCTTGGCTCTCTCTCTTTCAATACTTTTTCTTTAAGGCACACCTGCTGCATAGAATGAATGAAGGCAGAAGTTTTCAGTATTGGTTGCATGGAGTTAGCACAGCATAATATTTCAGAGAAACATAAAGCTCTTCTAAGGGAAGAATCTTAGAGACATTTGGTTCAAAACTGTTTTCGGTTATGGAGGAAACAGAGACCCAGTGAGCCTGGGTGTCTTGACCAAGTTCACACCTTCGATCACATTAAACTTCCTGTTTCCTTTTAACAATTTATAATCAGATGATGACCAGACAATTCTGTGGAGAAAAAATTCAACATAATGAATATGTTTGTAAACTTTCCTGGTTTTCTGTGACTTTCTTCACCTCTTACCCCACCTTGGGCCAGTCTCTGCTACTGTTTTCTTTCAAAGTCAGAGTTATTGGCTTTTGCCATAAAAAATCTGAAGTCATATTAACTCATCATACAGTCCAAGCCACATTTTATTAGGTGACCCATTTACCATCATGTTGCAAATGTCCATAAGAGACAAAATATATTACAGTGTCAAACATATTAGATTGAGGTCGGAGCACCTCTGGTTTACTTTGGGGAAATCACTTCATGCCCTGAACCTCAGTTTCCTGTCAAATAAAAGGGCCAAACTAAACCAGTAAGAGTCACCCCTGACTGTCGAGCTCCTGGCTGCTGCAGGTGAGGGTCTGCTTTCGTCCAGGGCCCCTCTGCTCTGATCTGGTTCACTTACTGAACTTCGTTTCGTCTGCAGATAGGGATCCATGTCTTGGAAGGAAGGAGGGAGAGAAGGAAGAAGGAAAGGAAAGAAGGGAGGGAGGGAGGCAGGAGATCCCTGAAAACTCCTCCAGTTCTGCAGGCTGGGACCTGCTAACTCCACCAGGATTAACCAGGGAGACTCTGGGGGCAGAGCCTATGAGAGAATATCTGATATTGGACGTAAAATACAGATTTTCATTAAGAAGCAAGTTTTTCTGGGTTGAACTGCGCTGATAAACGATTCATTACTCCTCCAGGGGTCCTAGCTTTCAGCCTCTCCCCTACCTGCGCTGCTGTTCCTTCCCTCGGTCCTTTTGTGAGTTTGTAATGCCACGCTGGGCTCTTTGGGGCTTTCGCAGGAGCTGCCTCTCTTCTGAAATGAATGAACTGCAGTATCCAGGCAAGTGCGCACTGCAAAGCCCTCAGTCAGGTGGTGCTGGGCATTTATCTCCCAGCATCGGCCCTGGCCTCCAGAAACGGTTACGTCTGCGCTTTGCAGGTGCAGCTTTTGTCCCCAGTAAAGCTTTCCACTTGAGTTGTCTTGCTGCTCTGTCGCCTTCCCCCTCCTGAGGTGGTCTGGATCTGTCTAAACGGCACATCGTCCACAAAACAAAGTACATTAGCAAGACAAAGCTAGCCACGCTCCTCTCTCCCTGCTTTTCACCCTCCTCCCCACCTCTCTCTTCTGCTTTTCTCTAATAGCTATCTTGGGTTCTTAAAATATTAAATGGAAAAATAAAGAGAAGACGTCATGCAACCTTAGCTCCGTCTTGTTTGAATAAGGCACATACACAGCCCCAAACAAACCGAGTCCAACAAGAGGACCAGAGCTCTGTGTGTGTGTGTGTGTGTGTGTGTGTGTGTGTGCATGAGTGTACGTGTTTATTTCACAAAGGACAGGTGCTGGCATCAAGCACAAAAGAAAGAGTTGAAGAGATAAATGCTTCTATGAATGCTTCTTCAATGTGCTTATCAAATGAGTATGTCTTTTTACTTTAAAATGGCATAATCATCTTTCCAGCTTGTCTCTTGAAAACAATTGCACTCTCTAAGGGTTATTGGTGCCCAAGAAGTAAGGCTAGATTTTAAAAATTCATTTGTAGCAGTTTTTAAGCTTTTTCCAAAATTAAATATTCTATGGTCACAGATTGGCCCGAGCTAGAACAATTATGCTCTCTCTACCGGATACCAAGGCTAATGCACTTAAGAAAATAAATTAGAATGGAAGCAACTGCTACCCATTTTCAGTGCAGCCGCCACTGTCATATGTATAGGATTCTGCAATGCCTCAGACACTTTCACGTGCTTTGCCTCTGCTTTTAAGCCCGGCAACTTCCCCGAGAGGTAGATTGAATTAGCCCCATTTTTCAGACAGGGAAAGTGAGGTTCAGGACTATTAAATGGCTCCCTGAAGGGCACACAGCTATTCAACAGCAGAACAAGGATTCAAACCCAGGGTGTAGGATTCAAAATCCCTTACTTCAGATAGTCTCCCTGACAAACACAGCCTTTCCCTTCTAGCTGGCTTTTCATGAAAGCAATACCTTGCCTAAATGTCGTGTGGGTGGAGATGTAAATTTTTTCCATTATTTTTCTCTGTCCCTGCAGTTTTTCTACTAACATCTCCATCCACATCCCTGCACTATCCTCTCCTCCCAAAGATGAATTCATACATAACCCCTGCTTGGCACTACCCTCTATTCCTAACTGCACAGAGAATGAGCTGGAGAGCTTTTTAAAATTACTGATGCCCTAGGAAAATATTGTATGACTCCACTCATAGGAGGGACCTTAAATGGGCAGATTCACAGAGACCAGAAAAGTAGAATGATGGTTGCCAGGGGCTGGAAGGAGGGAAGAATGGGGAGTTATTGTTTAATGGGCCCAGCATTTCAGTTTGGAAAGATGACAGAGTACTGATGGTGATGGCTGTGCAATGTGAATTATTTAATGCCACTGAAATGTACACTGGAAGATGGTCAAAATGGTAAATTCTATGTGATATATGTTTTACCACAATAAAAACTGCAAAAGCACATGAAAAGATCTCAACACCACTAATTATTAGAGAAATACAAATCAAAACTACAATGAGGCATCACCTCACAGCAGTCTGAATGGCCGTCATCAAAAAGCCTACAAATCATAAATGCTGGAGAGGGTGTGGAGGAAAGGGAACCCTCCTATACGGTTGGTGGGAATGCAAATTGATGCAGCCACTGTGGAAAACAGGATGGAGATTCCTTAAAAAACTAAAAATAGAGTTACCATATGATCCAGCAACCCATTCCCGGGCATATATCCAGTAAAGACAAAAATGCTAATTTGAAAAGATACATGCACCCCAATGTTCATAGCAGCACTAGCTATAGTAGCCAAGACAGGGAAGCACCCCAGGGGTCCATCAACAGATGAATGGATGAAGAAGATGTGGTACATACGTACAATGGAATATTACTCAGCCATAAAAAAGAATGAATGTCATTTGAAGCAACATGGATGGACCTAGAGATTATCAAGCTAAGTGAGGTAAATCAGTCAAAGAAAGGCAAATATTATATGATACCACTTACATGTAGAATCTAAAAAGTAATACAAATGAATCTATTTACAAAACAGAAACAGATTCAGACATAGAAAACAAACTTATGGTCACCAAAGGGGAAAGGGTTGGGGGAAGGGATAAATTAGGAGTATGGGATTAACAGATACACACCACTATGTATAACATAGCAACAAGGACTTACTGTATAATACAGGGGGGAAAAATATATATATATATATCTGAAAAAAATACAACAGAAGTAAAAATAAAAAATGTTTTAAAATACTGATGCCAAGGTCCCAGACACAACCAACTGATTCAGAATCTCTAGGAGTGACAGCTGGGCATTGGGAATTGTTTCAAGCTCTCCCCGTTACTCTTAAACCTGCAGCCAAGATTGAGCAGTGCTGACCTACACGGCAGACAGGAACCAGAAAGAGGAAAGGGAGACCCGTCTCAGAGCCACCCAGGTTGTCTTGGAGACACACTGGGAGGTTGATCTTTATCTTTCCTGGCCCCAAACTGACCTAGAAAAGACAGAGCAGGACCTCATGTTATACTAATGGAAGAGCAGGTTGAACTGACCACTGGATTATTAGTTCTTTTTCATCCTTGTCATTGATGAGGTTATAATTTTTATTGATATTGATTCCAACAGCTTTACATGAGTCCATCCCTTCAGCTCTCAGAAATCCCATTCTTATATGTCCTCATCGTGTGTATCTAAGTAGTCATTGGGATTGGTGTTGGTTACCTGATCTTATCCGGAGAGCACTGGGGTTCTAGAAGTTAAATGGCCATTCCAAGTATTGGGTTGGCCAAAAAGTTCGTTCTGTTAATGAATACATTGTTCAATAAAGTTCTTGGTGAAAATGAAAGATGTGTCTTATTTTTGCTTAAAACTGAACGAACTTTTTGGCCAACCCAATACGTGGGAGTCCCGGGGCCCGGACTGAGGATTCTCTAAACCTCGAGCTCCGACCTCCATGCCCAGGGATGAGTGTGTCCGCCCGGGATGCAGGTCAGAGCTCCACCGTGTTTCCGGGCAGCCTTGCTCTGGGCCCTGCCAGCGCATCCCCTGGACGGGCAGCAGCGCTCTGCTTCAGAGCTGCTTTGCATCCTAAACCCTCATTTCCTTAGCTCCTTGTGCTGGATCTGTTTAAATACCTCTGAGTCTCCAAAAGTCAGAGGATACTGAGCTCCTTGTTTATTAACTCCTGGAACTCATAAGGCGGCCCGTGGAGGCTGAGCCTCTAGCCCCCGCCCGGGAAGCCTTTCAGGACCCGCTGTGAAATGCAAACCCACGCAGGTCACCTGCGGCCGGGGGTACAGCCCTGGCCTGCAGTCACCTGGGCTAATGGATAAAAAGTCTGTCTTCTTGCACGCTGAGTGTGGGAGAGACAGGGGGAGAAACCACCTTTCCATGTCCTTCAGAGTGAAATGCCTAACCGGCGCTGAAGATTATGCTAATGAGAGCCCTGCTTCTCTCAAGGAGATTTCCAGATGGCAGGACCTGTGCCCATAGCCGGGACCACGGTTCTGCAGCCCTTCACTGTCTGCCAAGCATTTGTACATCTATTACGTCGTTTGCACCCCTCACCATCCCCGTGAGCTGGCAGGGCTGATATTATTATTATCCCCGTTCTGTAGATAATGGAAACAAGGCACAGAGATAACAGGGTCCGTTTGAAGTCACCCAGGTCTTAGGTAGAGCAGGGTTCCAACGTAGGTCTTGCTGTTCACTCCTCCCTCCAGGCTGCTTCTCACCTCATCATCTCAACATATTTCATTCAAGCATCTGACATCTTTTTAAAAAATTTATCTTATTGAAGTATAATTGATTTACAGTGTTGTGTTCATTTCTGCTTCACAGCAAAGTGACTCGGTTATACATGTATATACATTCTTTTTCATCTTCTTTTCCATTATGGTTCATCACAGGATATTGAATATAGTTCCCTGGGCTATACAGTAGGACCTGGTGGTTTATCCATTCTCTATATAATAGTTTGCATCAAGCATCTAACGAACATCTTAAACCTTCTTTAATTAATGCTCTCCATTTCCCCAAGGCAGGTATTTATCTCATATCTCAGCCTTAGAGCATATTGGTTCAAAACCCAGGCTCTGGACTCAAACAGGCTGTGTGACTTTGGTCAAGTCACTTACTTTTTTCTGCCGCAGTTTCCTCACGTATAGAATGAAGGCAATCTTAGTGCCCCTTCAAGAGGGATATTATACTTGGGAATCACTTACCAGGGCATCTGATGCACCAGGAAGTACACAATATGCTTGCTCCCTGGATTACAGTAGTAATTAGGATCTTATCACAGAATCATTAGAATGTTCTTGAGGGTTTACCACATGCTGACACTACGCCCAGGGTTATGAAAGACACCATATCAGATGGCGTGGTAACACCGTAGATGAGATGGCCAAGTTGTTTAAAATCTTATTTGGGAGATTCACATATGGAACGATTAAGGAATAATATGAAACTGCATATAATCAAATAGAAAAATGCATGTGACCTACAAGAAGTTCCCTAAGAGAAATGAAGGGATGAAAAATCATTAAATGTTAAAGTGGACCATCCACTCCAAACCGTTCATGGAACAGAGGCGATAGGAGGCCAGGGAAGGTGTGGGTTCCCCCAAGACCACACAGGAAGGGAAGGGCTTCTCTCAGGACCTTAGTCAGGACTCGTGCCCTCCTCCACCCCGTTCACGCATCTCTTCATTTATTAAGAACCTACCATGTATGGGACGCTAGGCTGAGCCTCGGAAACGTGGTACCCAGCCAGCTCCCCTCAAGAGGATGTAGTCAGAGATACAGATGGGCCTGTAAGTCAGTGCTGCGTCTTGGCTACGGCTGCTACAGCACCACCTCTCGGCACTTTCCCCTGCATTTCCATCGCCTGTGGGGTGTCCTTGATGATTTAATGATGGAGGTCATAGTGAAAGATGGGAGGCCTCTGGAAGGACCCAGCACGGTGGTGCTGGAAATGGGTATCGATGAAGGGAAGGTGGGCATCAAAGACCCAGCATGTCTGGATCTATCCTGTGCGGGGGCTGCGTGTGCTCGGGCTGGGTTTGGGGGACGGGACCAGGTGGGCTCCTGTGGGTATACCTGAGTGTGCCCCCTGGGAACACCAGGGCCTGGGTGTGTGACGCGAGCATGATGGGGGAGCCTTGGGTGGGACTCTTAGCGGTTTAGACGAAACCGAAAGACGGGTATAGTGTCACTGTGTGACAGGAAGCTCAGCAAAGGAGCCAGGGATTTGCTTCAAAAGAGGGCAGGGAGGGGGCATGGGTGGGGGCAGAGCTGAAGTCAGGTTGACCGTGAGTTCATGCTTGTTAAAGCCGAAGGGCCCTTCGGGGTGCAGCAGACTTTTCTCTCTGCTTTCCTACATCTCCAAATTTTTCCATGATTTAAAAGATGCCCCGAGAAGTTTTGCTTTGATGGAGAAAATGTAGATGCGTGCAGAATGTGGATTCCTGTGCCCTGTGTGTGTGGCAGTGAGCAAGGGTGGCAGGTTGGGGGCCCAGCATGGGGGGTGGGCTCGAGGCAGCAGCCTGAGTCAGGGTCTCAGGGGGTGAGCGTGTGTTGGGCGGGGCCTTGGGCCGTGTGCGTATTGCCCTGTGCGGGATGGCCAGTGCGGATTGGTCTGGAACACGTGTGCCTGAGGAAAGGCCTGTAATGCTGTGAGGTAATCGCCTGTTATTTTTAGGGAGTAAATAACATCTCTCATGGAGCAGGTTATGTGGCTCCACGGGCTCTGTCTGTGTCCGCTAATGTGCACTTAAAATTTGAGGGTATTCAGGCCTCCCAGGAGAGCCTGTTAAGAACTTTGTCATTATATGTTTTTCCTTTATGATGAACTACCCCTAATCCATTTTTAGCAAAAGCAGGGATGATTGCTGAGTGTGTGTGTGTGTGTGTGTGTGTGTGTGAGTGTGTGCTGTTTCTGTGTCCAAAGGCAAGATTTATGATTATAGAACAGACAGTAGCTTGCTCTCTCCGTTTTATTTTTTTTTAATTGTTTTCCTTTGAAATTCCAGACTTAATGTTTTGTCTGCTTTCAATCTGACCCTCTTTGGAGAGCTACATGTTGTGTGTGTGTGTGTGTGTGTGTGTTTTCACCAGAGAGAGATTGAGAGAGCGAGAAAGAGAGAGAGAAAGAGAGAGAGAGTGCTGGAAACAAAGAATCTTTGTCTGTAAGCTGTAGCAGGCAGGAAACCCCAATCCCGAGGGAGCTGAGCCAGCCAGCCCTGTCCTGGAGTCAGACTCCAGCTCTCTGAATTCAATTTGACAGCTTGTCTGGGACACTTTCTAAGTAACCATTATCCTTCCTTTCTCTGAGTAAAAGAACTGTTATTTTGTTCCGTGGGTGTGCTGTGTGCGCTGTTACCGCATGTGTGGGTTCCACAGCGACTAGAACACACTCTCTCTAAATTATTGGAAACACTTAGCCTGTTTCCTAAGACAAGTGTAAATTTGTTCCAGGATAACGATGCAAACGGCTTTCCGTGTTGCACGTTAGAGGCAGGTAAAGGGATTTCGCTGGGGCATTTTGTTTAGTCCCAGTTACGGCACGAATCCTCTTATTTGAAGGAGCTCTTTCATCTCAGGAATAATTCAAATTGTGTACGTTTTATTCCTTCGAAGTTTTTTTTGAAATATGTATAAATATATCTTCCGATGATCGTTCCCCTCAGTTTCTGTGTTTGATCGATTAATTGATAATTTTTAAAGAAATCTACCACCATAGGTCTCTCTCATCTCGGGGAGGGAATTCCAAGGTAGGTGGGTGTCAGCCGTGAGCCCCCAGGGTTTGAGACAGGCAGGCACAACTGGGTGACCCCCTGGAGTAAAGCAGGCACTGCTCTCCTTTCTCCAGCCACTCACATCAGTTGACTGCCGCAACCTCATGAGGGATGGTGAAGCAAAACCCGCCCTTTCCGGAGTGTGCAAGTTTGCAGGCTGTCCAGGTCCCGCCAAGCAGGATGGACAGAGGTACCGTCCAGCGCGGCCTGGGTCACTTCGAGGTCTGGGTGGAGTGACAGCTTGGCCAGCAGCACAGTTTTTACCCATTTAGGTCCCGACCAAAAAAATGTGTCCTTCAAATGTGAATGGATTCCTGTCTAGACCATTTCAAACAGAACTTTGAATGTTTCCCGTTCTCCCATTGCCTGACATACCATCCTCGGCTGTCTCGCTCCCACCCCAATCCACACCCTATGAGCCACACTCACTCTTGGTGGCCCAGGTCAGACGATGTCTCCTCAACCACCCTTGCCCCACGGCGCTTTGCTTGTACCCACTGTCTTCCCAGTGAAGCATCCGACAGAGTATATCCAACAGCCTTTGGTCTTGCAAGACCTGATGCATCTTGGAGGCAGGGACAGTGCCTTAGAAAAGGCCATGTATGTATGTATGTATGGATGGATGGATGGGTGGATGGATGGATGGATGGATGGATGGTTGGATGGATGGGTGGGTGGATGGATGGAGGATGGATGGATGGATGATGGATGGATGGTTGGATGGATGGATGGATGGAAATTATAGACAAATTGCCTTAAACTACTCCCCAAGGACTTACTGTAAAATTCACCCTTCATGATGTTTCTAAGTCCAAGAGTGATGTTTTGGCCTCGTCCACTGCAAAGATGGGCTCAGGACTTGCCTTTCCCTTTCTGCCACAATTTCCCCTTCATTTGACCCCAACGTGATTCCTCCCAGGCTGTGATTGGTCCCACCCAGAAGTAGAGGGAAGAGCTTGCCGAGAGCAGATTTCAGTAACAAGATGATGGTTCCACATCACCCCCTTTTGCCCCATTTTTTAATCAGCTTACACTCCCCTTGGAGGTCCTTCAGATTTGGGTCCTCTTGCTACGGGTGCCACTGAGAAAGAGGCCAAGGACAGGACCAGGACAAGGGAAAGTCATATTGCAGGAAAGGTTAACTCCTGCTCATTCAACCCTCCTTTCCTTACCTTTCTTATCACCCCCCCCCCAACCCCATAACGATAACAACTGCCATTGATTGAGGGCTTATTCTGTGCCAAAAACTTTTCTATTCACTTCATTTTTACGCTTCCTAACCACCTTATGTAGTTGGTATGATTATTATTCCCATCTTGCATATAAGAAAACTGGGGCACAGGTGCGTTAAGCTCAAATGGCAACGCTAGTAGGAATCAGAAAGCAGCACAGAGCCTGTTACCGCAGCCCACTCCCCACCCAGGCAGTGCCAGGCCCCCAACTGCATCTCCCTCTTCCATCCAGCACAACATGGAACGGCCCATTTCTTCCAGGAAGCTGATGTCATCTAGTTGTTAAGATGATATGGTGAGATTCACTGATTTCTGCTATGGTCCTCAACTCATGACCCTCGCTCAGGGTACTCGGTTCTTGCATTTCAAGAAGCATATTAGGTGGCTTCACAGATGTCTTTTTCTTTATTGTGCTTTGTAATTTACACAACATTATACATTTTGTGTGTTTAATATTATATTTTTAAAAATCAAAGAAAGAAAGAAGAGATTTAGAAAAGGAAATGTTATCCTGAGTAACACTCTGTTGATCAATAAGGATTGCAATAAACGTAACTTAAAAAAACAAGGGTGGTGGATATTAGCTCGATACATCTAGTTGTGAAATTTCCTCAAATTACAAGAGGTAGGCAAGGCCTTGCCTCAATAAGCTTCACTGACCCATGGCTCTCCAGGAAAAGGAAGGAGATCAGCATCACCTGGACCATTTTAAAGACACAAGCCAGGCTGCTCCAGCATCCCAGCCTACACCCCCTTCTCCATCCATAGGTGCCCTTGGTTGGCGAAGTTGGAGCTGAGTGTTCTGAGAGTAGGCATCTCCCACTGCTTATGAAATTCTCGCCCCACACATCACCCCACCACCGAGAGCCAAGTTTCACTTGAATACTTAACAGAGACAAAATGTGCCTTCGTTGCTCTGCATGGGCATCCTTTCTGCCATTGCACCATTGGTCTCTCCTCTTCCCTGTGCCAGCAGGCATCCTGGCCCCTGGTATTGTTCCTGGCTGCTTCGAAGTGCCCACTTTGGCCTTCCTGCCCCCTTGGGCATCTTTCGTCATGTTTATCAAAACTGCTCTTCCATGCTTCCTCGGAGAATCTGATAGGCGCCACCGTGCTCTGCAACGTCAGTGAAGGTGACAGTGAAAACATGAACCCTGCTGCACCTTAATAAAGAAAAACGCTTTATGTAAACCTCAGAGCGGGAGGGGAAGAGGTGCAAGGCTGTGGGAAAGGTATTTGGGGCCAACTTGACCTCCAGAGCACCCCTGCAACTGGACTCGGCCAGACAGCTGCTCCGCCCACCAGTGCCAGGGAGGGGTGTCCCGACGGTGGACGCTCAGTGGGTGAGGTGGAGTGCCACCACAGCTCCACTAACTTGTCAGTGGCGTTTCACACTTACTGAGTGGGCCGTTTGGGTTTTGCATTTCCAATTCATCTCCAGACTCTTGACTATTATTATTTTAGCCCTCCCGTCCCTACCAGGTTTCACTTTGACTCAGACATGTCATCCCATTCCAGATTATAGAGCTCCGACTCAAAATGAAATTGGCCTTGGTTGATGTAACTCCATTTCCATGACCGCAGGGTCTTGGTTTGTAATAGAAGCTGGAAGTGATGGCTGTTAGCTGTGTTGAGGAGTGGGGGTCCCAGAGTACTTTGGGAAGAAAAGGCGAGGTCCACAAGTGCTCTAGGTAATCCACTGGTGGCCACCTCCACACAGAATCTTCCAAATGCATTTGTTCTGCAAAATACACTGATTTTTAGAAATTCTACAGAGAGGTTGTTTGAGGGTCGGTAGTTGCTGAAAGTATTTAAAAGAAGTTTGTTTATTCCCACGCTCGTAAACCAAACTTTTCTCCATCTCTCTTCCCCTCTCTCTCCCTCCCCTCTCCCTCCCCCCCTTCCCCACCCCAGAGAAAGAGAGAAGCTTTTCTCCTGCCAGACAGAGGTATAGGGACTTGGGGAATCTTCTAGTGAAAAGCCAGGGCATAGATAGCATCATTTGTTATCTTAAGATAAAAACCTTTCCCAAGTTCTTTTTATAGATGTAACATCACACTCTCTGCAGAGAAGCCCATATCTAAGATAATAAATAATTATTTCTCATGAAATATCCTTTTGAGAGAAGGTAAAGTCTCTGAGGAAGAAATACTATGGTTAGAAACACTAACCCACATGGGCTTCTCCCCTCCAGCCTCAGAGATCTGTAAGCAATCCCATGTGAGGATCAATAAAAAGTTTAACACACCTCTGATGAAGTTCAAATTCGTGTGTTAGGCACATTCTAAAGAGAAAGTGGTAAATTACGCGAGATTATTACTTTATCAAAATCCAGGACATCCTTCAAAGCCCAATTCAAGTCCCACCCTCGTCAGGATACTTTTTCCTTACCCACAAAGACTACAGTCTCTTCTCGGGACCCTCTCTCAGTCACTAGCCATCAATGGACCTAATTACAGATTATCTTATCGTCTTTAATGGTGAGTTTTGTCCTGTATCCCTTTTTTCCAGCCCTGTAGATATTCAGTAAATAACATTGGCAGCTGATAGATTCACTGGGGAAGGAAAATCTAGTTTGTCAATTTAATTAAATATTTACTCAATCCTTCTGCTTCCCTAAACAAAGAACCAGAAGAAATTAGCCTTGGTTGACACAAGAAAGATTAACTTCTTCCCAAGGAATAAAACTCTGGAAAAGAAAATCAGCTATAATCTTAGAAGACATTTGGAGTGTGTAAAGCATTTTCACATGCATGATCTCATTGACTCTCAAAAGAACCCTGTGAGGATTAAACAGGCTATTTGCTTTTCCAAATTCTTAAATTTTAGGAGAATCGTTTTTTCCCCTGTTGCGGATAGGTTGACAGATTCAGAGAGATTGTCACTTGCCTCAGTTCACACAGCTCATAACTGGCAGAGATGGGTGGGGAACCAAGGAGTTTTGAACCTCAATCTAGAGGTTTTTTCCATGGCAGTGAACTGTTTCCCTGTTTGGAATGGATTAAAGAGAAATCATGGAATTCCTTCCCATGAAAATCTTTAAGAGCCCTTAATAACACCACAAATGACCTTAGAGTTGATAAGATTTAGGTACCCCTCTTCCAAAGAAATGAAAACCGTTCTTGGTATAACTATGAAAACCCTTCGAGCTTCAAAAGTCTTTGGCCTGCCCAATATCCTAGAGGAGTTGAGAGAAAGGCAGTTTTTCTGCTATGAGTCATACTTTCAATTTCTATTAAAATTCTTATATGGCCACATATGCTTTCTCTCAGGCTTTGGGCCTCCAGGCCTGTGCTAATTTGCATGTCTGGTTTAGATAATGACTGAAGTCCCCTCCAACCTGAAAAGAAACCTCAGATTCTATTATATAAGTGAGACCACATTCCAGCTGCCCAGAGTTGATGGTTGTCTTTAACTCCTGTGCTTTTTGATGTGTGGGTGCAGGACACAGAGGTGGGAGTGTTCCAGGGCTCACCTGCCAGGCCACAAAGATGGAGTGTTCCTTCAGGGAGAACTCACCTGTCCTCTTCTCAACCACACTGACCCCTCAGAAACGCCCTTTCCTGCAAAACGCTTCAGAGGCAGGTCAGAAACAAATCCTAGGAAGCGCTGGGATTTTAAGTTTCTTCATTTGAATGGCCTTCCTAAGTCAGTGTGATTCTAAGACAACAGAATTGGCAATTACCCTGATTCTAAATAGGCAAAAAACTGGTGAACTCTTTAATAGACTAAGCTCATCTCGCCTTTTACTATCTCTCACCCAGACATCAAAACGATACTGTCAAGTTTTTTAGCTTATTTTTTCGTCTTCCAACATAAAGTAATTCTCACAAGGTAAAGAGCTGCTGACGAGGGATTGCCTTTCCAGAAGGGCTTTGAAATCAGTGTTGGGCGACCCAGTCACTTTTCATAAGAAAATTATGGCACTGTGGAGAGCTTTATTTCCATAACATTAGATAGGTCAAGTCTTTGTTCAAATTGTGTTGTCAGCGAGGCCCTCCCTGTCCCAGCACTACCCGCTCCCCTTCACCTGTTTTCTTTTTCTCCATACCACTCACCACCTTCTTAGATACGATGTCGTTTGCTATTTGTTTTGAATGTCAGCTCCCAGAGCAAGGATCTATGCCTGGCCACCATTGTATTCTCAGCACATAGAACAGGGTCAGCACAATTGTAGACATTCAATAAAATGTTGTTGAATGAATGAATGTGAGTGGGATGTGAGGTATTAGCTAAGCCCAATAGCTGGTGCTGGGAAGAGGAAGAACCTGGGGGCAAGAGAAGGAAGCGAGGTGATAAGATACAGTCCGTGTCTTCCCAGAGATGCTCACCAAGAAAGGGGCATAAGTGCACAAAGAATTACACCAGGAGGCTGAACAAGATGAGGGCAATAAACGCGAGACCTTCACCGGTGAGCCTTTGCAGAACTCTGGAAGAAAGAGATGCAGAAGCTGAATCATGTAACAGATGCAAGAGCATCCCGTATCGCCAGAGAGTGAGGGCGACCCAGCTGAGGAACGCGGATGGGAGAGGATCAGATCCGGGCTCTCAGCAGAGCCCAGGGGGCTAAACACAGACTGCTTCTCATTCACCTTCAAGCCCTCTTACCTAAGGCAGCTGTTAGGTTTTCTTCTTCTGACCCAGAATCCTCTTAAACCTGAGGCAGATTTGACCCAGGAAGGCTGCAATTTAGTTGCGTCTGCATGGCCCAACATGGAGGGGAGTTTGGGCAAACACCCAATTAACTGAGTATAAATTGCTTTTCCACACAAGGCGGGCCCCCAAATCCCACTTTGAGGCCTCATCAAAATAAAGAGGTCGTTTAGACTCGTGTGTCATTTAGACACAGAGCCCACGGGAGGGACGAACTCGAGCGAGGGTCCCGGCTTGGTGGGGAGCCTCGTGAGACCGTGGCGAGGCTGTGCCCACAAGGGTGCCACTGGCCTCTCCAAATTCTCATCCTTGAAAGCCATCCATTCTTCAAGCATTTCTCTCACGTGTCCTTTCTTCCCTTTGCACGTGGAATGTCTTAAACAGTAGTTTTATTCTCCTCCACGCAGCGGGGCCGGCTCTGAGGCTGAGGGGCTGTTTGGATTCCAGGACAAGATCCTTGAGCAAAGGAAATCTGATCCAGGATGTTTTTTTTCTGTGCGTTCCAAGTTTAAGGAAAGCCTTCCCTAGATATTGCCCTCCTCCTGAGATCTCCGTGGAAGCCAAGATCCTCTGCTGCTCTTTAGAACATAAGATGCCCCTGAGGTAAAGGCCGAGCTACCCTTATAGACGGGGTTGAAAGGAGGTGAGGACCCAGCTTGGAGCTCCAGGGCTGGCTGGGCAGGGAGCTGGGGGAGCGGACCGTCAGGGGAGCAGGAAGGATGCCGGGTGAACCCTCAGCCTGGTAATATACCAGCAGGCACCAGCCAGAGCCAGCTTCCCGGCCGGCGATTCTAAACTGGGATACAGGATAATCCATTTCTTCTTCTAAAAGAGAACCAGAGTTTATTCTGATTTGGGAATCACTGATCTCGGAGCACAGGAATTATTCTTCCTTTTTTGCGCTTCTCTTCATTTTCAGGGCCTCCTCTAATGACTTTTGAACCTCAGTTCACCAAGGTCAGCATCTTAGAGGTGCAAACAAGATGGTATAGACCACGTGTGTACTGTGTATATTTTTACGTTGCCATTTATCAAATGCTTATTTAATCCCCTTAACAATCCTCTAAAGCATTTGTTATTAATCCTTTTTTTATTGTGGTAAAAGTCACATAATATAAAACATATTATTTTAACCATATTTAACTGTACAGTTCAGTGGCACTAAGTACATTCACATGGCTGTGCAGCTCTCGCCATCATCCGTCTCCCGAATTCCTCACCTTCCTAAACTGAAACCCTGTCCCCAGCAAACACGGCCTCCCCGTTCCCGCTCCCGCCGGGGCCCTGACAGCCACCGGTATGCTTTCTGACTCTATGAATTCGACTGTCCCAGGGACCTCGTATAAGTGGAATCAAACAGTATTTGTCTGCACCTCATGTATATTGGAATGCGTTCTTAAGGCTAACTTAGAGAAGCAGAACCTGGGGTTCAAAAGGAGGAACCCTTAGACAGAGATTGTTTGGCACAGTAGATGGCTGAGCTGGGGTCCCAACCCAGGGTGGACTGATTCTAAACGCCACATCGTAACCACCGACCTGCCAGAGAGAAAGGATGTCTGCACTAGGGCATCCTCGCCCTCCACGACCTTCCATAGCCCGGGCGCCAGTCGCCTTTGCACAGCTTTGGAGGTGGGAGGCCAGGCCAACCGGTCAGACATCTGGTAGTGGTCGCCGGCAGGGGTCGTATGGAGACAGTGGCAGACGAGGGGCCGGTCCTGAGTTGAGAAGGTTCGGTAAGCAGGGCAGGCTGTCCCGGGTGGGCACCGCAGGAGGGAGAGCCCAGAGGGAAGCAGAATGGGGTTGGTGGCCAGTGGGGCCCTGCTTCTCCTCAAAGGCTGGGCCTCTTCTAACCCAGGGCCTCAGAGGGAGGAGGGGTTTGGAGGAACATCTCGTCCTCTGCCAGCAGCTAGGATGTTGCCCCCGTGTACAGGCTTCCCTGTATGGGGGAAAGTCTGGGCGATGCGTCTTCCTCCTGGCGGACTTGGCTCTTTTTTGGGAAGTTTGGGGCTTTGGGTTCAGGGTCCCCTTTATTAGAGCTTTTCTCCTTTGGCATCCTCAGTCTTCCAAGAAAAGAGGTCTGGATCGGACTGAGAGAAGCTTCTGCCCTGAGCAGGGGCGGCCTTGCCCGTTCTGCTGAAAGGTCTGCATTTAGAAGCCGGCCTTTCCGAGGATGAACAGGACTATAGGTACTGCCAACCAGAAATTCGAAGAGAAGTCTCAGAGAAAATCCATCTTTTTCTATCCAGTAATCGGGAGCACGGTCTAATGTCATACGAGATGAAGAGAGAGGCTTATGTGCTGGTGCCTCTGCCTCTTTGGCCTCCAGGTGAGGGCATGACAAAGTGTGGAGCTGCGCGTTGCCTGGGACATTGGGCTTTCAGACAGTGAACCGTCGGCATCCGAGCAGAAAGAGATGTCTTTCCGGAGATGTTTGGCCAGGTTTCTAGGACCCGTTTAACGGCTTCACACAGAAGCTGAGTTAACGCTGGGACGTCTGCGAGAAAGTCACGTCCAGAGAAAGTTTTCCCCTTCCCTCAAGGACTTTTCAGAAAAAAATCTCCATGCTAATATTTCTCCACCCCGGGAGGCTCTCCTGGAATCTAAGAGGCCATTTAGGGTCAAAGTCAGCCGCACCGGGCATCCCATGATGGAGATACTGTTCAGACCGTTATATACTTGAAGCTGAATTACCCACAATGCCTGGCAGTGCCCAGATTCCCCAGAATAAGGCTCTGGTCTCTCTTTGCTTTGGCAAAAATTGATCTCAGGACCGCCTGAAACCATAAGCTCCAGGCAGAGGCCTTCTGGGAGGACTCCTCTGAAGAAGCATCACAGTAAGATTCGTCATCAAGCCAGGGGTACCAGCCTTCACTGAAGTAAAAAGTGAGGGTCAGAATAGGGGTACTTTTCTGCTGCTCAAGCGTCTGCCACCACCCAGAAGTTCTGAGACCAGCTGCTCTGTGGGTCTCTAACGGTCACATTTTTGCCCTCTGTGCCCTTGGCCACTCCCTTAAGTGTGTGTTTTGAGAAGTCAGTTCTCAGAAAGCAGACAGTATGCACCCTTTTCAGGGTGGGGGGCGCCCAGGACATGCTCAGGCTGCCTTGTGGCCGGGCACACCCCACTGGAGAGCAACCCACGTGCTGACCGGCAGCCGAGGGTCAGGGAGCTCTGGCACAGTCAGGCGTCAGGCCCGGGGAGGGAGAGTGTTTGTGCAGGAATATGAGTCGTTGGGTAGCTCCGGGTCCAGGATTTTCCATGTTGGTTGTAGACATATTTCTGTCTGTGTGTCTGGGACTAGAGCTGACCACACAGCTGAGTTCTCACTGGTATGACTTTTAGGAGGAAAACAAGCCCTCGTTTCAACAATGACGTTGTTAAAACATATATGAAACAAAAAGCAGGCCACCTGAATGAATGGCGTGTAGCCCTGGGCTTCCTGTGGGGACAGGTCTCAGCCTACGCCCTGTCATACAGGGACTGTTGTCCATTCTGCTCAGAGGGAAACCAGGGTTAACAGTCTATAGTCATCCATCTCCCATCACCCAGACTGGAATGCCCTGAAGACTTCATTTAGTGGGGAGCAGCTGGGGTAGAGGCTTTGAATTCTCTCCAGCTAGGAAAAGAGTGAACAACAAGAGGAAGTGTGTATATTTAGCAAGAAGGAGAAAATAATTGGCCCAGTTATTCATTCATTCAACAAATATTTAGGGGGTGCTTATTCTGGGCTGGGTACTGTTCTAGGTGCTTGGTTCTATCAGAGAACAGAAGAGGGGTCCCTACCCTTATGGACCTGACGTTCAGGTGGGAGATGTGGACAATAAACATCATGGATTAATTATTGATTAAATTAGGTGATAAGTGGAAAAATAAGAAGTAGAGCAGGGTAAGGCGGATGGAAGCAGGAGAGGGGGGTTAATGTGTATTTGGTAGGGCTGGCAAACGTGTTTCTGGGTCTGAACATTTTAAGGTATTTAATGATGCAAACACAGTAATAATATTACTTGCTAATATTTACCGAGTTTGATGCTGTGCTGGGCGCTGGGCCAGCTGTTTGCTTGGATATCTAATTTAATCTGCAAGGCTGCCCCAGTACTTCCAATCTCTAATGCGGAATGCCAGACCTTAGCTCTTGATCCTGGCCTTCTCCATCTTCAGCTTTGTCTTTGCAGTAGGACTTACTGCAAAAACACTGGCTTTCATGTCAATCTTCCATCTAGGAGATGACCCCACAAACCCCAGGGCCCACAGAGAGCATTTGTTAAACTCCCCAGTAAATGGACCCAGGTGTCCTTTGTAGACTCAGGTGCCAGTGGCAGGATTTTCCATGCAAGTGGGTAGGAATGAAAGAGCACGTGGGAGGGAGCCTGGTGGCCTTTGCTGCTCTGATTCTACACTCTGCTCCGGGACCCTTGGCTAGAGACGCCGGCTCACGGCACGGCCTGCTGCTGTTTATTGCTCAGTTAACTCCACAGGAGGACACAGTTCAGGCTGATTGCTGGTGGCCTCTCTGTTTCTGTCCCTTGCTTTTTTCACCTACTAGGGGACTTTAAGGTTGGTTGGGACCTCGAAAGTCCTCCCGGTCAGGCTTCCCCTCCCAACCCCCAAGGCATCACGGGAAAGATGGGGCTGCCAGACACTTCTCTGATAAAGCATCAACTTCCAACATGATTGGGCACTCAGAGAAAGATCCAGCCACCACCCGCCCTCTGTTGGTTAGAGGGAATTCTTCCAAGCATTCTCTAGCTTTTGCCTGTCTGCAGTGCCCCCAGAGCTAGAATAAAAGAATAGGAGGAAGAGTTGGCAAGACGTCAAGGATAACTATAGCCAAAGGCCATAATTTGGACTAAGAAAAAAGGTTTTTCTGAACGAATATAACATAGCTTTAGAGAAGATGCAAGAGAGGATGGAAGCCTCCGGTAAACTAAGGATTGAGAAGAAACGCTGATTAGAAAACTCTGAGTCAGAGATATTATCAGTGCAGTAAGTCAGAAGTTAAGTCACACCAATTCCTGGAACTTAGCGATGTGCTTTTTCTCTTTCATGAATTTGTCACTTTCTATTCCACTTTCTGTTCCGTTCCTGCTAGCTTCATCTCCTTCCCCCGGCACCCACCCCATCCATCCATCCTACACATCACCACGAGCTGCACTCTCCACCACACCGTGGGTTCGTGGTAGTGCCACCTGCCCCAAGCCTCTCCTGGTTTCTTCCATGGCCTGTAACCCAGAGCCATTAAGCTGGCTGAGCGGCCGTGGACCTGGCCATGAACCTGGCCTCGGCCCTCTCTTCCGTGTCCCCCCACTGCAGTCCCACAGCCCCAAGCGTGGTTCCCCGCATCCGACACGTTAGCATCTCACTGCTCACTTCCGCCATATGCCCGCCGGGTATGCGCACTCTCTCCTTCCCAAAGAGGCCTCACTCAAGTCACCCCAGACCCAGTCACACTAGCCTCTCCCTCCTTCACCCCCAGTATCTCCAGCACTCCTTTGGTACACGACCCATATTTCTTCACAATCTGTTATTGTCTCCTATTTAAAGGCAAGCACTGGGGACTTGTGTCATATTCGTTCACATCCACTGTATAGCCAAACACACAATACATGGCAGAAATCAGTCCCAGATAAATTGCTGGAGGCCTAACCAGCATCCCCCTCCACCAAAGAGAAATCTTGGAAGAACCCGGCCTTTCCTCAAGGATACCCCAGCCTCGCACACACTCTGCAGACCCCTGCAAGACAGCCCAGAAGATACCCATGAGAATCTACAACCGCATCCCCAGCTTGAAAACAACTTCGGTTCTTTGTTTGTTTTCGTTTTATTTTGTTTTTAAGCAAGCATAAGAATCTATTTGCAGGAGGAATTGTGAAAAAAGAAAAAGTCAAAGAAAAATAAAAACAGACGACTCAAACGAGCCGAGCTTTGTCTCTCTTTTGCCCCCTTCCCTCCCCTTCCTCCCATCTGCATCCCCCTCACTTTCTGTTTTGCTTTTCATGCCAATTGCTAAAGACTGTAATTTTAAAACTGCACTGGCTTTTCCAGAGCCAGGAGGAATGTGCATCCGCACGTGGATTTTTCCACAAGGAAATCATTCCTGTCTTTTGGTTCTTCTTAGCCAGAAACAACAAGAACAAGCCATGGGACCAGCCGGTCCGTCTTTGCCGTTCTTATTCTAATTCGTTTGAGAGGCTCAGAAGGGGTGGAGGGGGATGGTTTGCGTTTCACCCCGCCTGACCGTTGTTTGATGAGGTTTGTGCTCCATTTGTTCAGATGTTTTTTATGGTTTCTTTGTTGTCCATGGAAAGACTTTGAAAGTCATCATTCTGTATCCTTAAGCTCTTCTGCTATTCCTGCTCCGTGTCTCAATGGGACTCACACCATGAGAAAGGAAAGGAGGATGTTTCCAGCCAGTCGGTTAAGCAATTTCTGAACGGGGTTAGGGAGGCATGTGTATTCTTTCAAGAAAGGGGTTGGGATCACGAATGTTCCATGTCAATGGAGTGTCCGCCAAGGCGATCTGGAAACCTCTCTGCACTTCCAGGCAGGAAGCATCTCTCCAGCCCCTCGTTTCTGGTTCCAGCCACACCTCTGGCTTTTTTCCTTTCTCTGTGGTCATTACCCAGCCCTCTTCACTATCAGCAAAAAAGCATGAGAGGCCGAGGAGAGCCCAGACGTGCCCACAGCATCAGTGTGCTGGAGTGAGGGGTTGGAGCCGCCACCAGGGTCCTCACTGTGAGACAGTCTGCCCATGAGCCTTTAATCTGGACGTGACCCATCTCTCCAGAGCTGCTTAAAGGACTTTGCTATACAGCTTCAGACATTTTTTTCTTGCTAAACTTAGATGATATTTGTAGAATGCCTTATAAGATGCTTCACATGTGCTATCTCATTTGATCATTACCTGCCTTCATCCGTTCCGGCTGCTGTAACAAAGTACCATAGGATGGCTGGTTTACAAACAAAAGAAACAAACTTCTCACACTGCTGGAAGTTGGAAGTCTGAGGTCAGGGTGCCAGCGTGGTCAGGTTCTGGTGAGAGCTCCCTTTTGGATTGCAGACACCTGACTTCTTTTTGTGCCCTCCTGTGGCAGGAAGCAGGCAGACATGCTAACTTTGTGACCTCTTCTTGTAAGGGCACTAATCCCATTCATGGAGGCTCCACCCTCATGACTTAATTACCTCCCAAGACCCCCGCCTCCCAATACCATTCCACTGGGGGGATTAGACATCAGTGTATGAATTTGCGCAGGGGACACAAATATTCCGTTGATAACATCAGCACAACCCTGTAAGGTAGGTAAATCATGTAAATTTTTATTTCCGTATTTTAAAAAATTGAGGCCCAAGGATGTCTGGATTCATCCAAGGTCTCACAACAAATGATGGAAGGACAGAATTTGGAACCAGCCCTATGACTTCAAATTCAGGGTTCTTTCCATTACTTGGGCTCCCAATCAGTGTGTCAATGTTCCTTCCATTCATTCCCCTTTGTCCCAGGGGAAGAGTACACTTCTGGAATTTACTGATGCTTGTAAAGTTATTGCAGAATTCTCCAGGTCACTAAACGACAATCTTCACGCAATCTTTCTAAAGAGCAGGAGATGCTGATGTACCTCTATTTGTTTTTTCCATTAGACCCTTCCTATGACTCAGTCAGGAGAGGAGGATGGGGCAATAACATGAATTCTGGTCTCAACAAAAGTAAGTAAATGTCACTTTATTCTTTGGGAAGAAAACCTTTTTCTGAGGACGGGGTGGAGAACAGGGTCATAAGATAAAGGGGGAGAGGAGTGAGCATTTTGTTTTCCTGCTTTTTGAATGGCCATCAAAATTAATTGCCAAGGTAGGACCTGTCAGTGATACCTAGTCCTGGAAAGATGGGATTTTCACTCAGACCTGTGAGTTTTGTTTCATTGCATTTGGCTTTAGAATTTTTGAAGTTGGAAGCTTTCTCTCATGAAAAGGTCTGTATGAATGAAAAATCATCAGATTCGGACTCTGTCGTTTAAGTTATGACAATGACCCTCTATGGCTTTGCTTTTCTAATTGTCAAGATGGAGTTATACCAACATCTCTACCCCAATTTCATGAAAGGCCGAGAGGGAGGATAACCTGATGAGGGGATGGTAGGGGTCTGACACATCAATTTGTGCTGAAATCTGACCCAAAATCTTCCATTAAGGGAGTAGTGGGAAAGACTGACTCGTATGGTCCCGACCCAGAATGTGTCAATCTTGCCATCTCTAGGAAGTAAAATATCAAACACAGAAATGGATGGTGAAGGGAATTCTTTCAAGAAAGAGGTTGGGACTGAAAACCAATGCCAGCAATAACCACCATCCCTTTTGATAATATGCCTTATCTGTTTACTCTGCCCCCAGCCCTTGGCCCTATGGGGTACACAGTGTTGAATCAGACATGGACCAATCTCTCAGGCAGGGGAGAGGAGTCATGCACACATATAACTCTTTCCCTCTGGGCGGTATCAGGAAGACCAAGTGGACCCGGGACCATATGATTTGGCCCTGCAAGGAGAGGCAGGATTTGGACCCACAGCAGTGGGGCGGACTGGGCCTCCCAGGAGAGGTGGGGCCAGGGAAAGACATCAAGGCTGACATGTCTGACAATCAGGAGGACTTGGGTTCCTGGGGCTTAGGATGCACTAAGGGAAATAAGTCTGGAAAGGTAAGGAAGGGAGGGCAAAGATGCCAGGAAGATAGACCTCAATGCTTCAGTCGACAGTGAGTCACTAAGGTTTTTGGATGGTGGGATGTAGTGTTTTAGGGAGATGAAACTGGCTAGATAGCATTTGATGGGTCGGTGGGAAGAGAGAGAAGTGGTGAGCACGCCAGTCAGATGAGTCCATAGACGGTGCAAGAAGCAATGCAGCTCTAACATGGAGACATGATGACAGGGGTGGAAAGGGTGTACCTAAGAGATGCCATGAAGGGGAGCTCACAAACATGGAAACGCAGGAGCAGGTGACCTGTGCTCAAATGTCACCTTCTCCTTCAGGACCTTTCTAAATTTTCATTAGAAATGAAATCTGCAGCCCTGATACCGTTAGACATGCTCTTCTACATACTTACTGCTGTTTATCATTGTCTCCCCATTAAAACGTAAGTTCTAGCAGGAGCCACTGGTTCAGTGCTGGGTTCTCTAGTATCGAGAGCAGTGCTGGCACAGAGTAGATTCTGGATAAATATTTATAAAATAGAATGAATAAATGAGTAGCGTGAGCGAATGAATGAATGAGAAAGCACATTTGTCCTCCTTCCGGGGGGGGCGTTGGACGAGGTGTTCCCCTCCCCTTGTGGAGAATGGCCCCACTTACCGTATTTCTCTTCTTGCTGCAGGTCCCCCCCTTGCAGGAGCACAAACAATGAGTAAGAATACTGAACAGCGGCCCCAACCAGGTACCTGTCCATGATGTGCGAACCCTCCTTTGCTTCCTATGTGGCCCTTGGTCCCACATGGTCAGCGGAGGAGGATTTAGACAATATACGGCATTTGTGTCTTTCATAGAATCCTATATTTGACACTATAATAGATCTGTGAATTGGGTATCTGACACTGGAATCACATAGAGACTCGTGGAATATCAGAGGTGAAAGGAGCCTAAAGATTAAAATGCCTCATGTTGTAAAATAAAGAAACTGAGGCCCAAAGAGGTGAAGTGATTTGCAAAAAGCCACGCGGCTGGTTTATGGGAGAACTAGAGCTACCATCCCAGACTCTCAAGTTGCTCGACCAAACGTTCCCTGTGGTGCATCTACTTAATTAAGGCAGAGGAACTGTTAAAACCATGGAATTGGAGACTCTTAGTATGGAAAGGGAACCTAGAGACATCTAGGTCTACAACATCCTCCTGTAACATCTCAGTCTTATGATTACCTCACCTCCACTTGAATACCTACAGCAACGGGGAGTTCACTACCTGGCTAGGCTCAATTCCACCATGTGAGCCAAAGTCCCCCTCCCTGTATCTTCCATTCAAGCTTTCCAGTTTGCCCTCAGGAGAGGTCTTCCTCCTATTCTCTGTGAAGGTCCTTCATGTACCTAAAGACAGCTGTTGTGCCCCTTCCAAGCCCAGCTTGGTCTTCTCTGTGGGACAGAGCTAAGAGTGAGCTCCAAACAAGCCACTGCTTTGGGATGGACAGACATTGTTTTCCATCTCCACTGAGGATAAGCGAGAGAAAGTTGACCTACATTTCCTCAGGAAGGCTGAGAATTTGCTGACTGTGAAACACAAGTCAGACAAAGAGGACTTGACATAGGGGATTTAAAGAATCCCCAACAACAATGAAATTAGACATTACCTGCCCCAAATATTTTAGTTGTCATACCGTGTGGATAAACAGGGGTAGACTAAGAGGGCTTAAGGACTCTTCAAGTTAATTTGTGGTTGTAAGCAAAACCCCCAAAATCGTGTCGATTTTTAAAATTATAAAAATTGTAAAGTATCAAACTTACGATAGCATGGCCAAGTTGCGATCCAGGTCTCCACCGTGATTCCCTCGCCTGAAAAAAAGAAGATAAACCTCACATAAGTCAATATTGCCAAGATTTCTTTTATAGCTAAACAATCACATAAGTTTTAAGTAAACTGAGATATTAAGAAGGATCATTTCATAGCTAAAATCCAAATTCTGGTTGCTGTTGACACTTCCAAGCTTAAAATCAGGGAAGGTTATTCTAGAAGGGAACTGGGGAATCCAGGAACCCAACCCATCATTTTGCAGATGAGAAAACCGATACCCAGAGATTGTCCGATGAGTTATTTAGTTTATAACTTTGCTGGGCTAGAACCCAGGCTGCTTGATTTCTGGGCATGTGTTTCTGCTACATCAGAAAAAGAGAGACGTGTAAAGTTGTCAGTAATAGTTAGAGCTATTAAAGTCCAGTCATCGTTAGACTTCTTTAAGCCCATTTAATAAGCCATACTTCACCTTATTCATGACGATTGAATATTAGCTAGCTCCCTTCCAAGTGGTTTTACTATTCTGTTTTAGGTAATGACAGCATTACCTACGAATTTTAGACACCAAGTATGAAAAAATGATACTATTTCACGTTGTTTCTGTAATTACGGGGATAAAGACGGTAACTGGTCAAGATCTTTGAGGTCTGCAAAAAAAGGCAGTGCAATTTTCTGAAATCAGGCTTTCCTATGATATTGAAATAAAAGTGTAAACCCTTGGGGTATTGTCATTGTTAATGCTGTTGATTCTATCTTTTTAATAACAGTGAAGCAAATTTCCTTTCTTGCTTCCTTAGATCCATATCAGATCCTGGGCCCGACCAGCAGTCGCCTAGCCAATCCCGGTGAGTTTCCTTTGACCTGAGAGGTCATCTTCCAGAATGTTCCATAGCTTTGTGTGGTCACAGGGACCTCCTAGGTGTCCTCAGTTCAGACACCTGACCTGGGAGTAGCATGTACTTCTTTCCTTGAAATGTTCGACCCCTGTTTCTCTGGTGCACACAAGAGAGGACAGGACTTGTCATGATGGTGATAATGTCCGTTAGCTGGAGATGCTTCTGGACAACAAACATTTTAGCCCTGTGTATCTGCACTGAGGTTGAGATAAGTTTCAGTAGGGAAAGATGGGGGGTGGGGTACCAGGAAACAGTTCCAGCCAGCTCACGGCAACCTTCCTCACGTAAGTGAATACATATTCCAAAGGCTCTTTAGTCTTGACTTTAGAAAGTATTGCAGCGTTATCTGGCTACATGAAAGAGGTTGCAGCTAAAATAAACTTGACAGTGTATTTTAAGGGTCTGTGATTAAGCTAACTCTCAGGCGAGCTCTAAACGAAACTCACCTCCTGTGTGAGCTAATAGGCCCTTGGCAATAGTGAGACGGGCACCCAGGGAATTCCTGCTGCCTGTGTCTCCAGGCCGGTCCTGCTCAGAAGGCGGGGAACGCACCAGCTCCCTCTCCTCTGGTTTCCTCTCTGCCCAAGTTCTTCTCTGTAGAGCTTAGAGCCAAGAGCCAAGCACGAGGGCTTAAGGAACAGTCCAGGTCCCATCAGCCTAAAGCGTTGTCACACCTTCCCCCCGGGACCCTGAGGGACTTCAGCACTGAGTAAAGAGAAGACAGGGATCCAGGCCTTTATAGAGGAAGAGAGTCAGCACCTTGCCCAGAAGGGTGGGGAGTGGCTGGCCCAAAACCACACAGCTGGTTCTGGGCGAATGTCACCTGGCCCGGGGCAGATTATCTTACCATCTAACCTTGCTGATCACACCAGCGTCAGGGGCCAGTGGGCTCTGACCGTAAAAATAAATCACGGGATTCTTAACCAGGGTGAGAGGACCCTTGCACTTAGGAAATTAGGTTCTGACTGCCCAGGCTGAGCCTCTGTTTCCTCCTGTCTGCCTCGCTGCCTGCAGGGAGCGGGCAGATCCAGCTGTGGCAGTTCCTTCTGGAGTTACTGTCGGACAGCGCCAACGCCAGCTGCATCACCTGGGAGGGGACCAACGGGGAGTTCAAAATGACGGACCCCGATGAGGTGGCCAGGCGCTGGGGGGAGCGGAAGAGCAAACCCAACATGAATTACGACAAGCTGAGCCGAGCCCTCCGATACTACTACGATAAGAACATTATGACCAAAGTGCACGGCAAGAGGTATGCCTACAAATTTGACTTCCACGGCATCGCCCAGGCCCTGCAGCCACATCCCACCGAGTCGTCCATGTACAAGTACCCTTCGGATATCTCCTACATGCCCTCCTACCACACCCACCAGCAGAAGGTGAACTTTGTCCCTCCCCCGCCGTCCTCCATGCCGGTCACTTCCTCTAGCCTCTTCGGAGCAGCGTCACAGTACTGGACCTCCCCCACGGGTGGCATCTACCCCAACCCCAATGTCCCCCGCCACCCAAACACCCACGTGCCCTCACACTTAGGCAGCTACTACTAGACGCTTCATCACCGGTGGCCTTCTCGCTGAAGTCCCCCTCCTCACACTTCTTGTTGGACATACGTGGCCTTGAAGAGAAAACAAAACTGGATGCTCTCTCTTGTTGGATAGAACTTGTGTACCTGTTCTTTAAAAACGATTCTTTTTTTTTTTTTTTTTTAACGTTGGTAACTCCTGCTTCCTCTACCTTGAACAAAGAGATGGATAATTCCATGGGCCAGTATGCCAGTTGGGAGTCTCAGTCTCCTGTCAGCCTACGAGTTGAATTTTTAGATTACTGGAATAGTTGTGTCATGGTTCTGGGAAAGAAACTGTAGATTTATATTTTTAGGACCAAAGCAGTTACTTATCGACACACGGGTCTCATCTTGGACCTTGAAGGGTTCATAGGATAAAGAATCATGGACTTAACCAGTTATGCTCTGGTTTGAGACTTAGTGAAAATAGAGGCAGGAAGCTTATCATCTTATCTTAGGAAGACCTAACTCAGTGGATAGCAAACTGGAACATTGGTTGTAAGGCTAGTGAAGTTTTCACCCAACTGGAATTTCAGAGAAAGAACAAGTGTGTATTTAAGAAGCCACGGGCATTGCAAAATCTTTCTCAGTGGGCAGTAAATATGCACTAGGCTGACCATTCTCTCTGGAAATAGTCAAGATATGAACTAAGAAATGTTAATGCAAATGCAGACATTCCTGAAAGCCAGAGAGTTAAATAACTTTTTTTTTTTTTTTTAAATAATGACAGTGGGTCCCAGAACTTTGAAAAGTCCTAGGGATTTCTAAACACAAACAGATTCGCAAGTGCTGTGCGCTTGTCAGATCAGTCCAGGGTCCACCAACCAGAAGGCAACTTACTGTATAAATTATGCAGAGTTATTTTCCTATATCTCGCAGTATTAAAAATAAATAATTAAAAAGTGAAAAAGAGTAAAGAAACGAGTTGACCTCGGTCACAAATACAATGTTACTATCAAATCAGTCGTTATTTTTTTTTAATGTAATTTGTACATCTTTTGTCAATCTGTACATTTGAGCTGTTTGTATGTTTTTTATAGCTGGTTTTTAAAAAGCATAATGTGACTTATTGCGGAAAAGAACAGAGGACGTTCAAGTCACTGACTTACTAGAAAGAGAACCACTGGTGTTGTTATTTAACAAGTGAGCAGAAGCAAATCCAGGCAAACTCTTTAAACCATTCCTGCTTTGGAGATGTTTGTAAATAACCGAACTGCAACAATCATAACTTGGAAAAGAACAACCAAACTTTCCCTTGTGCGTACAAGGGATCTTCCTGCCTTATATATGCAATATATTTTTTAGATATTAAAATATATATAATTTTGCAGGTAATCATTGACTTTTTTAAACTATATTAAGTGTTAAGCTGACAACTGTCAATGAAGACTATGTTGTACAATAATTTGACTAAATAAATTGTGCCTTTTTCTCTCAGAACCGAGGACACCGTCTTCTTATTTACAACCAGCATTCTCTCCCCTGCCCCCCCCCCCAGGTCCAAGGGTTTTCCCAGGGGAAGTTTCCTACTGACGTCTTCTGGCACCATGAAAAGTTTTTCACATGTACATACAGCAGAAAGTGTAGGATCAATTCGGTTTTTATTGTTGTTTGTATTAGTCAGGGTTCTCCAGAGAAACAGAACCAATGGGATTTATACGGAGATTTACTATGAGGACTCGACTCATGTGATTCTAGAGGCTGAGAAGTCCCCGGGTCTGCAAGCTGGACACCCAGGAAAGCCAGTGGTGTGTAATTCTAGGCAACTAGGGAAACTAGCTGATGGTGTAAATCCCAGTTCAAGGGCAGGAGAAAAGTCCCACCTCAAGCAGGGAGCCAGGGGTGAATTCCTCCTTCCTCTGCTCTTTGCTCTATTTCAGACCCTCCGTGATTGGATGAGGTGCTCTGGCCGGCGTTGGAGAGGGGAGTCTACTTCACTGAGTCCACACATTCAATGCTAATCTCATTCAGAAACACCCTCACTTACATACCCGGAAATACTGTTTAATCTTGGCCACCGTCAAATTGATACTTAAAATTAACCTTCACGTTGTGCCTAATGTTTGCAGAGATTTTTTTTTTAATATTATTTAAATCTTCCTCCAGCCTAAAAGGGTTTTATAGGATGACAGCCAAGGCCATGGAGAGTTTGTGTCCAAGAACCAGAAGAAAGCAGTCAGGTCCATCCAGGATAGACCTCACCCGTTGGACTTCACTCTTGCATCCACTGGGCACCTCAAACCCAAGTGGCCATCCCCCTGATACTCCAGCAGAGAATCAGACGGCCCAGCTGCCTCTGGTCCTGTACCAGGAGCTCATGGCCCATGTGGATTTTTAAGATCTTTTTTCTTCCCAAGGAAGAAACCGGCCTCAAATCGTTTCACTGTTAGTTAGCTCATTTTCATTTCCTCTATTTTATAATGAAAACGAAGGAGGTTTGGAAAGTCCTTGATGTTGTGAGAAATTAGACTCACAACATTGATCACCCTGTAATCTTCCCTGGGTGACAGTGAGTACCTTCTAGACAATTTGTCTACCTAAACGAAAGGAGACATGTCCCAGTTAAATTTTTTAACTTGCACCCTGCCATTAAAAAACGTAAGCAGGGCTTCCCTGGCGGCGCAGTGGTTGAGAGTCCGCCTGCCGATGCAGGGGACACGGGTTCGTGCCCCGGTCCGGGAAGAT